>NC_056729.1:868559160-868931660 GCF_019279795.1 Protopterus annectens
ATGAGTCTTTGAATTTTTTCAACTCCATAAGCAACGGGTTTCACACAACTGGTCACATTGAGTTGTTCACCAGCTCTCACCATAGCAAATGTGTCTGCTGACATAACATTATGCTTTGAACCAGTGTCTACTTTGAGCTCGGTAGATTTACCATTGATCTGGACAGTACGAAACACTTAATTCCTTGCTAATCTAGTGCATCAACTTTTTCACCAGTCACTGATACACCATGTACATAGAAAGCAGACTGTTGCAGTTCAACTAGATCAATTTGCTTTTTCATGTGGCCCTTCTTTATAATAGCATGAGGCTTACTTGATTTACAAAATTTTTGAAAATGGTTCCATTTCTTACATTTATGGCGTTGCTGACCAAATGCTAAGCACTTTTCTCTTTTAGACTCATGGTTGGCACCATAATTGCAACAGTTAACAATAAAGCTTGAGTTGGATTTTGCTGATTCACCCTTGTATGGCACTGAGCATGCTCCTTTAACTGAACTAGTCTTAGAACTTGCTGGAAGATTGTGGGTTTTCCTTGACACACCTACAGGGGCTGCAGCTGCCATATGCTTAGGCCTGTTTCTGCCTGCCACATGTTGCATGCTATCTACATTTGCTTTGGGGCCTATTGCAACCATGCTCTTATCACTTGCAAGCATATTTGTGTGCCTTTCTGTAACTTCATGAATTTGACAAATCTCAATAGCTTTGCTTGGTGTTAAATCATGTCTTACAGCAACATTATTAATGCCACACATGAGTCTGTCCTTTATTAACTCATCTTTCAATTCACCAAACTTACATGCTTTACCTTTATTTCTCAGGTCAGTAATATAAGCTGCAAAAGTTTATCCTTGCATTTGATCTCTTGTGTAAAACAAATGCCTCTCTAATGTAACATTGGTCTGGGGGTTGCACATTTCTCTAAATTTATTTATTTATTTTTATTTCCAGTTTGATTACCAGGGAAGTCCACTGGGCCCAGAGAGCCCGTTTTCATTTGTATATGTAAAGAAGTACTAAACATTGTGTTAAAAATAGAAAGAGAAAAAATGATAGATATATTAAGCATGACAAATGTGGAGGGGAATAGGGGTGTCACAAAATACTGCAGAAAAGCTCCATGTAACAGATTACAGTAAAGATAGCAGTCCAATAAAAATAAAAAGTACAAGTGCAAATACATATCAAATAATACAAAGCATGCGCAATATTGCCCATAGTGGAAAAATATTGTGCAGACACATTTTAACAAATTCACACAGTTAAAGTCAACAGCTATTTACAATATTTACAGAGTGTGAGAAATTTGCGCTTCAAACACTCAGGGTCTCCCCTTTTTTCAGCCTGTACAATAATAAGATGATTTGCCCCATCACCTTCATATACCGCTGGTGCATATACAAATGAATGCCCTCTTTCTATGGCCTCTGACCCTACTAGATTTAGCAAAATATAAGCCCTGGTGCATGCATCTTTATCAGAATAAGCTGCTTGTATGAATATATTGTACTCTTGCTCAAATATTCTCCAATTCCCTGCAATATTCTGATCAAATACAAGTGGTTGTAGTGTACAAAAACCTTCTGCCATATTACTATATCTCAGTGAAGACTTTTGCCAGTATGCATGAACACACACACACATGTACATATGCCTGAAATTTACACCAGTACTTGTAGCAATGCCCAATAACACAACAAGCCTCTGTATGACTGAACTTTGTGAAATACATTTCCAGGCACTGTAATACTCTTGAAATCACCTCTTATCAGTGTAAGAAACATTTCAAAATAACTGCACCGAGTGAATAAATTGGGCAGAAGAAGCTTAGCGTAAGAAAGATTTCGAAGTAATTACACTTTGCGAATAAACAATACACAGCACACTGAAATTTCCCCAAAATGGTGGTACTTTAAACAATTTTGTATAGTGCAAGAAACACTGTAATGGCAACACTCTGTGAATAGACACACCCAGCACAAGAAACATTCCAGAATGCCTGTATTTGACTGCATTCTACAAAATAGTGACACTTTGCACACAACACATTCTTCAGAATAAATGCACAGTAATAAACACACACTGTAAGCACTTTTGCACACTTTGAAATACTTCAAATAAGTCTGGTTATACTACTCAGAGCTCCAGTCCATGCAAAGTAGTAGTTTATGCCAAAACACAGTAATTCACCAGAAAAAAAAAACTTGCAGTTGCCTTGCTTTATTAATACTCAATGTGCCTTTTTTGCCCTTTGTTATGTTTGTTTTGCTCATTTAATCTCTTTTCATGCCCATTACATTTTCTTCTGCTTGCTTTAACTCTAAACATGCTGCTTTTACTTTAAACATGTTTGTTTTGCAATTCTGAGGTAATTCTGAACCCTTTATGTGCTTTTCTGGTGCTTGTTTTTATCAAATATCTTAATTTCAAATATTTTGTTTAATTAATAAACTTTTTTTATGCTTCTCATTTATTTAATAAATATTTTCATGCTATTTGTTTGCTTAGTAATATATTTTGTGCCATTGAAATACTCAGTTTGATCTTTCTTCTAAAATAAATTGTTCATGGAAGTTTTCATTACCTTTAATTTGTTTCTGGCCTTTTTGTTTGCATTTGGTTCACTTAGTTTGCCTTCACTGTTAACTCTGAACCTCGTGGCTCTGAAAAGCAGTCTCTGGAATCCGGTTCTTACACCATGTTGCTCGTCTAGTCAGGATGAAGTAGTTGAACATTGTGGATTCTGTTCAAGCAGCTTTATTATATACAAACATAAACATAAACATATGCAAACTAGTTTTCTCATGCATAGATGTTCACACTCTGGCTGCACTCACAAAATGGCACTGATGCTAGCACGTGCCTGCTATTTATATATGCATGCTCAGGTCTTAGAAATTCATATGTTATTCTACAATGAGGAAGATAGAAGAAAGATTAATCAACTATGGAAAGATTATATAGACATGAAAATTTTCTATGAAAATTGGATGAGTCAGTGGGTAAGTTTTAAAGAAAAATATCAAAGGTGTTTTTTGAAATGTCAAGTTGTAAGGAGAATGAAAGAAAAACTAAAGTATAGGCAGCTGAGTCAGAAAGTATTTAGAGAGTTGGTAGGAAATGAGATAGTTCTTTATGAAAAAGAGAAGAACATACATGAAATGAATCAAGAGAAGATTAAAAAGTCTTATATAACCAAAGAGATTTCTTACAAGGGGAAAATTGAAGAGGAGGCTTCATATTTAAATAAGACTGCAAAGGAAGATAATAAGAGAATTAAAAAAATGATAAAGGATAAAAAGTGATTGCACAAGAAAAATATTTGAGGTAATAATGAAACATAAGAGAAATACATTTAAAAGAAGGGAGACAAAACAGAAGTAAAAGTGAAAAGTTAAGAAATTAAGTAAAGAGGATAATAAGAGCCTGGAAAAAATATAAGTGCAAAAGAATTTAATGAGATTTTTAAAGAAGTAAATATGAAAAAAGCTACAGGAATGGATGGAATTCAGTATCACATGTATAATAACATGGAGGAATGGCAAAAGGTATGATGGTTAGAAAAAGGAACAGTAGGAAAATAAATATGTACTGGGGTCATGAAATTCATATAGAAGAAATCAGAAAAAGGAGGATATAACATATTGGTGACCAATAGCATAGAATAATACATATAAGATATTTAAGAGAATAATAGGAAAAATGGTAGGAACAATGTAGATAAATTGCTTAAATATACCATTTTCACTAAGAAAGGGAAAGGAAGTCAAGATTTATTATGGATAATGAGAGAGATGATAGATGGCATTTTAAATAAAAAGGTTGAAGCTAAAGTTATGGTATGTCATTTGAGTAAAGCATTTGACAGAATACAGTATGAATGTCTATGGGATATACTAAAAGATTACAATACAAGTAATAAAATAAAAATAATTGTCATGTATGAAATTAATAATAATATGAGTATAATATTAAATGGATGGTTAAGTGAAGAAATTAAAATTGAATCTAGGATAAGGCAGGGGTGACCAGCAAGTAGCTTTTTATTTGCATTAGTTATGAATGTGGTTGTTGATAAGATGAATAGAGTGCTGAAAATGGTAGGATACGAGATAAAAGAAGTAGTACAACTTCCAGTAATTCTTGCTTATGCAGATGATATAGTTTAATTCCTAAGAATAAGGAGTGGATAGAAAGAATTAAAAACTTAAATTGGTATTTAAAAGTGATTGGTTCGTGTATAAAAAAGACAAAAGCAAAAGGATATGGCAAATGGGTAATATAGAAATAATTCAGTTTAATGATGAGGTTAAAGATATTTTGGGATTTATATCTAGAACAATTATGCATAGACATAAACAGTGAGAGAAAACTATATAAACATTAAGAGAGATATGTATGTTTTGAAAGTCATATAAACTGACATATAGGGAAAAAAGTATATTTGATAAATTCAATACTTTTGGGTAAATGCGTATTTATCAAGTATAGGTATGTTCCTGTTTAAGCATGAAAAAAGAGTTAATGTTTATGTATTCTCATTTATATAGGGATCAAGATTAAACCTAGTTAGAAGAGAGATTTTGTATGTTAAAGAAGAGGAAGGAAGCAAGGATTAATTAATCTGATTGTTTATGCAGCTTCTTTGAACCTTTATAAAGTTTTGGTAGGACTGAAAAAAGAGAATAAGAATTTACTAAATATAAGGATTGTTGGTAGAGGATAGGATCAGGGAAAAGATCGACAAGTCATACAAATGAAGATATGAAGGAGTAGCAGAACAAAAATATATGGAAATTGAATATAAAAAATGTACAAAAAATAGAAATGAATTGTATTTGAATATAATGAATGAACATTATTAAATTTGCCCAGAGAAACACTTGGAAAATGAAAAAAAGAAATATGGTTAAAATAAGATTTGGATGGTGTAAGAAAACTTATTAATATAATGATTTTTTGTGGAGATCAACAATAAGCACATTACCCATTATGGTTAACATGTCTTACAAAAGGATAGAAGTGAGGATCTGTAATTATTTTGGTGAAATTGAGACAACTGGACATGTTTTTTTGAATTGTGCTACTGTGAAAGAATTATGGAAGAAATTATGTGAAAATACGATAATGAAAGATTTGAATAATGTTGAAGATTTAAATATGAATATGTTAGCATATGTATATTATGGAAATAGACAATGAAAAGAGATGGAGGAAATTAATAAAATGTGTTCTATAGTTATTGACAATATGGAATGACAGACTGAATGAAATGAAATTTAATGGAAAATAGATATCTGAAATTTTGAAGAAGATGCATTTTTGGTTATTGAAGAAAGGGTGGAGAGAATAATTAAAGTATATCAAGCTGCATTGCATTGTAAATGGAAAGTGCAAATAATTGTCAATACTGTATAATATGTAAATAATGTGTGATAAACAATAAAGAACCCCCACTCATCTTTGTTGTGATTGAGACCCTTTTTGCAAGAGTACTTCCTGTTTCCATTCCTCATGAAGAGGTGTCCAGAGAAACAAGAAAGCAGATGGAGTGAGAGAAAAGGGGATGATGAAGAGGTGAAAGAAATGGAGGAGAAAGCAAATATCAAGACTATAAAATGTGTGTAGGAATGTCAGGAAATGTTTCAAAGAAGTCTGTCGGATGGAGATGAGTCAGCAAATGATAGCTATATAATTAAAACCCTCCAGTTCGGAGGGTTGCAGGATGATTTACTATGATTTACTTAAAGAAATGGTGGTGCAGAGTGAGCCAAGAAATGAAGGAGATTTTTACTGGGGGGACATTGTAGAGAAAATACAAAAGGAGGATACAAGGAGAATCCTGAAAAATACTGGTGAGATGAAAACAAAACATATGGAGAGAAAGTAAATGAAGGCAAAAGTGGAATAGCAGAAAAGAAAGCAGAAGAACAAAAATGGATGTATGTGGTAAGGATTCAAAGTAAAGAAGACAATAAAATGGACAGATATGAAGTGTGGGACAATTTAATAGCTCACATGAGGTAAGAGCATTTATTCTTATTAACAAAGAGACATTTTGTGGAATTATACTGGAGACTGTTTTTTTTTTTCAAAGGAAAACTTTCTTGGGGAATATGAAAAAAAAAGACTAAAACCCACGGAATCATTATGTGATAAAAACATTTAACAGGAAAACAATAGAGAAAATGCATGTACAATTTCAAACAAAGGTAGAAAGAGACTTTGAAAGGACATTTGAAAACTTTATGTAAAGTAGTTCTAAACATTGTGTTAAAAATAGAAAGAGAAAAAATTATAGATATATTAAGCATGACAAATGTGGAGGGGAATAGGGGTGTCACAAAATACTGAAGACAACCAAAAAGAAGGACATTTGATAGGTAACTGTGACAAAACAAAATCTTATATGTGTGCAGAAATGTGATATGATGAAAACATTTGGATTGACGTTATAAATGTAGCAATATTTGACATTTATGGAATAAAAAGAAATAGAAGAAAATTAACAAAGAGAAGAAATTTTAGAAGTAGTAGAAATAGAAGAAAAAATAGAATAAAAAAACTAATAAAGAGAACATAGAAGAAGGTTCTGAAATAAGTAATGAAGAAGACAAATTGGGAAGTAGTAAAAGAAAAAAATATTGGTAAAAGGGAAAAAAAACAGAAAACGAAAAATTGAATGGATAAGTACAAAAGAAAAAAGAAAGGAAATGGGTGAAAAATAATGTATACAACAAATGATTTAAGGTTTGTTTAATAGTTAAGGTTTTTGATTTAGAGACACAAGGTACAGCGTTTGATTCTCACCTTTGGGTAGGAAGGAAGCTAGGCTTAAATGGCCTATTAAGAAAGCTAGCCTAGTAATTAGCTATGAATTTATGAAACCATGAATCTAGGGAAATGAAAAAATTTAGAGTGCTTTCTGTAAACCTGAATTGTATTAAGACTATAGTAAGAAAAATAGGGATTTTGGAGTGGTGTAATGCATGTGATGCAGCTATAATTATATTAGAAAACACAAGATTTTTAACAAATGAAGATGTATGGTGCAGTGGTTTGCATTGTCACCTCACAGCAAGACATTCTCTGGTTTGATTCTTGGCTGGGGTGCCTTCTGTGTGGAGTCTGCATGTCCTCCTGCATTCATGTGGGTATCCTCCGGGCACTCTGATTTCCTCCAACATTACAAAGACATGCATATATTTCTCCCAGGGCTTCCATTGAAAATTGGCTTGCTCCAAGTCAGGCTTTCCCAGTAAACAAATGTTAACTAAAATAAATAAATAAATACAGATTACAAACAGAGAAACTATGGGGAGGAAAGATAATCGGGAATTTGGGAAATGAGAGATGTTATTGAATAGCCATATTCTATAAAAATACAGTCAGAATATTAGATGCATCCTTAAAAAATGGGAATATTAACCATTGTAGATTTAAAATGGAAAGAACAAGTATATAGAATTATAACATTTTATTCTTAAACTGATTATACAGCAGGGGAAATCTTATTTTATCTGATTTTTAGACTATGCAGTGAGAAATATGAATATTATAATAACAGGATACTTTAATTGTGATTTAAGTGGCAAGCATAAAAAGAAAGGAAGTAATATAAAAAAAAGTTATCAGATGTGGAAAGTCAAAATTTTGGGATAAAATTCATAGGTTCATAGGTTCATACTAGGCTATCTGCCCTAGGGCATTTATAAGCCTAGCCAGAGTATGTTTGGCTTTCGCCACCCATTTTAAATTAATTTTGCTATGCCCTTTTTCAAAGTTAGTATACTGTGCCTCTGTCTAACAGTGACACAGAAGTGATACCCAGGTTAAACCTATGAACTCCCATCCACTCATCAAGATTCCTCTTGAAGAGAGTCAATGAGGGACTCTGCCTAACCTGGACTGGGATTTTATTCCATAGTGAAGGGAGCCTCTGGGTTATGAATCTGTCCCTCCAGCATGTCCTATTTATTTCAGTGCTGAGGTTCAAGTCTCTCGAGCGTGTAGCTCGATGGGATTTGGATTTTTTGAGGTGCAACATGTCCCTTAATTCCAGGTTGGACATGGCCTTATACGTCAGGCACAGGTCACCTCTGAGCAGGCGGTATGCCACTGAGTAGAGCTGGAGTTTCTTTAACCGGGCAGCATATGGCATCTGTTTGAGCCCTTTGATCCTCTTGGTGAGGTACTTTTGGGGTCTTTCCAGTTGCTGCAGGTGTTTGGTAAGGTACATCCCAAAAGGGGCATTGTACTCAATTATGGGCCTGATGAGGGATGAGTAAAGAGGCACAATGACCTCCCCTAAACTAGATGTGAATCCCTTCATGATTAGGTGGGCTATATAAAATGTTTTTCTAACCACTTTGGCCACGTGGTTGTCAAATGAGAGATTGCTATCAACTTGGGTCCCCAGGTCCCTAATGACTTCTTCTGTACTTAATGGATTACCACCTATGTGGTAATTTGTGGGCACTTTGTTTTTGTCAAAGGGGATGACTATACACTTTTTGGCATTTAGCTTGAGGCCATGGCTCTGGCACCAGTTGTCTGTTTCTCTGAGGCCCATTTGGAGGATGCTTGTGTCGGCTGGAGAGTCTATTATGGCACCCAGTTTGCAGTCATATGCGAACTTGGTCAGCCACAGTCCTTCCGTGTTGGCCTGTACCTCCGAGAAATATATAACAAACAAGAGAGGTCCCAGGACTGAGCCTTGTGGGACGCCACTTGTAACTGGTTTGGAGTCTGACATGGCTCCAGCAATTCTAACCATGTGGGTTCTGTCCTTGAGCCAGTTTGCAACCCATCTAGTGACATAGGGGTTTATATTTAAGCTGGTGAGCTTATCTATAATGCCCGAGTGGGGTATTGTATCGAAGGCTTTTGCGAGGTCCAGATAGGCTGTGTGGACCACCTTCCCTTCATCAATGGCCTTGGTGACTGTTTCAAAGAAGTCAACCAGGTTTAAGAGGCAGGATCTGCCCTTAACAAAGCCAAACTGGGTAGGATCCAGTGTCTGTAGGTCCCCAATATATTTATTTATGAGGTCCATAATGATCCTTTCCATAGCTTTGCAGACCAAGCTAGTCAGGCTTATGGGGCGATAGTTTCCAGGGTCCGTTGAGGCACCACCTTTGTGGAGAGGGACCACTGTTGCTGTACGCCACTCTTTGGGTACATATCCTGTAGTAAGGCTGAGATTGAACAGTAGTTTTATGTTTGGGTTTAGCTCTTCTTGAGTTCATGTAGACGCAGCCTGGGACACCGCCTGGTCCCATTGATGCTGTGTTTTTGCTTTGGAGAGGCGGCTCCCACCTGAGCATCTGAGATGTCGGGGGGACAGCACTCTGCTGGGATAGATATTTGCCCTTTTGGTGGGGAGGGGGGGGAGAAGTTTGCGCTGAACCTGTCAGCTAGGATGTTGGCAATGTCTGTGGGATCAGTGTATTTTTTGTCATTTTGGACTAATTCTGAGCATATCTGTGAATTCCCACCCAGGTTCCTAACATAACTAAAGAAAGCCTTGTGATTATCTTTAGTGTCCTGTGCAATTTTTCTCTCGAAGCTGGCCTTTGACGATTTTATGAGTGCCCTTAGTTTTTGCTAATACTGATCAGAGATGCCTTCCCTTTTGGGATTTTGCTCTATCATGTAGTAGCTTCTTCCTTCTATTGTATAGTTTGTTTATGGCTGGGGTCCACCAGACAGGTCGTCTGCCTTTGGAGGATTGGGTCTTGGTTTTATTTGGGATTGCATGATCCATGCATTCCTGAAGGTGTTCATAAAATGCATTTATAAAGGATTCTGCGGTCTGGGCAGATTTTCCACAGGCCCGGGGCTTTGAAGGATTCCACCTCGGTTTTGAGGAGTGTGAAATTTGCTTTAGAGAAGTTTTTCACTGTGGTTTTCTGGGCAGGGGGTGGGGTCGGGATGTGAATATCCAGTGAGATCAGTTTATGGTCTGATCTTATCAGTGAGGGATACACTTCTGGTCTGGAGCATAGAGTCCCCATGTTGGTGATGATCAGGTCCAGTATGTTTTCCCCTCTTGTGGGAGTGGTAACAAGTTGTTCCATAGCATTTGAGTTTATGAATTCTGGGAGCCTTTGGGCAAGGGTGTTGGAGCTAGAGTAATGCTCCCAATCTATGATTGGGTAGTTGAAGTTGCCCAATATAATGGTGCTCGGAGAGACCTTCATATTTTCCAGTGTTCTCAGGAAGGCCGAGTGGGGTTCCTGGGTTTGGGAGGGTGGTCTGTAGCAAGCTATAAACTGGAAGGCAGTTTTACCCACTGTTAGTTGCACATGGATAGTCTCTGATGCTTCGTGCTTTGCCACCAACCTGGAGGTGTGGGTATCTTTGATGAATATCGATACTCCCCCTCCTTTTGTGGTTCGGTCCAAGTTTTGGGGCCGAAAAGCATGGTATGAGGTATAACCTGGTAGTGCTGGGGTGCTCTCGGGAGTCCTGAACCAGGTTTCTGTTACTGCACAGATATCGATGTTCTCCATGCTAAGGAGAGTTTCGAGTGCGTGCATCTTGAGGTTTAGACTTCTAGCGTTGAGTAGCATTACATTTAGTTTCTTATCCCTTGTGATACCTATGGAGGTGGGTTTTTCTTTTGAGCCTTGCCTAAAAAAGGCACTATGGGGGTAGCAAGAGCCTTTGCCAATATCCGAAAGCCCAGGGGTGACAGGTGCAAGCCGTCCCTAGCAAAGCATCATGGCTTGTCGTGCATATCATCCCACGCTGACAGGCATTGGATCCCCTTTGAATGACACCAATACTTAAGCCAATTGTTGAAATTGATCATCTTGTCTTCATATGTCATATGTCAAATGTCATGGACTTACAAAAGGAGTATGTATAGAACTGAAATGGATTGTTTTATAGTATTAAAAGGTTTAGTTATAGAAGAGATGTTAGTTGAAAAATTATTTTCTGATCATCTTGAAATATGGCTAGAGATAAAGGAAAACAAGGAATATATAAAAATAGGCAAAGGAATAAAAAGGGGGAATGAGAAGGCATGGAGTAAAGGCTTGGTTACGTGATGTAATGGTTAGAACTATGGACTTTGAATCCAGTCATCAGTTCAAATTTCAGTTGAACCTTTCATACTTTACTTTAGACTTGTGCTGTTGCACTTGCATGTGTGTGTGCGTGTGTGTGTCTATGTCTATCTGTTTGTCTAGTCAGAAGGGTAGAACTGTGTATCCTGCAGTCAACACTACAATCCCATGGAATACCAATATTTCATCAAACTAACCAAACAACATAGAGGACATATAAAGTCTACCAAAGCTACTTTTGAGGTGAAGTTGGCCTCCCAGGCCAAGGATAAACAAAAGACATTCTTTAGTTATGTTTGCAACCTCAAAGGCAATACACAATTATGTGCAGAGCTCATTGTAAATAGAGCCAACTATACCGAGCAAGAAGATATAGCAAAACTTCTAGCCAACAAATTCAGCTCCAACTTTACCCCTCTCTCCCCATCATGCTTCCTTCTGGAAATACCATCAAATATAACTCCCCCTGTTATCACTAGTGAACAGGTCCTTAATGCTCTCTCTCTCTTTCTAAGCCTGCAAACAGTACATCAATGGCCCCAGACAATATCGCAGGAAGCCTTCTAAATAGCAGGAAATATGACCTATCAGAACCTCTGGAATTGCTATTTAACTGTAGCCTCCAATCAGGCTTTATGAATGGAGAAGAGCAAAAGTTATCCCTCTGCATAATGGTTGTTATTGTTTGTGAAACATAGTTAAAAAGCAATGACTGGAAACAAGTTCTGTCAGGGTACAAATGTTTTTACTGTAACAGATTTTCTAACAAAAACTCAGGTGGGGGTATTTTATGATAGGAATTAAAGATAGTTATGAGACCTGTGATTATAACATGTTCAATGATAACAGCAATATTATAGACTGTGTAACTGTTACAATAAAAGCAACCCTGGAACATATAACACTTGCTGGGGTGTATTGGCCACCAAAGTCAAGTGCAGATGACCTAGAGGAATTCATATATTTCTTGTATGAAACACAGGAGGAAAGAATAATATTAGCTGAGGACTTACATTTACCAGAATCAGACTGGAATAATATTCATTCAACAATATTAGTAGGGAAATTATTCACACCATATATCCAGGAACAACAATTCCTTCAGATTGTAAAAAAAAATACCAGGGGATGGAACATACTATACATTGTATGTGTTCCTAAAGAAATTACTGTTACTTCAAGTCAAGCTTTATCACCATTGATGTGCAGTGATGATGGGGTTATAAAGGTTAATTTGTTCCTAGACAATTCTGCCAAACTGAAATCTAAACCAATGCACAGAAGGTTAATTACAGCATATATGGAAGCAAAAGAGTCACAATGTAAAACTAACTGGGGTGATGCATTCAGTGGAAAAACTGCAGATGGAATGTGGACAGTTTTCAAAGAGAAATTGTATGAGTGCAAAAAATCAAAAAAATGTTGAACATCTAGATCTAGGCATAAAACTTCAGGGGGATATATTTCCATAAGAACAAGATCTCTGATTAAGGTGAGAGACAAAAAAAATATAAGAAATGGAAAAGAGGTTGAACTACAACTTTGAAAACTTAAATAAAGAGGCTGGACAAACAGATTAAGCAGAGTGTGAGACAAGATCATGAGAAATTTGAAGAACATATTAATAAAGATATTGAGCATAATAGGAAACCTTTTTATAGATATATAAGATGTGGAAGGAGTAAAGACACACAAATTGATAAACTGTGTGCAGATTCTAACATTTATTCTTAGACATGATAGATTATAGATATATTTACAAAATCTTATGCAAAGCAGTTTGGTTCCACTAAAGGGGTGATAAGCTGTCCTACTGACATCCAGGTAACCTCAGATACTGGAATCAAATTAGATTATATTGAAAAAGAACTGTGCAAACTGGATCCAAACAAAGCACAGGGAGGAGACAGAATTAGTAACAATGACCTGAGAACACTTCAGCAAGAACTTATGGTACCATTATATCTATTATTCACTAGGTCATATAAATATGGGGAGATTTCTTAAGATTGGAAACTTGCTTATTAACAATGACCTGAGAACACTTCAGCAAGAACTTATGGTACCATTTTATATATTATTCACTAGATCATATAAATATGGGGAGATTCCTTAAGATTGGAAACATATGTTTATTAATCCTATCTTTAAGGGAAAGGGGAGTAGGACAAACCCAGAGTCATACAGACCCTTAAGTCTACTTTCATGTTGTGGAAAAATAATGGAGAAGGTAATACTGGATAAGTTATTACCAGAAATGGATAGGTTGGAACTTGAAACCATAAATCAGCATGCATATGTTGAAAATAGATCTATTACCACATGGAGAAGCTCTCAGATTATGTAGCCCAGGCGGGTATGACCCTAGCCCTGACCAGCATCCTACTATCACCCAGATTGATACCACAGTACAAGGAGAAAATGATTGATTTCAACAGTTGGCTAAGTTTTTGGTATCATTCTAAGGGGATCCAGTATCTGTCTGCCTGGGATGACATGATTAACAGACCGTAATGCTTTGTCAGAGTTGGCCTGCATCTGTCACCCTTGGGCTTCTGGATACTGGCCAAGGCTCTTGCCACCCCTATAGTGCCTTTTCTAGGTGGTGTTCCAAAGACCAAATTACCACCATAACAGCTACACACAAATGCAATTTGAGGGTCATGCTGCTCAGTGCTAGAAGTCTAAATCTGAAAATGCACTTGCTTGAAGTACTCCTTAAAATTCCCTCATTAGGCCAATCATCAAGTAAAATGCCCCATTTGGCATGTACCTCACTAGACACCTGCAACCACTGGAGAGGCCACAAAAGTACCTCACAAAGAGGATCCCAGGCCTTAAACACTTGTCCTCTATGGACAGACTCAAAAAGCTCTAACTATTCTCTGTCTCATATCGCCTCCTTAGAGGCAATCTCTGCTTGACATACAAAGCCATGTCTGATCCAGCTCTGTCAGAAATGCTACATCTAATGAAATCCTAATACCTCCACAACACACATTCCACTGACCTCAACCTTATTACCACAATCAACAGAAAGTGCTGGAGGGACAGGTTCATAACCCAAAGACTGCTCTTGCTGTGGAATAGACTTTCCATACATGTCAAACAGAGAACCTCACTGGCCCTCTTCAAGAGCAACCTTGATGAGTGGATGGGAAATACAAAATTCACCCCAGGGAATTCTCCAGTGGCTCTACTCAATAGAGTCACTGGGAACTAAGATTGGGCGGTACAATGTCAGGGTAATCCTATGGGCTAGGTTTGTAAAGGCTCCAGGGCCATTAGCCTAGTACACATCTATGAAGCTGTGAACATGGCATGCTATAACAATATAATAAGAGCTGTGAATGAAAAATTGTGCTGTGATGTAATTTGTATAAATTTAACTTTAGCATTTGAAAGAGTCATACACAAAACACTGATCTATAAAACTAGGTATTGATGTACCCTTGATAAGATGGATAGCTGCATGGCTTATAAATAGGACATGACAAGTATAATACAGCAACTGGAAAGGTGAAATCCTTGTTTACAGTCCGGGTGTGCCACAGAGCTCTGTCCTAGGCCATTACTGGTTTAGATTGTATCTTTCAGACCTAACATTTTACATCTGAGGTGTTCTACAGTCAATATGCAGATGACTTGAAATTGGGTAAACTGATTACATGTGTTACAAGAAAGGCATGTCTGCAAAAAAAAAAAAAAAAACTCGACTAAGATTAAGATGATAATTTGGGCACAAGAGAATAATAGACTGATAAATACATCAAAAACTAAGCATGTGATATTTGGGAGACATAAATTGAAAGGTGAATATGTAATGCAGCACTCAGTGATTGAAACTGTAGACTAATTTAAGGAAGTGGGTATATGGGTAGAGTCCATAATGAGTTTTTCTAATCATATCAACCAATTGGTTAAGGACACTTATAGAACTATAGGTTGAATAAAAAGATTTATAAAATCTAGGAAATCAAAAATGAAGAAGTCATTGTTTGTTAGTTACATTAGATCCAAACTTGAGTATGGAATAACACTATGTACACCCTATAAGAACACAAGCAGGAGTAAACTACAAAGACTACAGTGGAAATATACCAAGACCATCCATGGGTGTGAAAATTTAAGTTACTATGAAACACTAAAATATTTGAATTTGAACAGTGTTTGTTACAGATATCTAAGATGAGATCTTTTTTAGGTGTATAGGGCATTTAGAGACAACTACCTCTCGGAATGTTTGAGGTTATCAAAAAGTACTAGAGAATCATCAGACAACCTAAATAGAAGATTTTATAAGAATGAGTATCATTTGGTTCTCTGACAGAGTAGCTGATGCATGGAACAGATTACTAAATTACATTAAAGCAAGTACTAGTTTAGATATTTTTAAGAACAGCCTGGACACTTATAGTGTGAGCAAGTGTTTTGGTTTATTAGCATGCTAGAAGGGTATTAATGACTGTGCTTGAAATATTTGCATGTATGTATATATGTTTGTATGTATCTACAGACCCTGGAAACTACAGACTGGTAAGTCTCACTAATTTCATCTGCAAAGCCATGGAAAATAATTGTTATGGAAATGATCAATAACTAAATAGTAAACATCCAGACACTGGTTCCAACCAAAGCTGGTTTTGTCATGCCTACTTAACCTGGTGGACTTCATTGAGAAGGTCAAAAAAGCAATGGATGAGGGCAAAATGGTTCATACTGCCAACCTTGGCCTGGCCAAGACAGCTGACACAATACCCCACTTGGGCATTGTTGACAAACTCAAGAGGTTAGGTACAAACCCTTATGTTATCCAGTGGATAGCTAACTGGCTCACAGACAGGATCCAGTAAGTTAGAATTGGGAGTCCACCACTACAAAGTGTCCAGTCATAGGTTCATAGGTTCATAGGTAGGTACTAGGCTATCTGCCCGAGGGCATTTATAAGCATAGCCAGAGTGTGTCGGCTTTTGCCGCTCCATTGATTAATTAACTGAGCCTCTGTCAAGCAGAGCCAATGAAGTGATCCCAGGGGTGTATTTTCTGTTACCCATCCACTCGTCAAGGCTTCTCTTGAAGAGTGTTAGTGAGGGGCTCTGCCTAATGTAGTTAAGAATTTTGTTCCAAAGCATGGGGTGTCTCTGTGACAGGAATCTATCCCTCCAGCATGTTCTATTTATTGTTGTGGCAAGGTTTAGCTCACTAGACCATGTGGCTCGCAGTGACTTGGATTTCTTTAGGTGGAGCACGTACATCAATTCTGAGTTGGACATGTCTTTGTAAGTCAGGCAGATATCACCTCTGAGTAAGCGATATGCCACTGAGTACAGCCGGAGTTTTTTCAGTCGGGCTGCATAGGACATATGTTTGAGGCCAGTAATCCTCTTGGTGAGGTGCTTTTGTGGTCTTTCAAGCTGTTGGAAGTGTCCTGTGAGGTACATCCCAAATGGGGCATTGTACTCTATGATGGGTTTGAGGAGTGACAAGTAGAGGGGCACTATAACCTCTTTATTTCTAGATGCGAACCCCTTAGTAATTAGATGGGCCACATAGAAGGATTTCCTAACTACTTTGGCAATATCATTGTCAAAGGAGAGATTACTATCTACCTGGGTCCCTAGATCTCTTAATACCTCTTCTGTATTAAGGGGGCTGCCGCCTATGTGGTAATTCATGGGTGTTTTGTTTTTCCCAAATGGGATGACTATGCATTTTTTGGCATTTAGCTTGAGGCCATGACTTTGACACCAGGTGTCTGTCTCAGTAAGGCCTTTTTGGAGGATGTTGATGTCAGCCGGAGAGTCAATTATGGCTCCCAGTTTGCAGTCATTGGCGAACATGGTTAGCCATAGTCCTCCTGTGTTTGCCTGTACTTCTGAGAAATATATGCCGAACAGTAGGGGTCCCAGAACCGAGCCTTGCAGGACACCACTTGTGACTGGTTTAGAGTCAGATCTGGAGCCTGCTATTCTTACCATTTGAGTTCTGTCTGTAAGCCAGTTGGCAACCCATCTTGTGACGTAGGGGTTTATATTCAGGCTGGTGAGTTTTTCTATAATACCCAAGTGAGGAATGGTGTCGAATGTCTCGGTGAGATCAAGGCAGGCTGTGTGAACCACCTTTCCCTCATCTATGGCCTTGGTAACTGTCTCGAAGAAGTCAACCAGGTTTAGTAGGCATGATCTGCCCTTAACAAAGCCGAACTGGTCGGGTCAAGTATTTGGAGGTTCCCAATGTCTTTGTTAATGAGTTCCATGATGATGCGCTCCATAGCCTTGCAGACCAGGCTAGTCAGGCTTATGGGGTGATAATTACCAGGGTCAGTTGTGGCCCCTTCTTTGTGGAGTGGAATAACCATTGCTGTGCACCATTCTATGGGCATGTAGCCTGTGGAGAGGCTGAGGTTGAACAGCGTGTTTAGGTCGGGGGTTAGTTTGTTCTGTAGTTTGTGCAAGACGCAGCCTGGGACACCATCTGGCCCCATTGATGCTGTGTTTTTGGCTTTTGAAAGGGCTGTTTTCACCTGTGCTTCTGTGATTTCCGGGACACTACACTTTTTGGGTATTGCTGTGGGCCCTTTTGAAGGTGAGAGGGAGGTGACATTTGCACTGAATCTGGTATGTTGGCAATATCAGTAGATTCAGTATATTTTGTGCTATTTTGCACTATCGCAGAGCATATCTGTGAGTTGCCACTTAGATTCTTGATATAGCTAAAGAAGGCTTTGTGGTTATCTTTTGAATCCTTAGTTATTTCTCTTTCGAAGATATCCTTGGATGATTTTATGAAGGACCTTAGTTTCTTACTGATACTGACCAGGGATGTCTTTCCTTTTAGGGATTTGCTTTTTTTCTGAACTAGTTTCCTCCTTTTTGTTGCATAACCTGTTTATGGCAGGGGTCCACCAGACTGGTTTCCTTCTCTTAGGGGAGTGAGTCTTGGTTTTGCTAGGGATGGCATGATCCATGCATCATTGTAGGTGCTCATAGAGTGCAATTGTAAAGGATTCTGCATCTTGGGCAGTGTTATTCTTCAGTGTGGGGGCTGTGAAACTTACCACCTCTGCCTTAAGTAAGGTGAAGTTTGCTTTGGAAAAGTTTTTCACTGTGGTTTCCTTGGTTGGGGGTGGTGGTGGGGTGTGGACATCCTGGGTGATTAGTTTATGGTCTGATTTAACCAGTGACGGATTGACCTCTGGTACAGAGCACCTGTCGCCCATGTTGGTGATGATTAGGTCCAATATGTTGTGGCCTCTGGTAGGGGAGTTTACCAGCTGATCCAGGGCATTTGAGTTGGGCATTTGAGTCATAAGTGGAGCCCCTCAGGGATTGGTTCTGGGACCATTTCTTTTTAGCCTTTACTTTTCTGAAGTCAAGGACAATGTCAATGGCATCTGGCTGACTAAATTTGCAGATGATTGAAAATTAGGAGTTGTTATTAAAACTCACATCAACACATATGTTCTCCAGGAAGGGCTGACATAGACATACAACTGCTGTCATTGCCATGGACTAACCTAATTGCCAAGAAATGCATAATAGTATCCTTTGAGAAGTCATCCTGACCTGGTAACTATCATAGTGACAATACACCCATTAGAGTTGATCAAGTAATTAGTAACTTAGGGACACACACAGACAGCAGTCTAGCATTTGACTATCACATGTCTATAGTAGTGAGGAAATCATTCTGTGCTGTGAAACTTATAAACAAAGGTATGGCATCTAGGTCCAAGGAAGTCATTGTTCCACTGTATTTGGCATTCATCAGACCTATCATTGAGTACAGTGCCCCCTCCGGTATGTACCTAACCAGGCATATCCAGAAATTGGAGCATCCACAGTGGTTCCTCTCTAAAAGAATACAGGATGTAAGTAGCATATCCTGTGCAGACTGCCTCAAGGCCCTATCCCTGTATTCTGTCTCTTACAGACTGTTGAGGGGAGATCGATGCCTGCATACCGGGCATTGTCAGACCCACTCTAATGGACATGCTGCATATCAGCAAAACAAACAGCAGACTTAAAACTTGCCTGTGATATAAATAGGATCTGCTGGAGAGACAGGTATGTATCCCAGAGACTACCCCTTCTCTGGAATAGGCTCCCAGTCTATGTGAAGCAGAGTTCCTCCCTAACCCAATTCAAGTCTAACTTAGGCAACTGGCTGGGGAACT
Source organism: Protopterus annectens (assembly GCF_019279795.1). Classification (NCBI taxonomy): domain Eukaryota; kingdom Metazoa; phylum Chordata; order Ceratodontiformes; family Protopteridae; genus Protopterus; species Protopterus annectens. Next base: position 868,578,417 of record NC_056729.1, read on the forward strand.
GGAGATTTATCCCTGGTTTGGCACCTATGTCTCTAATGGATAAAGACTATAAATGGTTCATCTCCCAGGCCCCTGCTTGTAAATGTTTCATCTCCTAAGCCTCTGCTTACACTTATTAGGGGAACCAGAACTTGTCAGAGATTTGGAATGCATGGTTAAGTTTAAGAAGGCCCTTGTGGTTGTTACCCTAGTAAACACCTGTGACCTTATGAACCTATTAAAGAGATATGTAATACAGTTATGGAAGAATATATTTATATGAGAACATTTTAGAAAAATGTGTCTGAATTGTAGATAATATTAAGAGAAAAATGTTTTTTACAGTGGCAGTATGATGTGAGAAAAGTAGAGAAAGAAAAATACAAAAGAACATATAATTATGCATTGGAAGATGTAGAAAATAATGATAGAAAGTACTTTAACAAACAAAAAAGTATATGAAAGAAATCAAGAAACAAATACAAGAACTGTTGTATAAGTAAAGATATTTTACAATGAAAAAGATAAGTATTGTTGAGTTACTTAAGCAATTTGTAAAGGAAAATGTTAGTGTAATGAGAAAAATAAGAAATGTAAAAGGAGAAATAGAACTCAGGAAAAGATTATATGCAGTGTAGTTTAATATGTACAAAAAATGTTTAAAGAGCAAAGAAGGTTGCAAAAACTATGGGAAAAAAAAACAGAAAAAGAGAAGGAAGAGTTGTAAAAGGAGAGTTCCTTAAATTAGCTACATAAAATATTAGGACAAGTAAATATAGATTCAATTTTAGGATCAGATGGAATTGGGCTTGAAATGTATAAAAATGTAAGGGGTTGGCAAAAAAATTAAAGATTTTGAATGAATGGTTAAATTAAGGCTTTATGTATAAGAATTATGTAGTGGAATACTTACATTCATATGGAAGAAGGAAGATAGAAGACAGTTAAAAATTTGAAAACCGATAGTATTGAATAATGATTATAAGATCATAAAAATAATACAAAAGACAGTTGAAACTAAAATAGAAAATATTATGGAAGATAGTATCTGTGTGTGTGTGTATTTGGAGAGTGTGTTAACCGGACCACAAGCAGTGACTAATGCAGTAGTGTACTTTCCATTTGTAATAATGCTAGCACTCTATCCTTTTACACAGTTATAGAAACAGGTTCTCTGTTATGATGACAATCTGCAGCATGCTCTTGGTGTCCCTGGTGTATGGATACTATTGCAATATTTATGTCAACTGATACATGTCCTGTATAGTTTGAAAGTGTAGTTTTCTAAATGACAACCCCTATCCACTCTGTAATACTGGACTGTTCTACTAAATATACTAATGCATGCACAGTATTGCATTACAATGGACGAATGCATACTCAAAGTGATGTAAGTGTTTAGCATTGTGAGCTGAATTTATTCCTAATGCTAGAATACCAATACTGTTTTGAAGCATACATACCACTTGCATCTCTCATCCTTCTCAGTCTTTCCTCATAGGCTCGTACATTTAGTGTTCTCTCCACATTAGCTGTAGAAAAATATAAACACATTAAGTCAGCAATCAGAAACAGATGCAGCTGCTTCATCATTCAAGCAGTGCCTGTAACTGATATTCACACATTTGTGGAGTGCCATCAGTCCTACATTCATCCATCCAATGTTCGAGGGCATCCATCTTCCTCATCGTGAGGTACCAATATGTGATTTTTAGACTGTCATCAGTGCGAGGGATAAATCCCTTTTCCAGGTTATTTCATGCATCAGATTTGTAATCTGATCCATGATAGTGCTCCTGCAAACAGCCGGCGACCATAATCATTCAATAGGACTCCGACAAACACTTTGGACTCCTACACATCCCACTGTTGAGAACGAAATCGCAGTACCTCACCCTGAATGTCAGCCATCTGTAATGTGGATGAACACCAATGTACAATATGTTTTCCCACCAATTACAGTTATAACAGATACTAAGAATGCGGGACATTGTGATCTGCAGCATTTGAAAATGGTGTGCACTGCTTACTATCCCACAAACACAGGCAACATATTTCCACAAGTACGCACAGTATATGAAATAATACAGATACTATTACAAAAACTGCACAGCTGACATAATAGGACTGTCTCATCCATCATGACAACAATTATTATATAGGAAATACTAACTCAACTAATAAAAGTTATCATGTGAAGTGGGACACCATTACAAAGGACAGGATTCTGCAGTATTAAAACCCTGAACCTTAGCTATGACAGTCTTACACTCACAGGTGTTCCCACAACAAGAATGAAGATATAAATGTCTAGAATTCATTTATTGCTAGCTATTACAAGGACACATTACAAAAAAACAAGGCTGCAATACTTGTATTTGAACCCAAGACCATCTGCACTTAAAAGCGACAATTTATTCCTTGCATCACAAGAGAAATCATGCAAGCTGTGGTTGCATTTGTATTCATTGTAAGGTTCATATAGGCTCAGTATAAGAAACTGAAGTGGTAACATGCAGAAAACGGACCCAATTTATAATATATACAGTCAAATTTGTTAGTACATGGGAAATATGCCTACATAGGTGTGCAATCCAGATCAACATGCAATGCAAATTTAGAGGAATGCATGGGTGCCTTAAAGTTGCTGTTGTCACCTACACCACTGTAGCAAGCAGTAACAGTCATTCAGCACACAAGCAACTTCAGTAGGGAATGTACATTTATTTTGAAATAGTACATGTTAGATGTAAATGTAGTTAAATGTTCAACTTGGAAAATACTTGACTTACTTCTTACACAGGCTGTCATGATTCTTGTTTTCAAATATACAACACTGTCCTAACAGGCTGTGTTCCTTGGTCAGTCAGCAATCATCTGACCAGTACTATAGTACCAAGTGTGTGTTAAAACATTTCTAAAGTATTGCCTTTACAATGTTGAAGGATATTAAGTGGGAATGTGTTATTCAGTTGCCAAATAAGTAAAGCCATGTTGGCTAACATGAACAAGCACTGACTGTTATTTTATGTGTGAGGAACCAAGGCATCCACCCCTATGTGAGCCTTGAGATATCCCCCATAGCACACATGTAGAGCAGTTGGGAGAAGGGGCACGTATGGGATTCATGTTAACTGACAGATTTGCCAGCACACGAGACAGATGGTACACATGCTGGTCAACATGACTTTGCAGTTTGAGTTGTACTCCCCATAGTTAAGTTAGACCCTACCCTGTTCCCCATTTCTTGTTGGTATGTGCACATGACTTCAATGTAAGGCACACATTAATGCAGGATAATACTCTGAACTAACGTTTCCATTTGCCATGTTGTAGCATACCATGCAGTGATGTTTTAAAGATCATAGATGGTGATGCCTATAACACACCGAGAATGCCCCCTGCTAGTCTGTGAAATGTCCCAGTGACTAGGATTAGCATTTAAACACATACCTTACTTTCCACTGGGATGGTTTCCTGCATCTCTCTCTGTGAATAAATGCTGAGAGGTCGCTCAGTTCCTCCAGTGTCTATGTGCCCTGGAAACTTTTCACCTTTTCTGTGTATGGCTATTGCCAGCGGCAGGAGTGTCTTCAGCCTGTATTACAGACATTTGTATTTAAAAAGCAGCAGGTAATAACAATCCATCTGTGCCTACTTTGTGTCTGTACTCCAGTATTTTCTCAAGCCATATAAAAAAAGGAAATGGAGGCAATATGAATGGTTTTATATCTTATGGACTAATTCCACAGGAATTGTTGATTAGCATGCAGTTCAGCTGTGAATGTTGTAATTAGCATCTCTGAATCACAAAGTAAGACACATGCAATCAATTATTGATGTACACTGCTACAAAAATGCAAATGTGTAGCTGGCTAAACTGATGTGGATGAGGGTTAGTACATGATTGTAACTCAAATGCACATTTCTTCGGATTCATTATATTTTGACTGAGGAGTATTGCACTCCATCAGGTATGCATTCATCTTATAACCTAAATAATGCATATTCTGGAATGTACAGATGAAAAAAACAGAAAGGCTGCACTGAAGAATAGTAGTGTCCACAAATTTATTGAAGTCCTTTTCGTTCAAGTACCATACAGAACTTCATCAGAATAAACTGATTTAAAGTACAAAGCTTCTTTTATAAAAATTCAAGCTTGTCATGTGATGTGTTTTGGCCTATAATCAAGCTCAGCTTCTTAATTGAATTTAAATGCTTAAGTTAGACTTAACGCCATGCATTCTGAATCTTTCTTGCATTTCCTTGTTCCTAAAGAATCCTATAAATAAGTGCACTGGTTTAAAGATGTGCTAGTTTAAAACAACAAAGTGTGAACACATTTACACAAGAATAGTGACAACATATAAAACAACATACATTCCTTGTTAAAATGTTCCTTAAAAACTAAAGTTTGATCTGTTTATCTTAGCAAGCTTTTAAGTTTTAATAAACAGTTAACAGAGCAAGCTTCATTAAAGCCTGTGCATGTAAAGGCATTCAGTTTGATTTGCCATATCAGCTCTAATTTCTCCAACAACAAAGAAAAAGGACCCACTCTGTTACCAGGTTCAACTCGGTCAATATCTCTGAATTTAAAAGTGTGCTTCTCAAATTCTACTATGAGCTTAGCCAGAGCATTTTCTGTTCTAATCCTTTTGATGCTGTATATGTGTTCATATAGCCACTCTTTTAATTTCCTATCGGTCTTACTGACATAAAAATCCAGTCATTTATGGCACTGGGCTTAATAAACTACAAATTTAGAATTACAGTTAAGTTTCTTGTTTAACATATTTTTGTTGTCTAACCATGAACATTTGACCCACTTCTATGTGTTTAAGGTAGGTACAACACTCAAATCTGAACATCCCTTGTAGCCTAGTATAACTCCTTTTCTTGTGCTCCAGTAGGCTTTTTAAGTTGTTCATAGGTTCATAGGTTCATAGGTTCATACTAGGCTATCTGCCCGAGGGCATTTATAAGCCTAGCCCATTGTTTTGTGGCTTACGCCACCCCTTTAGTATGGGGAACTATACCCATTATTTTGCTGTGCCTCTGTCGAGCAGTGACACTGAGGTAATTCCTGGGGTATATCTGCGATCTCCCATCCATTGGTCAAGATTTCTCTTGAACAAGGCCAGCGAGGTGCTCTGCCTCACATGTACCGGGATTTTGTTCCACAGCATAGGGAGTCTTTGGGTGATGAATCTATCCCTCCAGCACGTCCTATTAATAGCCGTGTCGAGGTTTAAGTCTCCCGCCCTTGTGGCTCTGATGGATCTAGATTTTTTGAGGTGAAGCATATTCATAAGGGATATTTCAGTCATACACACTTACCCCCCCCCCTTCACACACACTTGCCACTTGCTGGATTCAAACCCCTACCTAACTATGTTATGACACTAGAGACGGACGCATTAGCACAGCGTGCTATTCGCTATTGTCCTCTTTTAAAGATTACCTGTGGATGTTCACCTATTTTTGTACAAAACTGGGGTTCACCCATTATCAGGGACCAGTTTTTACATAAGATTTCCCTTATACTGTGTGCATCCATGCTGAATGGTGTTATAAAACTGACCGTGTAGTTGTTATTAGGAAAATTACTTTCAGTTCTTAAACTCCTCTCATAGGGTTCCTCTAAAGTGAGGTCTAGTGTTGTTTCAGGTAGTTCACTATTAAGGAGTGGTTGCTACACTCCCCTGTTTCTCCTGGTCTTCAACTCGTCTTGTATGTCAAAAATCAGAGAATCTGGGTAGCCTCTTTTAAGGAACATTTTCCTTAAAACTTCACATTCAAATAAAAATTCTCTCTCTAAAGTGACCATCATTGCACCCCTCGCTAGTTGGCCCTTGATGACTGACTTCTGATTGAAAGGATGTGAACTGGAAAAATGTAGGAAGGCATTTGAATATGTTGCTTTCCTATAAATCTTTGCTATCTTTTTAGGTTTCTATCTTTTTTCCAGTTCTATGTCTAAGTAAATCATTTTTTTCAGTATGGAAGTTATTTGTAAATTTGAGAAAGCTGGTACTGCTGTTAAAATAATTAACCAGTTCTTCAGCTATAATTCTGTCACCTTTCATGATCAAGAAATTATCATCCAAAAATAATATTTGGTTATAAATTTAACTATTCTTACTGATTTACTTTAATTCCCAGTGGGCCATTACTAAGTTTGCAAAACTGGCCCCACAAGGTGAACCAATGGCCACACCTACTTTCTGTAAAAAGTATTCATCCTCAAATATAATGTAGTTGTTTGTTAGTATTGCATCTAGTAGCTCCTTGACTAGATGTATTTCATTAAGAGGTGCACCCCTTAGTCTCATTATTCTTGAAACCCACTCTATTCCTTCCAAATTGGGAATTGAAGTATATAAGTCCTTCAAATCTACTGTGAGGAAGCTGTAGTTCTCTTCAAAGATCAAATCATTAATTATTTTCAGGAAGATCCGAGTCCTTACAAATTTGGGGTTACTAACTAATGTAGCTTTTTAAAATAGAATCCACATATTTAGCACATGGGTAAATTATAGAATTGCTGGCATCTATCAGAGGTCTCATGGGTGGATTGACCATTAATTCTTTTCAGGAAGGTCTGAGTCCTTATAAATTTGGGGTTACTAACTAATGCAGCTTTTTAAAATAGAATCCACATATTTAGCACATGGGTAAATTATAGAATTGCTGGCATCTATCAGAGGTCTCATGGGTGGATTGACCATGTTTTTATGGACTTTGCAGATTCCAAACAAAGTAGGGGTCCTTGGTGCTGGCATACAAAAATAGTTATACAACGTTACATCGATTTTAGCTTCTGTGAATAGATCATTAACGTATGAATGAATACGTCTATACACCGTATTAAATTCGTTGAGTGAAATTTTAGAGTATGTTTCAGTCAAACGCAGTTGTTCCATCCTGTTGTTATAATCAGTTATTTCCATTAAAACCAGCCTTCCCCCCTTGTCAGATTTCATAAACCTCATATGTGCATTCTGCAACTCAAACAGAGCTTCCCTCTCAGTATCACTAATGTTAAAATTATTACATTTATTTAATTTCCTACTGTACTGGTTTCCTCAGGTCTAACTCACTTACATGCTTAAAAGTAGTAATAAGTGGATGTAATTGGGGGTTGTATATACTGGTTGTTTTAAATTCATCGTTACTATACTCAGCCACCAACAATGTTACTACATTCAGTTTTTTTTGTAATTATTTTAAGGTATAACACAGTACTAGATAAATCAAATTTATGTGAAGGGACAAATGTAAAGCCCTTTGTTAATAGTTCAACAAGTAGTGGGGTAAACTCGTATGAGGAATAGTTATAGATTTTAAAGTCTTTCCCTTCATTCATTATCACAGAAAGTTTTCTCTCAGTGTTAAACAGTACCTGAGTTTGGAGGTGAGTTATGTCCTCTGTTTGTTCCTCTTCTGTGAGTTGGAGTTCCTCCCTTGTTGGTTCTGGTACCTCCATGTACTGGTCATTGGCCTGAAGTTGTAAAAAATTCCACTCTTTAGGTTATATGCATTTGTTGCTTGATTTATTTGTGCCTGGGTGTGAAATCTGGTCATGTCTCTGTTCGGCTCACCCTCGTGGGAAGACTGGTTTGGCCAGTTTGTTGCTGTTCCTCCTTGCTGATTGTTTGAGTAGTTCGCACTGGAATTACTAGCTCCACCTCCTGGTGGTGTCAAATCCACCTGGTCGATGTTGTTGATGTTTCCTGAATTCAATAGGTGTGTCCCATCTCATCCAGTAGGGTTCCAAACTTGCAAGGGGTGGTTTGGGGTAGGCTGTCCCTTTATTGTAGTCACCACGGTCCCTTAGTAGCTTTTTATTCTTAATTGTTTTCATTTTGTCAATGTATTGGTTTAAACTGTTGAACACCCTGTCATATTCAAAGCGATAACAGATAAAGTCTAAGTAATTTTTAATAGAGGTATTAAGCTCAGTTACCTCTCATGCTAGGGTGTCCACAGTTACTTGGTAGTGTTTGCACATTAAACTTAGGAGTTCTAGCCCTTACTTGTTGAACAGTTCAATCAACTCTTTATGAAAGGTGGATACAGCTACCAACCCCATGGGGTATTGATGGTGATGTAGCCCTTTAAGTACTAGTTCTCCACATGTGCATTCATTGAAATAAGCTATTTCCAGTTACAACTTTTTAAGTTTTAATAGTTTGTAGTCCAAAGTCTTCAAGAATAAAAAGCTACTAAGGGACTGTGGTGACTACAATAAAGGGACAGCTTACCCCAAACCACCCCCCTCTCAAATTTGGAACCCTACTGGAAGAGATAGGAAACACACATTGAATTCAAGAAACATCAACAACATTGACGGGGTGGATTTCACGCCACCAGGAGGTGGAGCTAGTAACTCCAGTGTGAACTACTCAGATGTTCAGCAAGAAGGAACAGAGACAACCAGGTCAAACCAGTCTTCCCACAATGGTAAGCTGAACAGAGACATGACCAGATTTCACACTCAGGCACAAATAAATCAACCAACAAATGCATATAACCTACGGAGTGGAAATTTTTTACAATCTCAGGCCAACGACCAGTACATGGAGGTACCAGAACCAACAAGGTAAGCACTCCAACCCACAGAAGAGGAACAAACAGAGGAGGTAACTCACCTCCAAACTCAGGTACTGTTTAGAAAACGTGATAATGAATGAATGGAAACACTTTAAAATCTATAACTATTCCTCATACAAGATTAGCCCACAACTTGTTGAATTATTAGCAAAGGGCTTTACGTTTGTCCCTTCACATAAATTTGATTTATCTAGTACTGTATTAGACCTTAAAATATTTACAAGAAAACTGAATTTAGTAACATTGTTGGGGGCTAATGAATATAACAACAATGAATTTAGAACATTCAGTACATACAAACCCCATTACATCCACTTATATCTGAGCATGTATATGAGTTAGACCTAAGGAATTTAGATAAACACCACCAGTACAATAGGAAATTAGATAAATGTAATAATTTTAACATCAGTGAGACTGAGAGGGAAGCTCTATTTGAGTTGCAGAATGCACATGTGAGGGTTATAAAACCTGACAAGGGGGCAGGGTTGGTTTTAATGGAAATAACTGATTACAACAACAGGATGGAACAACTGCTTTTGACTGAAACATACATCAAAAATTTCACTCAATGAATTTAATACAGCATACAAACGTATTAATTTGTAAAATCGATGTAACGTATAACTATTTTTGTATGCCAGCACCAAGAACCCCTACTTTGTTTGGAATCCCCAAAGTCCATAAAAATATGGCCAATCCACCCATGAGACCTCTGGTAGATGCCAGAAATTCTATATTGTACCCATGTGCTTAATATGTGGATTCTATTTTAAAAACTACATTAGTCAGGAACTCCAAATTTGTAAGGACTCGGACCTTCCTGAAAATAATTAATGATTTGATCTTTGAAGACAACTACAACTTCCTCACAGTAGATTTGAAGGACTTATGTACTTCAATTCCCCATTTGGAAGGAATAGAGTGGGTTTCAAGAAAGATGAGACTAAGGGGTGCACCTCTTAATGAAATACATCTAGTCGAGGAGCTACTAGATGTAATACTAACAGTCAACTACATTATATTTGAGGATGAATACTTTTTACAGAAAGTAGGGGTGGCCTTGGTTCACCTTGAGGGGCCAGTTTTGCAAACTTAGTAATGGCCCACTAGGAATTAGAGTATATCAGTAAGAATAGTCAAATTTATAACCAAATATTTTTTACACACGATTTTTGGGTGATATTTTCTTGATCATCAACGGTGACAAAATTATAGGTGAAGAACTGGTTAATTATTTTAACAGCACAACCAGCTTTCTCAAATTTACATGTAACTTCCATACTGAAAGAATGGCTCACTTAGAAATAGAACTGGAAAAGATAGAAACTTAAAAAGACAAATAGCAACCATTTATAGGAAAGCAACATATTCCAATGCCTTCGTACATTTTTCAACTTCACACCCTTTCTATCATAAGTCAGTCATCAAGGGTCAACTAGTGAGGCCTGCAAGGATGGTCACTTTAGAGAGAGAATTTTTATTTGAATGTGAAGTTTTAAGGAAAATGTTCCTTAAAAGAGGCTACACAGATTCTCTGATTTTAGACATACAAGACAAGGTGAAGACCAAGAGAAACAGGGGAGTATACCAACCACTCCTTAATAGTAAACTACCTGAAACAATACAAGTCCCCACTTTAGAGGAACCCTATGATAGGAGTTTAAAAAATGAAAGTAATTTTCCTAATAACTACACGGTCAATTTTATAACACCATTTAGCATGGATGGGCAAAGTATAAGGGAAATCTTATGTAAAGACTGGTCCCTAATAACCGGTAAACCCCAATTTTGTACAGAAATAGGTGAACACCCACAGGTAATCTTTAAAAGAGGGCACAAATTAAAAGCCTACTGGAGCAGAAGAAAAGGACTAAGACTAGGCTACAAGGGATGTTCAGATGTAAGAGTTGTCCCTACTGTAAACACATAGATGTGAGTCAAACATTCATGGTTAGACAACAAAAATATAAATTAAACAAGAAGCTTAACTGTAATTCTAAATTAGTAGTTTTTTTAGCCCAGTGCCAACAATGCCCAACTTTTTATGTCAGGAAGACTGATAGGAAATTAAAAGAGTGGCTATATGAACATGTATACAGCATCAATAGGGCTAGAACAGAAAATGCTCTGGCTAAGCACATAGAATTTGAGAACCACATTTTTAAGTTTAGAGGTATTGACCAGGTTGAACCTGGTAACAGTGGGGGTCCTTTTTATTTGTTGTTGAAGAAATTAGAGCTGATATGGCAAATCAAACTGAATGCCTTTACATATCCAGGCTTGAATGAAGCTTGCTCTATTAATTGCTTATTAAAACTTAAAAGCTTGCTAAGATAAACAGATCAAACATTAGTTTTTAAGGAACATTTTAACAAGGAATTTATGTTGTTTTATATGCTGTCACTATTCTCGTGTACATGTGAGCATGTACACGTGAGCACATTTTGTTTTAAACTAGCACATTTTTAAATCAGTGCACTTATTTATAGGATTCTTTAGGAACAAGGAAATGCAAGAAAGATTCAGGATGCATAAGGTTAAGTCTAACTTAAGCATTTAAATGCAATTAAGAAGCTGAGTTTGATTATAGGTCAAAATCATATCACATGACAAGTCTGAATTGTTATAAAAGAAGCTTTGTACTTTAAATCTGTTTATTCTGATGATGTTCTATATGGTACTTGAATGAAAAGTGCTTCAATAAATTTGTGGACACTACTATTGTTCAGTGGAGCCTTTCTGTTATTCGTTTGTGAGTTTGCAGTTTCAGAGTTTTACATCTGTTGGTTTATATTCTGGAATGTAGATAACAATAAATGTTTATTAAGTCTATATGCATTTATTAAAAACATATTCATTATATTGCCTTCTTTTCCAGCAATGTGAGAGGTACAGAGGATGTAGGGTAGGCATAAGGTAAAATGCTGTGTGCTAACTATGTACACACGTCCCATGGAAAGATCCTTTGATAGTACTTTTAACATTTCCCTGTTGTTTACTTAACATTGTTCCTGACCCTGGTATTTATTTTGTTTTGGGGTGTGGTGAGAAAGATGAAGTCCTGCTATGGGACGAACTTGAGTGGACTGTTATGTTGAGTGGGGGAGCTAGTTCATTATCTGTTACGACACAGTAATTGATATCTTGCTCTTGTTCTCTGTTAGCTTTGTAACCACCCTTGTTATTTACTGCACAATGTTGAATTTTTACAGTTGAATCCACTTCTGAGTATTGGTAGCCTTCTTTTACTGCATTATCTGTGCAACAGTTTTTACTTATGTGATCCTTATATGTGCTATCATTATTTTGTCTTTCAGTAAATGATATGCCCCCAAGACAAAGACCACCATTCTCTGAGGCCGAAAATGAGCTAATTATAGATGCACTCAGACAATACCATGAGGTTCTACTGTCACGGGGGTGGGCAAGAATAGCTGAACCTGCAGAACTCTGGGATGACCTTGTCCAAAATATCAAAAGGGTGGGCCAACAGAGTCGCACATATGATACTGACATAATACGTGCAGCCAGGAGGCATGCATCTCAACTGGCACATGATTGTGAGGTCACCAGTGTTGGGCCTGCAGCAGAGGAACACCTCAGTGTCACAGAATTTCTGGCAAATACTGTTACTCAGGAAAGCTCCCAGTAGTCCAACAGCTAGTATATACTTGACGTAGGTGACACTCCTGCTACTCAAAATGAGCATCCAGGTAGTCTGTGTTAGATCATCAGTAGAATATTGTTGCAATCATTCTGTAATACTATATGTATTTGTAATGTGTGGCAAGTTGCTTTTTTGTTGGGTTGTAATTAAGATAGCTGCAGTGTTCAGGCTCTTTAACCACCACAGAGGAATTCCTGGCACACATCTCCACCCAGTAATCCTTGCGCCAATATGTTCTGGATGTGGGTACCACTACAACATCACATGTGGGGCTGGCAGATATGCTTTGTTACATCATCAATAAAATAGTGCTGCAATCTGTCATAAGTGTATATAGTTGTTGCAAGCTGTACGTGTATTGGTTTAGGGTATTTCAGATAGCTGCAGTTTTATGCTCATTTAAAGGATGTTAGTCACATTCCTGATAACATTTATTTGAGCGTACATATAGATGAGTGAATGTATTAAACCCTATTGTACAGTTAAATGTGTGGTGCTGTTGCCATTATGTCTTCCTTTATTTTCTGAAGTCCATCAGGGATTCAACATGCAAGGTCTACAGCAGTTAGTTAGAGGACTACATCTTTGTCTGTGCTCTTATATATATTCCCACATATCTGCTATACTATACTCTCAGGACAGCTGTATGTATTTCTGTTGTTTGTATACCTCTCCACTTCACAGATTTTTGCTGAATGTCTAATCATCTTTCGGGCCTGTATTTAATATCATAGTAATTGACTTGCAGATTACTGACAACACATTAAAGATTGCAAACGTCAAATAATATGACACAGATCTTGCATTTAAATTGAATAACCTTTAGAAATATCATAGTGAAGCAAAACTTGTTATTCCATCAGCTGTATAGGTTTGTAGAAGCATATTATGTCACATTTGTCCATATTCTTTAGCATTTGTACAACCACTATTCATGGCTTTGTCCACACTTATTAATGTAAGTGATTGATAGGTTTAAATGTCTGTAATAGTGACAGCAGTATAAACTGTAGCATAGTAGTGCCGGTATTAATGTCTTGTTTTTATTTTTATCAAAGGTGAACATGGAAGTAGCTTTGTGTCCCCTGTGCCACCTAATGGCAGTGTCTTATCACTATCTGATGATGATGGTGGGAAAAGTGAGGTACAACCTGGGGTTGCAGAGGCTGAATCTGACTCAGAATTTGACATCCAGCAAAGACATTCAGGATCCCCAGACACAGCCAGTATGCTTATGCATACACAGTCCACTGAGGCCACATATATTGGACAGTTGGAGGGAAGGACATAGACCGGGGAAGTGTGGCTACCATGGCTTCAGTGCCTGTTGACACTGTCCATAGTCAAATTGTTGGTGAGGTGATACACAGGTGGATTGATAAGGCTGCTCATCAGGGGCTTGCTATCCCTCTACCACCTGCTGCAGGCATCTCTTCACATATCACTCAGCATACGTTTATTGCTGTAATGGAGGCACAGGCACATTCAGAATGTCACTTCAGAAGAATGCTCAAGGTTGTAGATGTGGCACAGTCTGTCATCCTTGACTGCCTCCACCATGTTGTTGATGCACTGGATCAGTTCAGTGACTGTGTGAATGGGATGTGTCTATGAGGGAGTGCAGAGTGTCTGTCATGGAATGCACATTGTCTGTGCTGGAACTTCTGCTGGTTGGGGAATGCTGACCACATGGGTGTAGGTCAGCAACTACATCTGCTGAGAGCCAACGGAGCTGTGCCCGATCAGCCTCTTGTAATGGCAGTATATCCACTGCTCAGTCAGAGAATCTGCTGTCCACACCCAGATGGAGTCATGGTCCTGGCCATTCCTGTGAAGGGAGGACATTCAGCAGACATCAGTAAACCTCATATAGTAGCACACAATCTGACATTGGGAATGGACATGCCAGTGCAACTCCTGGCAGAGCCAGTTCTCGTAGCCACGGACAAAGACAATGAACTGTCAGCTCTACCATGTATGGCTCACAGCTGTGCAACATGCAGACATGTAGGGCTAGCACTGAGCTTGGCTGTGTTTGTGCATACACACACACACAAACACACACACACACACCAATATCACATTGAGGGAACCTACTTACACACACACTACATTTACATGTTCCCTGTTGGCTGCTGCACTTACTGACTCATGCACAAATTCACTAACCAAACATTTTGTGTCAGTCTAGGCCTCCTGTGCCCCCAAAAAACACCCTGTGCAAGTGATAACTGTGCCACATCCCCACTGTATATCTTTTGGCTTCAGGGATACTAAAACTATTTGTCTGATGCACAGGGTGAATACCTAGATTTAATATGTATTTTATATCTCAATTTGTGCTGTTGGCTTGATAATTGTAACTGTCAGTTATATTGTAATTAGCCAGTTAGACAGTTGCTAGCATATTTCCTCTACTTTTTAGCTGAGTTTTGTAAGGCTTGCAAAGTCAGTCAATGACACATGTCTCATTGATATATCTAACCCTCTTTTTAAGGATTGTTTAATACTAACTTATGTGTGCACATCCAAAATCAACCCATCAGATTCTGATCTCTGGATTGTATGTAAGCATTGCAGACAAAGCTCAAAGCAGTAAAACAGTATAATGTTTTGTTTTTTTCATGCACTTTACCATAGGTTCCGAGGTCCATAGGCTGTGACAAGAGTATTGGCCTGATGGTGTTTAGAACCATAGGTAATACATCACTATATAATATGCAATGGCAGATATAATGCATGGCAATGACTCTTACAGAAAGGACCACCCTTGTTCAGCATAGAATCAGCAGTGATCCATGGCAGATAACATTTTCACATCAAGTCAGGCAGCCTGTCCTCAAACAGGTTAATGTCCTGCTTGGTATACATTGGAAGCCTAATGCAGATGACTGACAACCTTTGAGATGTGTAAGTGTCTATCCAGCATGTCCTATATGCATCATATTGTACATTGAGGTCCCTGGAACAGGTGGCTGTGGTCCCATATGACTTAAGGACGTGCAGCATATTCATCCCATTTGGGCCAAAGACAGCCATGTAATGCACACATATTCTACCTCAAAGCTATAAATATGATACTGCGTACACTGACAGATACTTCATTCTGACCACAGAAAATTTATGTTGGAGACCCTCTGATGTTTTATTACTCAGCGATGTCTGAGGTCTGTCATCTTTATGGCGGTGTCTGGGACAATATATATCAAAGGGAGGATTATAGACATTAATAGGGCTGATGATGGATGAGTATATGAGATTGATAGAATTAATTGTTGTCGATGTAATGCCTTTGCTAATAGAATGTAAGATATAGAATGCCTTCCTCCCCACAGTACACATATTTTGCAGTTGATGTGTTCCAAGGTATATTGATGCAGAATTAGGCAATACTGTACTCTGGGTTATTTTTAAATAAGCAGGAACATTTATTAACAGAGGGTATGGTGATGCTTGTTTGTGCAGTTGTTATAACACCCATGGCTTTGTCAGCAGTCATTAGTGGCACAAAGATGTCTTGCCACACATCCTCTGTTTTTTTTTTTTTGTTTTGTGTTTTTTTGGCCTTTTGACAAGTATATGGCAAACAAGAGGGAAGACAGCACTGACACATCTGTCACCACACAGGTGACAAGTCTTCTGCTTGAGGTGAGGACTCCCACTTTGAATTAGTATTGTTTGTCTGTGAGTTATTTTGTCATTGAGACCAAATGTTGGTTTGTGTTGAAAGGCCTGGCCAAGGCAAGATAGGATGAGTGCACAGCCTTGTATATGTCTCTGCTCACAGTCTTGATTTCCCACAGGTTTTGCATGCACAAACTACCCATGAGAACAGCTAACTGGAACAGATCTACTGTTTGGAGTTCTCATATGTCCTTTGAGATGCATGCAAATTGTTTCCATTACCTTAAAGATAAGGTTGAATACAGTTATGGAACTATAATTCTAGTTGTATGTTACCTATCCTCCATTGTTTGGGTGGGAAATGGTCACTGTATTTCAATCAGTGTGGACAACAGCAGTACTCACATGGATGAATATGGTGCCTAGTCCGGTAGCTCACTGTTGCAGCACATGAAGAACATGGCCTGAAATGTCATCTGATCCCATTGAATCTGTGCTCCAAGTATTGGAGTAAGCAGTGATAACTTACTGTTTGTAGATACCACAGTTTGGAGGTGATGATGCACAAATGTACTAACCTTGGTGTTGTGAGGATAAGCACTTTACAGCCACCTGTTTCTACTAACAGGTTTGGAATTTACAGTGGGTCAGTGTGTGCAATACCATCCAGAATTACTTCAAAATACATCTGAATGATATATATCAGTTTGCAGATATAAATGAAGACAGGCTTATGGTTATCCCTGGATATGTGTCATAAATTAATAGCACAGTTGCTATATAATGCTTCTTTAAGATGTTTCATTGGTTTGAGTGCACTGAGGTGAGTGGCCTTCCCAGACTATTTTGTACATGTTGTATTTGTAAACAGCAGCTTCTCTCACTTACTGTAGAATGTAGCAATGACAGACAAACACCAGTATGGATTGCATTTCCCAGAAGATTTGTCTTTGATCATATCAGTCATGGCTGTGTGTATACATTTGTATAGATGTGTTGACAGGGCATTAGGATATAACTAACTACAGATGTTAATGTCCTCTGTGGAAATCTGAGCTTGGATGTTGATTATACCATCCCTTAGGAGGAAGTGGTTACTATTGATGATGTTTTTGAACTTGAGTCCTCCTTTAGGAAGTTAATTAGGTATTCCAAATTCTACACATACTGTTTTATGGTTGGATTAATAGTGCAGGCACTACACATGTGCCATTACATTGTTCACTCATATTGTTGAGGAACAGGTCTGACATATTACAGACCCTTGTGGAGTGGTGTGCTCATAGAATCATAGGTTCGTAGGAGGTTACTAGGCTAATGGCCCTGGGGCCGTTACAAGCCTAGCCAAGAGTTTATCCCCCAAAAACAAAACCTCAGTCAGCACCTGTTACCACTGTCAGTGAGGGACACAGGTGGAACCCTTGGGAAAAATGTGTGGTTTCCCATCCACTCATTAAGGTTGCTCTTGAAGAGGGCCAGTGAGGTACTCTGTTTGACATGTATGGGAAGTCTATTCCAAAGCCAGGGCAGCTTCTGGGAGACAAATCTGTCTCTCCAGCAGGTTTTGTTGATGTCACATACTAGATATAGGCCTTTCAAGTTGGTAATGCATGAGGAGTTAGACTTATGAATATGAATCATATCTCTGTTTTTGACAAATGGTATGGTGATACATTTTTTGCATTTAACATAACGCCATGACTTTGGCACCAGTCATTTGTTGTTGTGAGACCCTCTTGGAGTATGTTAACATTATTTGGGGAGTGAATGACAGCACCCAACTTACAGTCATCCACAAACTTGGTCAGCCACTGGAGTTTTCTCTTTGCCTGGACCGCTGAGAAATAGCTATTAAAGAGTAGGGGTCTCAGGACAGATCCCTGGGGAACACTACTATGTGACAAGTCTGTTGCTGGAGGTGGAGGCACCTATTTTGACCTTCTGAGTCCTATCGGTGAGCCAGTTGGCCACCCACCTGTTGAGATAGGGATTTATGCCAAGTTGTGTTAGCTTTCTGATGATGGTTGAGTGGGGGATTGTGTCAAAGGCCTTGCCAAGTCAAGGTAAGCTGTATGTACTGACTTTCCCTCATCCAAGGCCTTGGTGACAGTGTCAAGGAAGCCAACCAAGTTCAGCAGGCAAGATCTTCCCTTGATGAATCCAACTGGGTGGGGTCAAGAGCTTGGAGATTGACTATGTCCATGTTTATGAGAGCCATAATAATAGGCTCCATGGCTTTACAGATCAGACTTGTCAAAATAATGGAGTGATAGTTTCCAGGGTCAGTAGTGGCACCACATTTGTGCAAGGGGATGACAATGGCAGTTTTCCACTCTGCTGGAATGAAGTCTGTATTTAGGTTCATAGGTAGGTACTAGGCTATCTTCCCGTAGGCATTTATAAGCCTAGCCAGAATGTGTTGGCTTTCACCACCCCCCTAGATTATTTTCCTGTGCCTCTGTCCAGCAGAGCAATTGAAGTGATCCCTGGGGTAAACTTTCTGTTTCCCATCCACTCGTCAAGGTTTTTCTTGAAGAGGGTTAGCAAGGAGCTCTGTCTAATGTAGATTGGAATCTTGTTCCAGAGCATGGGAAGTCTCTGGGACAGGAATCTATCCCTCCAGCACATCCTATTTATTGTTGTTTAGATCCCTGGAGTGTGTTGCTTGAGGGGATACGGTTTTCTTTAGATGGAGCATGTCCATCAATTCTGGGTTGGACATGGCCTTGTATGTCAGGCAGAGATCACCTCTGAGTAGGTGGTATGCAACCAAGTACAGCTGGAATTTCTTCAGTCGAGCTGCATAGGGCATCTGCTTGAGGCCAGTGATCCTCTTGGTGAGGAACTTCTGTGGTCTTTCCAGTTGTTGCAGGTGTCTTGTAAGGTACATCCCAAATGGGGCATTGTACTCTATGATGGGTCTGATGAGTGATGTGTAGAGGGGCCAATGACCTCTTTCGATCTGGATGCAAACCCTTTTGTGATTAGGACAGCCACATTAGAAGGATTTTCTAACCACTTTGGCAATGTGATTATCAAAGGAGAGGTTACTATCTACTTGGGTCCCCAGATCCCTTATTACATCTTCCATATTTAGGGGGCTACCTCCTATGTGGCAGTTTGTGGGTACTTTGTTTTTTTCCAAAGGAGATGACTATGCACTTTTTGGCATTTAGTTTGAGACCATGGATTTGACATCAGATATCTGTCTCAGTGAGACCCTTTTGGAGGATGTCTGTGTCAGCCGGAAAGTCAATTATAGCCCCTAGTTTACAATCATCTGTGAACTTGGTGAGCCATTGTCCTCCTGTGCTTGCCTGTACTTCTGAGAAGTATATGCCGAACAGGAGGAGTCCTAGGACTGAGCCCTGGGGAATGCCACTTGTAACCAGTTAGCTCCTATAACACTTACCATGTGGGATCTGTCTGTGAGCCAGATGGCAACCCATCTCATGACGTAGGGGTTTATGTTCAGGCTGGTGAGTTTGTCTATAATACCTGAGTGGGGAATGGTGTTGAAGGCCTTTGCAAGGTCTAGGTAGGCTGTGTGTACCACCTTTCCCTCGTCTATAGCCTTGGTAGCTATCTCAAAGAAGTCCGCCAGGATTAGGAGGCATGAATTGCCCTTAACAAAGCCGAACTGGGTTGGGTCCAGTGTTTGGAAGTTTCCAATGTCTTTGTTAATGAGATCCATGATGATGCGCTCCATAGCTTTGCAGACCAAGCTAGTCAGGCTTATAGGGCGATAGTTCCAGAGGTCTGTTGTGGCTCCACCTTTGTGGAGCAGAATAACCGTTGCTGTGCACCACTCTGTGGGCATGTAGCCTATGGAGAGGTTGAGTTTAAACAGTGTGTTTAGGTGAGGGGTTAGTTCATCTTTGAGCTCATGTAGGACGTAGCCTGGGACACCATCCAGTCCCATTGATGCTGTGTTTCTGGCTTTGGAGAGGGCTGTTTTAACCTGAGTGCCTGTGATTTCAGGGGCACTACATTCTTCTGGTATAGTTATGGGCCCTTTTCGGGGTGAGAGGGGGGTAAAGTTTGCACTAAACATGTCTGCCAGAATGTTGGCTATATTGGTCGGTTCAGTGTATTTTGTGCCATTCTGCACTAACTCGAGCAGATCTGAGAATTGCCACTTAGATTCTTGACATAGCTAAAGAATGCCTTGTGGTTATCTTTGGAGTCCATGGCAATTTTTCTTTCGAAGCTAGCCTTGGATGATTTTATGAGTGAATGTAGTTTTCTGCTGATACTGATCAGGGATGTCTTCCCTTCTTGGGATTTTACTCTTTTCTGTACTAGTTTCCTCATTCTAATACATAGCTTGTTTATGGCAGGTGTCCACCAGACTGGTTTCCTTTTCTTGGAGGAGTGAGTCTTGGTTTTGTTTGGGATAGCATGATCTATGCATTCTTGTAGGTGCCCGTAGAGTGCATTAGTAAAGGATTTTGTAGCTTGGACAGTGTTATCCTTTAGCATGGGGGCTTTGAAACTTCCCACCTCGGTCTTAAGTAACGTGAAGTTTGCTTTTGAAAAGTTGTTCATGGTGGTTTCTTTGACCGGGGGCGGTGGCGGAATGTGGATATCCAGAGTGATTAGTTTATGGTCAGATCTAACCAGCAAGGGGTTGACATCCGGTGTGGAACACCAGTCGTCCATGTTGGTGATGACCAGGTCCAATATGTTGTCACCTCTGGTGGGGGTGTTAACCAGTTGATCCAGGGCATTTGAGTTTATAAATTCTAGGAAATGTTGGGCCAGGGAGTTCTTACTTGAGTAGTTCTCCCAGTTAATGTTTGGATAATTGAAATCACCCAATATCAGGGTGTTTGGTAGGACCTTTATGTTTCCCAGTGTTTCCAGGAATGTGGAGTGGGGGTCCTGGGACATGGTGGGTGATCTGTAGCAAGCTATAGTTTGAATAGCAGTTTTGCACATTGTTAGTTGCACGTGGATGATCTGTGAAGCATCATGCTGTGCCACTAACCTGGAGGTGTGGGTATCCTTGATGATTATGGATACTTCACCACCTTTTGTATTTCGGTCCGGGTTTTGAATAGGGTGCTCAATAGCAAAGGTAGTTCTTGCTGGAGATGGTGCAGAATACAGCCTGGTATACTATCAGGTCTCATGGAAGCTGTGTTCTTTGCCTTGGATAGGGCCTTTAACACTTGATCTACAGAGATGTGAGGTGTGGGACAAGTATCAGGGATGTCAGTTGGGCCTTTGGAGGTGTGGGGGATGAAGTTTGTGCTGAACCTATCAGCTAGCCGGTTGGCTAAGTCCACAGTATTGGTGTAAATGGTACCATTAAGTACTAATTCAGAACAAACCTGGGTTTTGCCATGGAGGTTCCTGACATAACTGAAGAAGCCTTTGTGGTTTCCCTTTGTTTCGGAGGCTAGTTTCAATTCATAATGTCTTTAGAGGTTTTCACTAGTGATCTAATTTGCTTGTTGAGACTGAGGAGGGAGTTTTTCCAAATTGTAATTTGTTCCTTTTTACCCTTGAACAACAGTTTCATCCTTTTGTTGTAAAGTCTGATGATAGAGGTTGTCCACTAGACAGGTTTGTATTTCCTTGAGAAGTAGGTTTTAATTCTGTTGTGTATGGCTGAGTTCATGCAGTTGTATAAGTGCTTGTATACTGTACTGGTGTACTGTTCAGCATGGTTGTCTGCATCCTCTGAAGGGAGCAGTCATGTGACACTACATATACCCTCCCTTAGGAGGTTATAGTGAGCTTCTGAGAAGTTTTTAGCCTAGTTTTGGCTTGGGGAGGGGGGGTGGGTGGGATAGATACTTTGAATGAGATAGACTGATGATTTGATCTTGCCAAGGAAGAACATACTATGGGAGTGGTGCAGCAGTCACCCATGTTGGTGAGAACAAGCCCAGAATGTTATCTCACCTTGTGGAATTGATGAAGTCAAGGAATCATTGGGTGAGTGCATTAGTGCAGGAATAGTTCACCCAGTCTATGGAGGGGTAGTTGAAATCACCAAGGATCAGGGTGTTAGAGGGGACCTTGATGGAGTCAAGTAGGTCCACGTAGGAGGAGTGAGTGTCCTGAGTCATGGATGGGGGACTATAGCTGGCTATAATTTGGATGACTGTCTTGTCAACTGTCAGTTGCACCTGGAGTAATTCCAGTCCGTCATGCTGGCAAACCAATCTGGAGGTGTGATTGTCCTTAATGAAGATAAAGACTCCAACACCCTTAGTCTTCCCAACCTCATTTTGGGTTTGGAATGTGTGGAATGAGGTATAGCCTGGTGCTCTCCACAGCCCTGAACCAAGTTTCTTTGACCGCACAGACATCAGCATCTTCCAGTGCAAGGAGAGCCTCCAGTGAGTGCATTTTCAGGTTAAGGCTCCTGGTGTTAAGCAGCATGACCTTCAATTTGCTCTTTGACAGATCTTTTATGTTGGAAGATTTGTCTTTGGGACTAGCCTATAAAAGGCACAATGAGGGATGCAAGAACCTTGGCTAGGATCCTGAATCCCACAGGTGACAGGTGGAGGCCAGCTCTGTAAAGCATTTAGGCCTGTCAACCATGTCTTCCCAGGCAGACAGATATTGGATCCCCTTGGAAATACACCAGAAATTAAGCCAACTGTTGAAGTCAATTATTCTTTGTTGGTATTGTGGTATCATTCTTGGTGAATGTAGGATGCTGTTTAGAGTTAGGGTCATAGCTGCCTGGGACACATACTCTGAGAGCTCAGTCATGTCTCTCTTTATATAGTCCAGGGGCATATGTCTCAAGTCATTCACACCAACATGGACAATGACAGAGTCATACTTGCACCTGTTGTGGAGAGAGTTAATTGCATGTGTGAGGTGGCAGATTCTGGCACCTGACAGGCAACTGACCATGACCTTCTCCTTGTCAAGCCTGGTGAGGGGGGCATCAGTGTGTCTCACAATTGAGTCGCCAATGGCTATTATGTTTGTTGTACTGTTATGCCTTATGGACTGTGTTTGTGAGACACTGGTGTGTAGTCTGCTGTGTGTGATGTGTTTGGTATTGTGTGTGGAATGTTTATGAGTGTGTTTTTGAGGTCTCTGCTGTTTATGTATGTTTTTTTGAGGACCTTTGTATAGGTGGGTGGGTGTTGTGCTTGGCTATGTGATGTGGGTGGTGTGGTGTTTGTGCTGGCACTCTTCTCTTTGTCAGGAGTACTGACTGTGGCACAGGAGAGCATGGATTCCAGATCACTGATATAGATGCATTTCTTGCAAGTAGAACTATGTGCTAGGAGAAGAGGGTTTTCAGTGAACATGAGGCAGTTGCTACAGTGTCTCAGTATGCCCATGTTGACTAGACTGGCAGGAGAAATTGATGGGAATTGTCCAGACATAGAGTTCTGAATACTTGCTAGACTTATGGAGGGAGGGTTTTGATAAGGGTGTGTCCACAAGAGTGTAGACCATAAAAACCTTCTAAAATGTAAAATAACTGGCCTGAACCACAAGTGCTAAAACCAAAACTAAGATGGTTAGAATAGCAGATAAATTTAATCAGGCTATTAACAAGCAGTAATAAGTGCAGCAGAATAAGAGGACTTGAACACTTAAGAGCACACAGCAAAGCAAAATAAGGTAATAAAGTAGGTAGAACACAGTTAAAGTAAGCACAACTGAATAAAGTGTAATTCTTTTTTAAGTGCAGAGGCAGGAAATAGAAGATAATTCAAGATTAAGAAACTAGGGGGTTGGCCTTCCCAAATGCTCTCTTTGTACACAGTAGATCAAGCTGATGAGATGGGACTGGTAGGAATATTCGAAATCAAAGAAGCAAGGGAGTGACTATTCCTTCCCAAATGATCTCACTCTTCTCAGTGAGATAATTTGGGAAGGAATAGTCACAAATGATCTCACTGTCCTCAGTTGAGTGAGCAAATGAGATGGTGCTGGGAGGGGTGTCCAAAGACAAATTTACAGTAGGGGCGGGCAATTCAAAAGACACCAAATTTAAAAATACAACACTTGGGCGGGAGAGTGAGAACAACAAACTGCAGAGAGATATAGCACCCATGGCATTTCAGTTTGCAAAATCCACTTATGTTTGTTCAAGTGAGTTTGTCCTATAATTATCCACATGAGGCATTATATGCACTGGGTAAAAAATCTTGTCAATTAGTCTTACAGGGAAACAGAGGGAAATTGATAGGTGAGGATGGAAGGTTTCAACCTGGTACCTGCATACAGAATGCTAAAAGTAGGGGCTTATGTGACCTGAGTGGTATTTTCAGGGGAGTAACCTATGGTGTGTACATTTGGATGTCCTTTTTAAGGTGGAGATATAGTTCTGCAATTGATCGGTAAGAGTTTTAATTGGTGCTTGTTATGTAACAGAAGGTATGACAAGCTAGTAAGAGCTGTTGAGGATTTGCTCCGCTACATAGCAGCAGCTGATTATATTGGGAAATATGTATATTGGCATTTCTGTATGTATTTGGGCAAAGTGTTAAGGTGTCTGCACATAACCCACAACAGAGCAGGTAATACAAGGAAACACTGTTAAAGCTCACACGCAGTCCAGAAACAGTAACTTTCAAATAGACACTCCTACTGTACACACTTGCCACAAGTGTACATGTGTGATTTCTATAAAAACATATGTCATCCTAATATTCTTATTGTTTTGGCTACTACCTTGATGGGGTGCCACAACACATAATTTGCTTCCAGTTTCTCCTTTCCTCTGTATCTTGTTCTGTCACACCAACCATCTGCATATCCTCGGTCATCACATCCATATACCTTATTTTAGGCCTTCCTGTTTTTCTCTTACCTGCCAGCTGCATCCTTGGCATCCATCTCCAAATATACCCAGCATCCCTCATGTCTCTGGCCTTGTTTCCAAGCTGTACAACCTGAGCCAATGCACTAATATACTTATTACTAAACCTGTCCATCTTCAGCACACCCAATGCAAATCCTAACATCTGGAACTCTGTCAGTTCCTGTTATGACTGATGTATTTTTGTGAGTGCCACCATCTCCAAAACATATAACATAGCTATTCTCAGTACACACTTGTATACCTTCCCCTTTCAGTGTTATGGGTATGCTTCTGTCACAAATCTCTTCTGACACTCTTCTACACTCATTCCACCCTACATGCACTGTCTTCTTCATGTTCCTTCCCCCCTCACCATTACTGTGAACTTTTGCTCCCAAGTATTTAAAATCATACACCTTCACCAACTGCACTTCCTACAGTCTCACCATTCCTCTATCCTCCCTCTCATTCACAGACATATATCCTATGTTATTCCTTATGACATTTATTACTCTCCTCTGTATAGCATAACTACATATCTCCAGGGTCCCATAAATACGTTCTCTGATAACAATATCATCTGCAAATATCATAGTCTATGGGGACCCCTGTATGATCTCCTATGTCAACCTATCCATCACCATTGCAAAGAGATGTTATGACGTCTGTGTATAGCATAAAAGTAATGTCATTGTTGTCTGCCAGGACTTTGTGTACCCATGGCCTGTTGTGAGCAATATGTATCCAATACTCTGATACAGCTGATGACATCAACAGTGTCCACTTGAAGACATGAGGAAAGTGTACCATAGGCTGTGGTAAAATGTTCTGTATAACATCCACCAACAGCTCACACATACCAGGTTGACTATAGTGAGGTTAGAACACCTACTTCTCTAAGTTTACAGACTAGAGAACACATTAACACATGTCATGGCATGAATCTAACTTTAATAGGACTGCAGCTAGTATTATAGTGGAGGGAGAGTTTGGATGTCTGCTAGACATGGATATTTTTCCAAGCATAGAATAAATGCAAAACCATGACACTTTCCATGGCAGCATTAGAAAAACACTCCCACACTACTTTTATGGAGACAGACACACCCACTCTCCAACTTTAATTCAAGGAGATTAGAACCTCTGCCTATCTAATCTTACAGACTAGAGAACACAGTACTTAACACATGCACCACAGCCTAAGTCTGACTTTACTAAGACTGCAGTTAATCTTATAGTCAATGACATCAGCAGTCCCTGTTAGGTACAAGAGCATTGAGGACTACTAGACATGGATGTTTGTGCAAGCATAAAAGCAATGCGAAACCATGACATTTTCAAAGGCAGTGATGGATACACACTCCAACTCTTCTTTATGTAGATAGACACACAACCCATGCTGGCTGAAGTGAGATTAGAACCCATACCTATCTAAGTTCACAGAGTAGAGAACTTAGTAATTAATGCATTTACCCCAGCACAAGTTCAACTTTAACAGGACTGCAGTAGATCTTATAGTAGATGACATCAGCAGGCCCTGTGGGGTACACGAGGATGGATGACTGTTAGACATGGATGTTTATGCAAGCACAAAAGCAATGCAAAACTATTTCCAAGCCAGTTTTGGATACACACTCCCACTCTCTGTAATGGAGACAGACACATACTCCAAGTTGGTTCAAGTGAGATTAGAACACCTACCTATCTAAGTTTACAGACTAGAAAGCACAGTATTTAAAAATGCACCACAATGCAATTCTGACTTTAACAGGACTGCAGATGATCTTATAGTATATGACATCAGCATTCCCTGTGGGGGGCAAGGGGTTGGAGGACTGCTAGACATGAATGTTTGTGCAAAAACAAAAACAAAACAAAAGTCATGCTATTTGACAAGGCAGTGTTGGATACATACTCCCACTATTCTTTATACTGACACACACACTGCTACAGTGAGAACCAATCTCTTACCTATCAAGGTGCACAGACTAAATAACACATTTTTAATGAATGCACCACTATACAAGTCTGATTTTAGCACAACTGATGGTGAACTTATAGTAGATGACATTGTGAAGAAATGTAGGAAACACCTGCTTGGGAGGCCTGTATAGGCACATCACTTTTTAGTGTCATCTGAGGCTAGTACACTAACAGTAGTATACTGTTTAGAAGCCATATCCATGTAACAACATGAATCCCTTATTGAGCATCTTTGGGTGTTTGTCTTTGGCAGTGCAAGCCTGTGAGCACAACTGCATGGCCGCATCCATGAGGGAGCACACAACATTATATATTACACCTTTGTTTTGTGTTAGATGCATGTGTTGTAGAATTAAGGAGATCCCATGGTTGTACTAATTGTTGCTGCGGTTGGTTGTGAGGAAATGCATGGATGTTTATTAACTGTCTGTACAGATAGTTATACTCTGCCCTCAGTATAAGAACACCATTCTCTTTATGTGATGTAATAGTTAGCATACCTTTCAACCTCTTAGAGCAAGAAATCTACACAAAGCCATAATTAATATGTTCATTGTTGAAAGATTGCCCTTACAAAGCCACAATGTTGATGGAATAACAGGTTTTGTATTCACATGCATTTTCTGAAGGATATGACATCCACAAATTAAATGTATTTTATTATTTTCTGACTTAATTCTCAATGATTTAGCAATATAAAGCAACATTTTATGGGAAACATACTACAAATATTATGTAAAAATATGGACATTCTTCATAAATCTGGACAGTTGAGAAGTATGATAGGCATAGTGAAAGCACAATGATTATTGCACTAAGTGTACACATGTGCGTTTCACTCTTCTACCTGTTTGCTTGCTGGTAAGCAGTGCACAATCATGAGGAGCATTATGAACATTCAGCCTTCCTATTATGTAATGTATACATCTTACTGCAGCCCAATCCTCTCAGTACTCCAGGCCATGATTTCACAATTGCTACTAGCAATATATAACTCTTATCTGCATATTTTCTTTTTCTGCAGTTTTGTGCTTCATATGAAATATTTAAGCATTATTAAAACTGTCGTCAACACATGATGCATCACACAAATGTGTACTAAAAAATATACAGTTTAAAACATTATGAGATACAGAGTCAGTCTGTAAAAAACACAAAGTATTGAAAAAACACCTCCAAAACCTCAACTTACATCAGGATTTGAACCCTAAACACAATTAAAGCTTCATCACAGAGGAAGGTTGCCATAGTCCTTTTGGCCACAGAAGCTGCTTTCAAAACTGCATTCAATACTCACACAACCATCTTCATAAAAACTTTACACTGCTATTAAACCAGGCACAGTATATTGTACAAGTACTTCTATGACTTATATATGGACACGGACAAGTTAGTAGACACAGGTCCTGTCATAAATATGATTATAAGTATACATCTCTCTGTCTTACAATCCTGTTTTTGTGGGTGGGGGGAATAACACATTTACTGTTAGTATACAAAGTAGCTTGAAGTCAGAAACTGCAATGGACTGAAGTCACTTCATAGTTTCTCTCTTTCATGATGTAACAGTATTCAGCTGTGGTTGGACTGTGTGAGTGCTACATATCTCATTCATAAAAATTACATATGGTAACATTGTAGTAATATAAATGTGTACACTCCCATAAGTTATCTACAAAAGCACCACTATATATTTGCATACTGTAACAAGATAAGACATCTAGAAAAATATGTCATAACAGTGTTCAGTACTACAGTCTAGGTTCAGGTCAGGGCTTACCTTGCAAATGCGCTGGTTGACACAGCATTAGTTTAGGGCTGACCCTGATCCAAGCAGTACACAACCAATACATGTATAGATAAAGGTTGTCTGAATTGCCTGGCATCAATTGTAATATATGTATGTGAGTAGGAGGAAGGTATTAGACCCTGATTTATCAGTGAATGTGCTATGCTTTGTCTCTTAGCCAAAACAAGGGCATACTGAGAACACCTACATCTACATTCAAGGACAGCAGCCTGGGGTTCCTCCTCTGAGTCCTTCTGTGACTGTTGCTGTGGTGATCTAGGTATTGTTGGAGGGATGTGTGCCCATTCCCCTTGCTGATCCCACTGCAGCTGTTTCCTCAGGATTAGATTGTGCAGCATAGCACAAACTCTGAATATTTGTGTATATATGCATGGACTATACTGATGGGCTCCACTGGATATATCTATGCATCAAAACAGTGACTTCAGAAGCCCAAACACATGCTTTATGATATTCCTAGTTTGTGTGTGTGCCTCATTAAGGCATTCTTCCATAAGTGTGTGTGCATTTCTGATGGGTGTCATCATTCACACTTCCAGGGTGTAGCCAGCATCTCCCAGTAAATGGCCCTGTGGGATATCACCCCTAGCAAACATCTGGTACAGCTGTGATGTGTGCCAGATATGGGAGTCATGATATCTGTCAGGGTTGCCAGTGCACACATTGAAGATAATCCCCTGGGCCCTGCACATGACATGGTAGTTGATGGAGTGATAGCCCTTGCGATTAATGTAGATTCTACCAGGTGGTTCCTTGATACATACATGAGTGCAATCTATGGCACCCAGTACTTCGGGGTAGTGCGCTACATGATAGAAGCATTGCATATTGCTGGTCATCTCCTCAGCAGCAAGGGGAAAATATATGTGTTCAATGGCATGTATCAATACAGCATCCAGGAAGTGGTGAAGTATCCTGGATGCTGATGCCTGTGACACCCCCATCATGTCCCCATTTGATCTTTGAAAAGTACCTGTAGCTAATATTCTAAGGTTACATATACCTTAGTTTCCATTGAGATGGATTCACCTTTGTTGGCTCTGGCTCTGAGTTGAGGTCAGCAGAGCTCACATAGTTCTTGCAATGTGTCCCTGTCCATCCTGTAGTGCTCTAAAATTTCCAGATCATGTAGCACCTGGTAGGTTACCCTGGGCCTGAACAGTTATCTACTTCTCGGCCTAGGCCTATTGTCATCAGCACCAGCAGCACTGACTTCAGCCTTGAACACATACAGATGTAGAATAGCTACAGCAACCCCTAATATTTTGTCAGTTAAAATTTCCAGGTCTATCCCCCAATGTTGTTGAAATATTGAGGAAAAATCAGAATGTAGGCTGTATGCATACTTTATACATTTCTTGATTGGGACCACCATCTGACATTGGTTACTTCAAATGATATTCAACTGCTTAAGATGTAATTACCAGGATTGCGCACCAACATACAGCACAGTACAGCTGTGCATAATGACAGCAACTTATGTAAAGCATTTTATAATATCATCCCTGTTGTCATGATACAGACAGAATATGCTAATTACTCATAAGTGCACTTCATTTCTATGATGTCAGCACAGTATGATTAAAGGTTGACATACCCTGTACTTGAACCCAAGAGTACCTGCACCCTAATCCAGCAGCTAACAATTGGCACCACAGGAGTACTCAAACAATGCTCCCTAACTAGAAGGGATTACTAGAGTGCAGCCCCACTTACCGGGTTTGTGCAATGCTCAGTGAGGCTCACCACTATTAATTGAATGCATCTGGTTTCTATTATTGGATGTCTAGCTCATGCCTGAGGTCTGCTCATGGAAATCTGTATTCCAGTAACATTAAGGTTTGCGCTAAGTGGCGCACTGCATACCCACACAAAAAGTCCAGAACCACATTACCAGACACACAAATCTAATGTCATCAACATCCATGGAAAGCATAAACACTGTGTAGAGGCTTACATGGAGTGAACAGCCTTACATGGTCCCTGCTTTTTGTGATTCAGCAAATCCACTCCTTTGGTACATTATTTACATAATAACTATGCTGACAGTCTGGAAACTACATGGATAGTAGCTGTGTAAGCTGGGAAACAGCACTGGAGCACAGAGTTAAAGACATATTGTAGGGTATTACTATACCTGTTGTGGCAATACATCATACTGATCTTTTATATTGCATTTTTATGAATCATTTTCAAATGTTTTTGTCAAAAGATTTTAATACTCTTAACATATACTGGAAGAATCACGCAGCAAAAAGGTAGGCCAAAAAAGAGTTTATTTTACATGCATGGAGACCTGCCACAAAGTTCTTGGTATGTCAGCAGGTCTAATTTCTGTACACTTTACATGGGTTTTTATACCCTCTTCTGCACATACACAGCAGCTGGTTACTAGACAAGGAATTTCAGTCAAGGCTATAAATTCACTCACTGGAGCCTTAGATGGTCAAAAGTCAGACACAAGATAAGTTGGTGCCTACATCAAGGCAACATCTATGCACTCCTCCTTGGTCAGAGGTCAGTCCCAAGATAGGCCTGTGCCTGGACCAAGGTAACATCTGTGCATTCCTT
Source organism: Protopterus annectens (assembly GCF_019279795.1). NCBI lineage: Eukaryota > Metazoa > Chordata > Ceratodontiformes > Protopteridae > Protopterus > Protopterus annectens. Next base: position 868,609,467 of record NC_056729.1, read on the forward strand.
TCTGGTCAGCAAATTCCTTACAAGAAAAACAACTCATTTTAGCTTATTTCTTTGCACGCAATGCAGTTTCACATTTTAACCCTTCCTATACAGGATACAAAGATGTTGAACATAAAGATTCTTACTACATTTCCCCCCTATCAACACTTTGTATCACCAGTAATACATTTTATTCATACAGTTTTTCACATGATTCATTTTCTGTATATTCAGAATAATAAGCTTTAGTTGCATTGGCAGACAATACACTTGATATTATCATTCGGATGCAAGGAATGCAACAACAACCCAACAGTAGGAATATAATGGCACCAACACATACCAACACATACAGCAATTAAGACATTCATGAGTACTGTTCCCCAATTTCCAAACCAATTTTGGAAAAAGTCAGTCAATGGATTCTGTCCTGGTTTTGTAAGTTCAGAAACTTGTTGTAGGATCTCTAAATGGCTGTCGATGTCATGTTCGTTGTCCGGTATGAACGAACAACACTCCTCCTGGATAAGAGCACAAGTACCTCCTTTTGCCGCTAGGGTGAAATCGAGCGCCATACGATTCTGCAATACTACAGTCCTCATTGCAGTTAATTCGTCCGTTACCAATTCTAGCGCAGAAAAAGTTGCATTGCTCAGAGTTTCTAACACTTTTGACAGTTTTCTGAGCTCCCAAATAGACTTTACTGTCCCATAAGCTGGAAGAATACCAGCCCAAGAAATAATATCATCGCCCAAGTCCTTTGCTACTACTATGGGCCAAATCGTGATGATAGATCCAGGATGCATCAACGTTACCTACGGGATTAACAGGTTTATTAACAGCACGTACATTTCGTATTTTACCTTGGGGAAGAGAAAAATGTATGTCTTATAGCTGGTGCTAAATAGCCCAAAAAACAACTGCCTGACCATTTCCTTGGTAACCATTTGTATGCTTTTTTATCACAGATAAAATAACAATAATTCACCTTGAGGGTGATATTTACTGGAATAGAATGATTTCCTTTGTCTTGTAGCCCTTTAAACAAAAGATTATACACAGATAACATTTTTTCAAAAAAGCTTGTGACATTAATAAGCCCTATACTATTAATAAGCACTCTTATAGGCTTGAAACTCATTGCACAGTGCCCATCTATTGTACAGTTATGAATTATGGTTACATTACATTGACTCCATCCAACCTTAATTTTTCCAGATCTCTGGAAACATACAGTTCCATTCTGACGACCCATGAGGGGTAATGCTATTTTGTTCTTTAAGGTTACCTCTGAAGTTTCAAATAGTAAATTAGTCCATGTATCATTTGACCCCAAAGGGACTGTACCTAACATCAGACCACCATGTACAGTAGGGATAGCTGTGCATATCCAACAATTTGAAACATTAAAAGACAAAGCATATGCATATTTAATAGCTTGGTACGTATTAAAGGGTGGATGCCAAGCTGTATTTTCATCTCTCTTCACTTGGCTAGTTTCGTTTGAAAATAAAAATGGCCAAAACAGAAAAACAACACTCACACTTACTAGCAACAAAATTATTTTGCAATGCCTTTGTGGGAAGGGCTGCTCCCTTCCGGTATTTTTTTGCATTGCTACAATAGTCAAAAAAATTCACACAGACAGAACTACTACTCAGTGTTCCTCAGGGGAACTCAGTTTTTTTTCTAGCTCAAGCTGTTTAACAATTTTGCAATGTGTCAGGTGGATCCACGATGGTCGCTCCTTTATACGGACTGCTGTGGGTGTTGAAATCAAAACCTGGTATGGACCTTCCCACTTCGGTGAGGCCCACGTCTTTCTCTTGACAATTTTAACCCACACCCACTCGCCAACCTTCACTTCCAGGATCCTGTTGTTCTTCTGATCTGAAAAATAATCATTCGTTAGAGAAGTGTTAGTTTTTGCCAGCATTTTCTTCATGTAATCTGCTATCTCTTCAACCCCCTCATGTTCCGCAGGCAAAAGACCTTGCCACTGCGGGACGTAATAAGGTCTCCCGTATAGTAGTTCAAATGGTGTGACCCCTTTTGAGGTGGGAGTGGTACGCATGGGCAGAAGTGCCAGAGGTAAGCAGTTTATCCAAGACTGATGTGTCTCAGCCATGAGTTTATGTAACTTGCCTTTGAGAATGCCATTATGGCATTCAACCAACCCTGCTGACTGTGGGTGGCAGGCACAATGGTGTTTTAACCCGATCTGGAAAACGGCAGCCAGTTTTTGAATAACTTGGTTTACAAAATGTGTACCATTATCAGAATAGATGCGTGGAGGTAGCCCAAAATGAGGGATAATGTTATTTGTGAGGGCCTTGGCTACCGACAATGCATCTGGGTGTGCTACCGGAAAAGCTTCTACCCATTTTGTAAAAGCATCAATAATGATTAACACAAATCGCTTCTGTTGAACAGGAGTTAGTTCAATAAAATCCATACAGATTGTGTGAAATGGATACGGAGGCAGCGGGAAAGCTGCTGGAGTGATCCGTACCCCACCACCATGGTATCGTGCACAAAGCAGGCACGATAAACAAAATCATTTAGCATACGCTATAAAGCCCTTGGTCCAGAAAATTCGCTGGATCATTTGAACCATGGCAGCAGGGCCCAGGTGCGATGGGCCGTGCATCACTAATGAGGCATACCTAAAAAGGTTCGTTGGCAAAACATACTTGTCATTTGGACCTACAAAAACTCCCTGCTTCTGAATAGCCCCATATTTAACCCATCGCTGTTTTTCCTAAACTGTACTAAGTTCCTGCATTACTTGTAAAGTTTGTAGATCAAATTTATCTGTAGGATGAAGTTCCTTCTGTGTGGTCTCGAGTGCAAAAGTAGAGGTTAAGGCTACACTTCTTGCAGTTTTGTCAGCTAGTGCATTTCCAAGTGATACTGGATCCTTGGCATTTGTGTGTGCTGCGCACTTACAGATGGCCAATCCCCGTGGCAGTTGGACAGCTTGTAAGAGGCTAAGGATTAAATCCTTGTGGGTTATTTCCTTTCCTGAGGCTGTAACCATTCCCCTATTTTTCCATTGCTGTGCAAAGACATGGACCGTGGAAAAAGCATACTGACTATCTGTGTAGATAGTAACTGCCTTATCCTTGGAAATGGTGCATGCTTTGGTCAAAGCAATCAATTCAGCCGCTTGTGCGGAAGGTTCCTGTGGAGAGGTTTTGCCTCTAGTACCTTAGTCTCAGTTGTGACTGCATAACCCACTTGTGTAATACCTGCCTCATTCTTACGTGCTGACCCATCTACAAACAGGGTCCAATCTGAATTTGCCAAAGGCTGATCCTTAAGGTCTGGTCTTGGTAAGACATTAGAGTGTATTAAGTCTAAACATACGTGAGGGGCACCGTCATCAGCTGTAGGTAACAGCGTGGCTGGATTAAGAGTAGTGCATCGCTCAATGGTCATGTGTGGTTGTGATAACAATGTTGTCATGCAGGACAAATGTCTGCTAGGAGAGAAAAAGGTAACTTTATCCTGTAGAAGTATTACCGTGACAGAGTGCGGTACTCGTAAGGTAAGGTCATGAAACAAAACTAGGGTTGCAGACACCTGCACGGCCAGTGCAGCTGCGACTACTGCTTGTACACAGTGTGTCAACAATGCCACTGTGTCCAGTTTACTGGAATAAAAAGCTAATGGTCTCAACTTATCCCCATAAGTTTGCAACAGAACTGATGTCATAAAGCCCTGCTTACAATCTACTGTCTGAACAAAAGGTTTTGTATAGTCAGGGAAGCTAAGTGCTGCAGATCCTGCTATCAGTTGCTTTACCCTAGTAAATGCCTGTATTGCCTTATCTGTCCATTGCAGTGCGTCATGTGCTGCCATGGGAAGTGCGAAAATAAGTTCCGAAAGTGAACTTACTTTCTCTGCATAGTTGGGAATCCAACTACGACAAAAATTTGTTATTCCTAAAAATGACATCATTTCTTTTTTTGTACTGGGCATTGGTGCCTGTAAAATAGCTTCTTTTCTACAGCTATCTAGTTGTCTACCAGCATTTGAAATGGTATAGCCTAGATATCGTACTTCAGTTTTACAGAATTGTAATTTAGATTTGTTTACCTTATGTCCCTCTTTCGCCAAGAAATGCAATAACCGAATAGATTCGGACTCACAGACAGCCTCCGTGGGTGCAGCCAGTAAGATGTCGTCCACGTATAATAGTAGATGACAGCCATGCTCTGGTTGAAACTGTGCCAGGTTTGTTGACATTTCTTGTGAAAAGATTGTAGGGCTCTTACAATATCCCTGCGGCAGTCTTGTGTATGTGTACCGCTTGCTCATAAACGTAAAGGTGAACCAAAACCTACTATCTTCCTGTAGAGGGATAGAAAAAAATGCGTTACTGATATCAATGACAGAAAAATACTTATCTGTGGGAAGGATATCATTTAACAAAACAGATAGATCTGGGACCATAGGAGCCCTTGGTACCACAGCAGCATTCACAGCCTGCAGATCCTGTACCATTCTCCAGGTCCCGTCCGGTTTCCTTACTGGGAACAAGGGTGTGTTACACGGTGAATCTGTGCATGGAATTAAAACCCCAGCTCGTAGTAGAGCCGTGATCACTGGTAGAATGCCTTCTTCTGCCTTTTTACTTAACGGATACTGACGCTTGTGTGGTCTAAAATCGGATTTTGGAGTTATTTTAACCTGTCCTGCTGTTTTTATTAGCCCAATGTCATGTTGCCCGCGGGACCATAAAGAGTCTGGTACTGACTGTAACTTTAATTCTTCCTGCGGGGTTAGGAGATATAGTCAGAATGACCCTCCCCCGGGTGGCGTTAGCCTATCTTCACGGAGGTGCACTGTTGGTCTAGCCTGAGTGACCCAATTTAGTCTTTGTACCTGAACTCCTTTACATGCCAATTGTTCTGGTGTCATTTTAGCCCATTCAGTAACTTTTCTCCCCACCAGATACCATGCCATTTGTTCTTCCCTTGTTACAGAGACATGTGCAATAGAATTATTGCGAAAAAGTAACTGCATATCTTTTGTAAGACTGCATGTAACTGCAGAATTTCCTGCTTTATCCCAATAGAGATTTTGTAACAGGAGTTTTGTGACCTTGTGTTTAAAGAATTGCTCTTCATATTTGTCGTCTGGTCCTACATACTTTCTGTAGTACATTGTACAGTGTAGTTGTTTAGCTACCACTGGTGGTTGTGTGCCATATTTGCTTAAGGCCAAATTAGTTAGCTCATTTACTACATTTTGTGGTCCAGTTTCAACAAGATCATTACTGTACCAGTAGTGTAAATCACCCTGCCCCACCTGTAACATAACATCTTGAATTTCTACTCGTTTGGCTAGAATCCCTGATGCAGTCGGCACAGCTGCTATGTCAAACACGTGCATTAAATCTCTCCCTAATAAGTTTACAGGGCAAATTTTGGAGATAATGACTCGAAACCTGATAGTTTGGTTAGTTTCAGGGTCCGTGAACCATAAGGGTTTAGATAGTGGTTCCTTATAAATGCGGCCATTTGCTGCCTTGACTAATACATAGTCATCACAAGTTACATCGGATGGCACTGCAGAATTTTTTAGCAGGGTCCTGGAGGCCCCTGAATCACACAAAAATTCTACATCCTTTCCTTCTACTTGAAGTGTGATTATCGGTTGTGCTTCTAGCTGCATAGTTACAGCCAGCGCTGTTAAATTAACAACCTGATATTCGCCTTTGTCTGAAAAATCAGTCATTTCATTCTCCCATCCTGCACATTCTCCCTTACCCTCTTCGTTTACGTCCTCAAAAGCTTCCTCTTCACTCTGCCTTATTGAGTCTGGCCCATCAGACTTTTTGTCCGGGTCTGATTCACCTCCACCACCATCATATAGTCATGCTGACTCGTGATCCGGGGTGGTTTTAGTTCTTTCAAAAGACCGGCAATCCCTCGCAAAATGTCCCTTTTTACCACATTTGAAACATTCTCCTCTTTTCTGTCTGCCTTCATAATCTTCGGAATGTCCCACATTCCCTCTTCCTCTGCCCCTGCCTCTGCCCCTTCCTCTACCCCTGTTAGTCGGACCTTGCAGTAGCATAAGTGTCCCATCTTCACTCACCGTAAAGGTTTGAGCTCGTTTCCTTTTCCTTTCTTCTAAATATTTTTCTGCATGTCTTGCATACTCCAGTAAGGGTTGCAGACGTGCCATCCTATGGTCTATCATATGTTTGTGAATGAAGTTACTGATTGCAGTTCTACATCCTTTTAAAAAGGCATTTTTTAACTGTTGTTCATAAGGTGAATCATTTTTTTGATTGGGTGGTTTGTCCATTCCACTATGGTTATCAAAGCACTGGTTAAGTCTTTGTAAATAATGATCTACTTTTTCATCTTCAGCTTGTACACACTGATTAATACAAGTCCAATCTGCCTTAGGCTTCCACTGTTTCATAATACGCTTTAGCAAGTCCTGTGTTTGTGTCTTATATGTTTCAGAACCAAAAGCACGTGGTTTACTATCTGCCCTACTCAGGGGATCCCAATTCCCACAAATTAAGTGCCAATCTGGTCCTAAGATTTGGCATATTACCTGTTCCAATTCAACGGAATTTAATTTGTAACTTTCCATCATACCTGCAATGTCATCACAAAATTTAGTCATGTCTAATTTTGGGTGTGGTATGCCCTCCACAGCTTTTCGGATGTCTTCCCGTGTCCAAGGTCGGTAAACTAAAATAGTGGGACCTTGACCGGGTGTTCCTGCCTGTGGGTTTGCTACTTATATAAGAGGATATGAGTCTGTAGATACCGTATTTGATTCAGCTTCTTGCATTTCAGCTTCCTTACGCGTCCATTCTGATTTATCTATATTACGGTTCCGGAGTTCCAGGGTTTCACCTACTTGTTTTGTCAGTACTACGGGGGGTACAGTTTTATCCTGATTCTCTGTGTCACCTTCCTGATACTGGGGTGGACTAACCCTGTCTTTAGTGACGTCAGGATACAAGGGTGGGGCTGTTGGTTTACGACAGACAATAGATGTTTCGTCATCTTCTTTGTGGACAAAAAATGCACCTTTTGCACTCGAGCCACTACTTCCGTTATTTGAAAATTGTTCCTTATATCTCTTATTAGCTTCTTCTAACCATTTTTGTGCTTGAGGAAATCCTACCTTTTTTTGTTTCTTAACATTACCACTTGTGTCCCTGCGCAGGTCTCTCACTAGATTTTGACATTCTGATCTATTTAAGGTACCACTAAACCCATAATTTTTATTCCATTTTTTCATATATTTCAAGTTTTTCGGATGTAATTTAAACATATATTCCTCATCCTCAGTCCTTTTATTTAAGCAGCCCTTACTAACACAACAACTGCTTCCTATTCCCATTTTTCTTATTTAAAAGAAAAACTGTTTCCTTTTTCATGAGATCTCTACCGGTTGTTTTGTAAAATTTTAAACAAAAGAAATTCCTTTATGACTAGTCCCTTAAAATACTTTAACAAATAAAAAAAAATCTTACCTTACTGCGGATCTTCCGCCCTCATTCGTCACCGTCCCACGGATCGAATCTAAGAGTGACTGGCCTCTACTTACGACTTCTTTGTCGGAGGTCTTTCCGTTCAAGGGAGCCCGAGATTCGTTCTCCCTTTCCTGTACAGGTTTTTCAGTCCCTCTTATGCGATTTGTACCGTGAAGAGGTGGCCCCACGTTGTTGGGCACCAGAAATGTCAAAAGATTTTAATACTCTTAACATATACTGGAAGAATCACGCAGCAAAAAGGTAGGCCAAAAAAGAGTTTATTTTACATGCATGGAGACCTGCCACAAAGTTCTTGGTATGTCAGCAGTCTAATTTCTGTACACTTTACATGGGTTTTATACCCTCTTCTGCACATACACAGCAGCTGGTTACTAGACAAGGAATTTCAGTCAAGGCTATAAATTCACTCACTGGAGCCTTAGATGGTCAAAAGTCAGACACAAGATAAGTTGGTGCCTACATCAAGGCAACATCTATGCACTCCTCCTTGGTCAGAGGTCAGTCCCAAGATAGGCCTGTGACTGGACCAATGTAACATCTGTGCATTCCTTTCTGGTCAGCAAATTCCTTGCAAGAAAAACAACTCATTTTAGCTTATTTCTTTGCACGCAATGCAGTTTCACATTTTAACCCTTCCTATACAGGATACAAGGATGTTGAACATAAAGATTCTTACTACAGTTTTGCTCTTAGCAGTGCATTGCACAAATTTGTGCTAAAATTAAAATTATAATATTTATAGTGATGTAACACACATCACTGATTCTTTTGGCCATCCTTGGCCATTGCATGCATGTTTTTCCCTTTTCATGGGCATTCAGACAATATTTCCAGACTTCTACGTGCCCTTGCTTTCATGTAGACTTCTCTACATGGAAAATTTTCACATTCACTTCCAACATGGACACAGAACCTACACGGTTGTGTGTAGGGTTGTTGGATTGCCCCTCCATGTTGGTTTGCTTCATTAGCATAAAATTCAGCTACTTATGCGTAAATGTGTATCCCAAGAAACTTTACGTTGATGTGCATGAATGCATGTAATTACACGCCTCTGCATGGACTTTACTGAATTTAAAATTCACTGCAGCCATGTTCATATTGCAGAAAAAATGACCATCTAAGCTTTATTGAATCTGCACCGCTAACTATTGCTATATATTAGATTTCTGCCTAATGACTCCATATACTTTGCATATGAAGAAACTGGAAAGCATTTGAAGTCTGATGTAGTTCTCCGAGTCCCAAAACTGCAAGCAAATTATGTGCAATCTTGATAAAATAGCCCTGAAGTTCAAAACTTACTATTACATATTACAACTGCTTTTGCAGTGGCAGCACCCCTTGGCCCTTCCTGTGTAGTGCACCCGATAGCACTCTACTTATATATACTAAATGTAAGATTGCTGTATCTTAGAGAAGTTGGAATAGTCAGAAGTCCACAAAATTTGTACTTAGCATATACTACCCTTTAATCAGCTCATTCTTGTAGCTTAGAGAATTGGCCTTATGATCACCAAACATGCAATGGGAATGAGATAAAGACTACATCTATGGCCACCTAAGTGCATGTGACAGATCACACTTGACAATTAGTCACCAAACTAGCAAAGGACCTCTCCATTCTTGCTTTACAACTTGGATTATATAAGGCATGCTGACACATTTGTTTTGGCACATATATTTACATGAGGTGTGACATCACCTTTATATTCCCTATTCTCAGATGCACTTCATACTGCCAGATAAAGTGTTAGTAGTATGTCCTAGGTCAGACAGATACCCACATGTCTCTGAAGTTATAGTAACCAGTACAACTATTGATATACATGCTCTCTCTTGCTCTTTCTCTGTCTCTTTCTCATGGTTGAGCCTTTTACAGATAAGCGTTCCCGCCATACCTCTCAACCTGGAAACATCAAAAATCTGGACAAGGCCCATGAAAAATAGGTACAAATCTGTACGATGATTATCATATAATTTGCATACATAATTATGCAACCCCGCCCACTCCAATGGGATTGTGGGATACCAACTTTCAAATGCAAACTAAAGAACAGATAACCGAAATATGGCACCAGAGTGCCCCTGCAGAAATTCCAATCAATTGGTGCATTTTCTCACACACACACATTCACAAGAAGATACCTCAACTCATGATCCGATCCACCATATGGGTATATAAGATTAAGATAACAGTGACTGACACTAATTTCATTATATGTCAATGGGATGGGAATACATCCCTACTTCCTTATGTCTAACATGACTCAAACAAAGCAAACTTGAAATGGATTATGGGAAACAGAAAGAGTTGAAGAAAAACATAATCACACTGATTATATGTTAAGGCGCTTTGACATCCATTGGTGGTAAAAAAAAAAATATTACAATTCTATAAGAAGCACTTATTTGTGATGTTGACACATTGAAATAGCTCAGAACTTAAGACCGAGTGAAAATATGGGGAACCAGACAATATGCAACAGGCATATGTACATTGACAAACTCACTTGGTCAAATGGTATAGTTATTTGAAATTACACTGTGTTGTTTAATGAAGGTAGCTAAGAAACTGGCATGGACTCTTTGTGGACTCTGCTAAAGGCCTCAGTCTGAGGTGGTGGCAAGGAGCTGTGGCCAGCAAACAGCTTGGTATTTGTTATTGCAGTAATTCTAGGACTTGTGAGGGAATCCATCATGTTAAGGAGATCTTCCCACTATTTACAAAGGAATGTGTCCAGAATCCAGATCTAATGGATACATAGTGAAATGCCAGGATGGCAGCCACAACAGCAATCAAAGAGAAGGCACAAGTTTGGAAGGAGTTTGGTAAGGCGCTCAAGAATAACCCACAGGTGGCCTCCAATAGGTTCTGACAAACTCTATTGTGGGTCAGGAAATTGGGGCAGAATATTACCCAAACAGTTTTCAGCAGTGGTGCAGGAACACTGACTCTGACTAGGTAAACTATTAGGAAGTAGAAGATCATTATATTTCATAATCAGTGAAACAGATGCTATTTTTTAACTAGGAATTACAGATTTTAGAAAAATGTGTTGCCATATTGAAATATAATAATTGCTAAAATATGCTGTGAATTTACCATGCAAAGCGAACAGATCAACCTGTTTTCAGGGAGTAAAGAATTACCATTTACATGGATACCATCATCCTGACATTCCATCTAAGCCTTTATATGCTGGGATAAGCCATCACATATAATTTGTTAAATGGACCATACTGCAGAGAGCGTTATGCCTTTCCAGCCTATTGCTTAGCAATACAGTACTAACATGCAAAAATGCCCTTCTGATTGTCCATATTTGCACCTAACTCTCTTTCTAAGTAGTGGACTGCAGCATCACTGGCCTGGCAGAGAAGCAGACACTATGAAGATATTAACAATAGTCTGAGCAGCCTTTTTCTTGGTGCCTATACACATATCATTTCTCTGTTCATTACTTTATGGGTCACTTAGTTTCAGTACACCTGATACTCCCATATGATGAGATGGAGAATTAGGGATTCAATACTGAAATCCTGTTCTGTGACTTATACTTGTTTGCATAAATATTTTTTAAGCAAAATCCTATGTTTAATATGCAGGTGGTAAAGTCTTGTTTAGCCTGTTCATCATATTGCTAAAAAACACAGTATTATCTGTCAGCCTCACCTTTGTAGGCTGTGTTAGAGAAATCCCATATTGAATCTGCAGCACAATTCCAGTTTTGTTTCTCTGTAGTCATGAGAAACAGTCATTATTCAGAGTCAATGTGTTTTAACATTTAAGAAACTGATATCTATTAAAGAATGTTATGGGAAAAGCAAATACAAGAATTATATAAATACTGTCACGACATAAGTTTGCAAAGATACTATAATATTATGGCCAGGTTTCCCAGTTATAGTTCTTTCACTGTCTGTAACATTTATATATTTTTGTAACAATTCTAGCAAAATTTATTCAAATAAATCTGGAATAAAGCTGTGCTTACTCAACACTTCAACATCATTCTTAAACAAAACAGTGTGCCTTTTTAGGCAAGTGTACAGGACAATGAACTGGGCTGGCATTGCAATAGATTAATAACAAAAAAAGGAAATACATCACTCACTATTCATGATCTGATCTGGTCCATGTGAAACATGTGAAAGCAGCTTCTCTTCCACTCGCGAAAGCAGCCGGCATAAAAAAGTCCTTCCCGCTCGCAACAGAAAGCAGCCAGCAGCATGTTTCCTATCCACCAAAAGTTTCCAGCAGTCCCCACTCGCAAAAGCAGTCTCGCTAGTAAATAAAGTCCTTCCTGTCAGTGCTCACCAGAAATATGTGACAGTCACTGAAGCTGATGAGAAAGCGCTGTAGCTAGCATAACCGCTCGTAAAAGTAAATAAAGTCCTTAGACTCCTTCTCCCTTCCAGCTCGCCCGAAATGTGTGACAGGCTGATGAGAAAGCAGCTAATATAACAGCTCGAGCTCGTTAATAAAGTCCTTACCGCTCACCAGAAATGCAACATGACAGCCTGAGAAAGCAGCTAGTATTTAAATATGTTTCCAGCTTCCTGCTCACTAGTAACAGCCGGAAATGTGCCCCTCAGCTGAATTCCAACAGGCTGGTGGAGCTGACGTCATCGCGCACGTGATGACGTCAGCTCAAAAAGCGGATTTTTTTTTTTTAAAAAAAGCTGAGAAAAAATACTCGGGAATCGTGGCACCCCATTAGTTGGACCCCAAAACTCGGTAAAAACCGAGTAATTCGGTACGGTTGGGAGGTCTGGTTCCCGCCAGCCTGTTATGGATGCAGCCATCTTGTCATTAGCTACTAACAGTGATGATTCCCATGACTTAGTTAGCCATGTTAAGAAGAAGCCTTCAAAAAGTTAACCCTTTCCTGATGTAAATGAAGATGAAAAGGCAGCCTGTGAATTTTGAATTATACACTAGAATTAAAAATCCATCTGAAAATGTGAATCATGCACTTCTATTACCGTGCAAGCTAATGATAAACTTCATCTTCTATTTTCCTCTCCTTTCTAAAGGGAAGTTGTCATCTTTCATCTTCATCTCTCATGGGGAATATTAGATTTCTGGACCATCGCTAGGCATCAGCGTTAACAAAAATAGCAAATAAAACTAAAAAAACCCCACAAAATTAAAAGTATTACTGAGGAGGAAAAAGGCCTCAAACTTGGTACCTTACACACAGGAAACAGCAGAATTAACCTTCTAAACTCATGGGTAAATTCGCGCAGTAGGGCTTTTTTTACTATATAATAAGGATCATGGACATTATTCAAGGCCTGCAAAAGTTCATGATTAAGACAGAAGGAAAGAAGAACAAGGCACATTTATGCATAACTTTCAACCTTATAACAGACAAAATCTGGGGGTTGGAGGACACAGACACACAATCATGGACATGTTTTAATTCTTCTTATAAACTTAAAAAGTAACTAGAATAACAGCATTTGCATGAGCATACATTTTCTGAAGGAAATGAGTTATGAACCTCTAATGCCTGGCACTGTTGGCTGTCTTTAGTCAACTCTGATTTATGGGGAAGGACAAACAGAAAAGGAGACATCAAGGAAGTTCTGATAACTCAGGTACAGGAAATGTGATGCGTGCATGTGTGTGTGTCTGTGTGTGAGAGTGAATGAAGAGACTGCCTATGCAATGCATGGGCAGCCATAATTAATTACAGCATGAAAACATTGATCTCCACGTGTGGTACTTAATAGCAATTCAGAGACATGCAAATTAGTTATAATGAGATATTTCCTCATTGTAGCTAATAAGTCTCTGAATCGTAAATATTACATTTCAGAAACAGATCCCTTTTACAGTACCCCTTACTGCTAGCAATGGGGTGCTTTCTGAATCATATTCAAGATTTAAGATGTTACTTCCTTTAACAATTGCATACTGTACATATGAAATAGCAGCAGTAGTACAGTTACAAACATATATTTGATTTATGGATATATATCACTAAACACTCCAGATTCTGAAGAAAGGGAAGATAAGTCCCTTTCATTTGACCATTTATTTCTTTAAAGTCCACAAAAAATGCAAAAGTTATCCTTTTCTTCTCAAACTCTGACATACGAAGAAAGCAGACTTGCAACAACTATTGTTTTATGTTCAATAGCTATCCTTAATGTTACAGCACAGCTGTACATCATAAGACTATGCAGCATCATTAACGTATAACTATGGTCACTATTGTAGACTCAGCCAGCACACTCCCACTTATTGCATATTAGTTACCACTCCAGTGTTCAAGCTAAGTATTAATTACAAAGTACTTTTATGGCCTTATTGTTGGAGGTTACACCTCTGCGTAGAATAATCTGTTGCAGTAGCAAATGAAAGAGCATAACACTGGTTAAACATTGCTATGCTGATTGCATCTCAATAGATCATATACTGACTTCTGCATAGATACATTTTGTTCATAAGATTAGTTCACAGTAGCTGTCACCTACTAATTCTGTACTCTCTTCCTAGAAATTTGAGAACTTAAGCTATCTGTTCCAAGAAGAAATCTAAAATTCAGATATGACTTCAGTCACAGTCCAAATGCATGAAATTTCCAAAACAATGACATTTTCAGGAAGTAATTTTTTTTCAGTTTGGAACTCAATATGCTCTGTCTATACCATGGTGTTACAGAAGTAACCATTCACATGCCATTTATTATTTCCCTTGATTTCCTCATGATTGAACTGCATGAGCAACACCTGTCCTCTCTGAGGAGTTTACCTCATTCATATCAGCATTTGCTTCACATTATTGATCATGACACTTGTTTAAAATAATATCATCACATTTGCTGCTCTCGTAGAACATGCAAGTGATTATAACACAGGTTTCCTCTTTCTCTTTCTTTTTGCTTGTAATAACCATATGCATTTTAGAATTTTGCAAACCTTGCACTAAGTGAAGCTCTGTGCAGAGGAATTCAGTACCGAATAATTCAGTTAGGTTCTACATACAGATTATTGCTGGACTTCTGCATGATGCTAAACTGATTATAAAACAGTTAAATTGTGGTTCAGTTTTCAGAATGCTACATTCTGAAAAAAATATGTCATATATTTTTGAATTATCCCTGAAATGTTTAAAATATTAAACTAAGTAATACCTCTCAACTGTTCAGATTTTCACATAATCTCCAGATTTTTGCCCCAAAGTTTCAGTCTGTTCCTCATGAAATATGTACATTTCTGGCAAATTTCTGGGATGATCTGAGGAATGGAATCACAAAATAATGACACACATTTGAGTTTTAGATGTCATATCTTTATAAAATGCATTTGTTATTCTAGCTACTTTATAAGAACAATATTTAAAATCTGTCCCTATTTTTGGGCCTTTGTCCCCCCAGGTTGAAAGGCTTTGTCCAGATTTCTTAGGCTAAGAGGTTGAGAGGTATGTTTGTCATTCATAGGTCTTGTGTTCATAACCTTGTTCTTTGTTCATAATTACATCTCCTGTAAATTTAAATATTGATATTTGTTAAGACGTGTGAAATGACTTTGGGCAGAATTCACGAAGGCTTGCATGGAGTCTAAGAGTAGTGTAAGACTCCATGCAGCCTTTGCGATCCAGGAACAGCCCTAAAGTCCGTGTAAGAGACCAGCTAAAACGTCTTTTACACGGAGTGGGCGTGGATATGCTAATCACCTCACTTGCAGCCGAATAGCATGCAAATGAGGTAGATTAGCGATCCAGGAAGCCTAAAGCAGCCCGTGTAAGAGCCGTTTTAGCTGCAGAAATGTACTCAGTTGACAACTGAGTACGTTTCTACAAAAAACACAATGGAACCATGTCAGCTCCAAATAAAGGGTGCATATGTGTCAGGCAGCATGCCAATGGCCAAATATGAGGCCATTGGCAAGGTACCCCAGTGCAAATCTGAGAAATAAATTTTTTTTTTTTTGGCGATCACCGATGTTTAAACGCAGCGCAGCCCCGCGCAAACGGGCTGCACCATATAAAACATAAAAATTAAGGTTATAAACCCACAAATGTGGGTTTTATGCAATACATGGATTTACAATGCAGGGACCAGCAGACCAAAAACAACATGGCCACCGTTTAGTGGTTGCTAAGGGGGGAAGCTGAGTCTAAGACATGTAACTAGGCATTAGTAGGCAATCTGATGCAAATGAGTGTTAGGATACTGAATTCCACTGTCACATAGCAAATGAGCACATTCTGAGTAGTGTAAGAGTTACATAAGGGGGAGGAACAGAGTAAGAGATAGGTGACATCATAGGGGGGAATGGCAGAAAGAAATGCAGT
This sequence comes from Protopterus annectens, assembly GCF_019279795.1. NCBI lineage: Eukaryota > Metazoa > Chordata > Ceratodontiformes > Protopteridae > Protopterus > Protopterus annectens. Next base: position 868,625,291 of record NC_056729.1, read on the forward strand.
TCATTGGAGGTCAGTGTTACATGACAGATGTCAGACACATATCATGGAAAGAGGAGTGCTACAACATAAGCATGGGAAAGTCAAGAAATGGAAGGTGTACACTGTTGCCTACACCAAAGTTTCTTGCTGGGTGTGCATGCGCATGTGTGCACGCCATGAAGCGCGAGTAGGGCAGTATGCGCACGTGTAAGGCAGACTGAGCATGTGGGAGCCTGTTGGCAGACTTGTAACACTGTTTGCATGGGTGTATGCGCGTTTTAACCTGAATAAGCAGATTGTGAACCATGTAAGCATGTGTGCGCGCGTGTAAGTCACTGTGAGCGTGTTTCTGCTGGTATGCACGCTGCTCCCCCCTGAGGAAACAGAAAGGAAAAAGGAAGCAACATAATTCGTAGGAAGCTAGCAGGGAATACTGCTGGAGCTAGCAGGTGAAAAAAATTAGAAGCAGGCAATTACACAGGCAGAATAGTAGCCCAGCCTAGCACTTAAAACTCTGCAAACAGCAGTGCAGGATGTTTCTCTCAAGAGACACTGCAAGACAGGAGTAAGCTATTAGAAGTGAAAACTGAAAAATCTGAACTCAGAGCAGAAATGTTAGGGGCTGCCATAGCTGTCATAATGAGACATAGGCGACTTGCTGAGGGTGATGACAATGCAGATGGTGCCAGACAACCCACAGTGAGGAGATGGAGAAGAGTGTACAGGCCTAGGGTCACATACCACGGGTTACATGAGCTGGAGATAGTAGAGGCTATAGAGTGGACAGAGACCTCCTGCAGCAAATAGTTGAGCTGTGCAGGCCACGCCTCACACACAGAACCAACAGAGGGGAACCCATCCCAGTGGAAACCAAGGTATGTGTTGGCCTAAGAATACTAGCAACAGGTACCTTCCAAAGACCAACAGGTGATATGATGGGGCTAACACAGGCATCAGCCTCCAGGGTACTGCATCAGTTCCTGGATGCCATGTCAGCACATGTCGGTGATCATGTATATTTCCCCAATGCCCGTGAGGTAATGGCCAGCAATATGCGTCTCTTCTAGCAAATAGCAGAATACCCTGAGGTAGTGGGTGCAATAGACTACACACACATACGCACCAAAGCACCAGCCGGTGAGTGGGGTAGGGCCTACATTAACCGCAAGGGCTTCCCCTCCATCAACTGCCAGGTCATGTGTGATGCCCAGGGCATAATAATGAATGTGTGTGCTGGCTGCCCTGGGAGCTACCATGATTCCCACATCTGGCATTTGAAGCAGCTGTACCAGACATTTGTCATTGGGGACATCCCACATGGACACCTAGTGGGGGGTGCAGGTTATGCACTGGAGCCGTGGCTGATGACACCCATTAGAAACACACACACACCTGAACAGGAGCGCCAATATGAGGGACACGCACAAACACATAATGTAATACAGCGTGTGTTTGGGCTGCTCAAGTCACAGTTCCGGTGTCTGGACACATCTGGTGGAGCCTTGCAGTACACACCAACTACATGTACCCAAATTGTCATGGTATGTGCTATGCTACATAATATGCTCTTGTGAAAACAGCTGCAGCAGGACCAGCATAGGTCTGGGCCAAACAGCCCCCCACCATTGCCAAGGCCATCACAGGCAGAGCGTGACTCGGAGGAGGAACAACCTGAGCCTGCCCCAGTAGGCAAAAGGAGGTGTGCCCAGTATGCCCTGGCCTTGGCAAAGAGGCAACGCATAGCACATACACTGGCTCAGTAGGAACCCTGGGAATGATACGACCTCTGACTCACTCAAATAATAACAGGGATGCCTAAAATGACATGACCTGCTCACAAACATGTACAGGGAGTGTAATATGTGCATCCGACAGAGGCAGCCCTGCAGCACCACCTGAGGCATGAATGCCATGTGTTAAGTAATGTAACACCATGTACCATATGCACACCTGAGGACCGTGACTAACATTCTACTCTCACCAAGCATCATGCCACAATATGACAATGAGATGATCAAGTGCAAAAATTGGCTGAAGTATCGCAGTTAGTCAAAGGGGATCCAATGTGTGCCAGCCTGGGATGACATGCTGAGCATGACATGATGCTCCACCTGCTAGGACTGGTGTGCACCTATCAGTGCAGGCTGTATGGATACTGGCAAAGGCTGTTGTTACCCACAGCATGCCCTGAATAGGTAAGGCTCAAAACATACACCTACCTCCATAGGTATCAGAAGGGATAAGAACCTAGATGTAATTCTACCCAATGCCAGAAGTCTAAACAGCAAGATGCATGCAGTCTAAACTCACCCAGTATGGAGAATGTTGATATCTGTGCTGTAACAGAAAACTGGGTCAAGGCTCACAACAGCACCCTAACACTACCAGGTTACACCTCATACTGTGCTGTACAGCCTCAAAACATGTAGCACGCTACAAAAGGAGGGTGACTAGCAATAATTGTCAAGGATAACCACACACCCATGTTGGTACCACGACAAGAAGCAGCATGGACTAGCCATGGTCAAGTAACAGCGGCTAAAACTGCCTCCCAGTATATAGCCTGTTACAGACTACCATCACAACACCAGTAACTGCACCTGGCCTATGTTGGAATACATGAATATATCAAGTCCTCCAAACCACATTATATTGGGTGACTGAAAATACCCAGACATAGACTGGGAGCATTATTCTAGCTCCAACACTGTAGGACAAAAGTTCATAGAATCCATAAATCAAAATGCCCAGGAACAATGTACCACTCCCACAAGAGGGGTAAGCATACTGGATGTGATAATCAGCAACATGGGTACTGGATGGCAAGATGAGAAGTGTATTGCTCACTGGTAAGACCAGACCATAGAGTAATCACACTGGATATACACATCCTGACCACAGTCCCTGGCCAGAAAACCAGTGAAAAACATGTGTAAAGCAAAAGTTGCACTCCTCCGAACTGATGTGGAATCCATTAAAGGCCCTGTGCAGGTGCAAAATATGGGCCACACCTCAGAACCTGTTATACAGGCATTCCATGAACACTGCCAGGAATGCTTGGATTATGCAATCCTAAATTAAAACAAGACACAATGCCATACACGCAGGCATCTGGCATGGTGGATTCCAGCCATTACCAAACCATGCAAGAGAATGAGGAAGCTACTACATGATAGAGCAAACATAAAAAAATAAGTAATCACTGATCAGTAGTATGGCAATAAAATATGTCCACACATACAATCCACTAAGGCCAGCTATAACAAGTTGAATCTGTGAATCTTGAAGCAATGTTACACCTGCCCCAAGTATACAGACAACCCTCAACTCCCCCCAAGAAATACAAATATATGTGAGAGATGCAACCATTTATCCAAACTGGAGGCTGAGCTCCCTCAACTCAGTACTCCCAAAACTAGTCAGGAGTAGAAGGTAACCACACACACCACAAACCCAGTCCCACATAGACCTATGACAACTGCAAACCAAAGACATAAACACAGAAAAACATTCCCGGAGGCCCGAATTACAAACACACCACACCAACAGAGGCCTCCAAAGCAGACACCCAATCAAACAACCTCCAAACATAGCACATGCAACACATAGTACACAAAGCTGGTGTGCCAAACAGTCACAGGCCAGTAGGAGAAACAACATGCCTGATACAGTTGTAATAGGTCACTCCATAGTGAGACACGCTGCTGTCCCACACACCAGACTGAACAAAGGAAAGGGTACAGTAAGCTGCCCGTAGGCTGCCACAATACGCCACATAACACAAGTATGCAGGTCACCCCAAAGCAAGTAGAAATATGATGCAGTCATAGTCCATGCTGGTGTGAATGACCTGAGATGTACCTCCCCGGACTACATGAAAAGAGACATAGATGAGCTCTCTGATTATGTAGTCCAGGCCGGTATGACACTGACTGTATGCAGCATCCTACCCTCACCAAGAATGATGCCACCGTACAAACACAGAATGATCAGTTATAACAAGTGGCACAATTACTGGTGTCATTCCAAGGGGATCCAATGTCTGTCTGCTAGGGATGTCATGCTTGACAAGCCACACAGCTGTTCCAGGGATGGCTTGCACCTGTTACCCATGGGCGTCTGGATATTGGATAAGGCTTTTGCCACCTCCATAGAGCGTTTCATAGGCAAGGCTGAAAAGACTAACCCACCACCCTAGAAAACATAAGTGGAAAGAAACATAAGAGTAATGCTGCCAATGCCAGATGTGTAAACCTCAATATGCATGCTCCTGAGGCCCTTCCTAGTATGGAGAACATCGATGTCTGTGCAGTGACAGAAACCTGCTGCAAGCCTCCTGACAGCACACCAGCACTACCAGGTTATACCACATATCATGCGTTATGGCCCCAAAACCTGGAACAAAACATAAAAAGAGGGTGAGTATCCAAATTCAGCACAGACACCCATATGTCCAGGTAACTGATAATGCACAAGGCATTGGAGTCCACCCATGTGCAACTAACTGTAGGAAAGACTGCTGTACAGTCTGTAGCATGCTACAGACCACACTCTCACACACAGGAACCCCACCCAGCCGTCCTGAAGACACTGGACAGTATGAATGTCCCACCAAATACCAAACAAGGTACTCACAAATTACCACATAGGTGGTAAACCATTATGTATGGAAGGAGTAATCAGGGACCTAGGGACACAAGTGGACAGTAACCTGTTATGTGACACTCACATTGCCAATGTGGCTAGGAAGACTGTCTATATTGCACACCGTATCATGAAAGGATTCACATCTACGTCAACAGAGGTCATTGTGCCCCTATATTGTTCTCTTATCAGACCCGTAATCTAGTACAATGCCTCATTTGGGATGTACCTTACCTGACACCTGCAGCAGTTAGAAAGACCTTAAAGGTTCCTCACCAAGAGGATAAAGGGTCTCAAATATATATCATATGCTGCAGACACCCCAGCTGAATGCAGTCACATACTGCCTACACAGAGGCATTGTATGTCTGTTGTACAAGGCCATGTCCAACACAGGAGTAATGGACATGCTCCACCCCAAAAAATCAAAGCCATCGGAGCTGTGAGAGTGAGAGATGTCAACCTCAACACATAATGAAATAGGATGCGATGGAGGGACAGATACATAACCCAGAGGCTCCCCACACCCTGGAACAGAATCCCACTCCATGTTAGGCAGAGCCCCTCACTGACACTCTTCAACAGGAATCTTGCCAAGTGGATGGACGATCGTAGATTTACACTGGGGGTCTTCACTGTGTCACGTCCAGACAGAGGCACAGCAAAGCAAATCATAAATGGCCATAATATTCACATAGCAAGGGGTGGCAAAAGCCACACACACTCTGACTAGGCTTACAAATGCCCTAGGGTGGATAGCCTAGTATGAACCTATGAAGATACAAATTGTACAGGACACTAAGGATAATCCCAAGGCTTCCTCAACTGATGGTAGGAACTGTGTTGGGAATTCACAGATATGCTCTGAATCACACAAATATTACAAACAACATACCAAACACATACACATATTGCCAACATAAATCCTGACAGGTGCAGTGCAACCCCCCCCACCCACACAGAATGCAAAATATCTATCCCAGCAGACTGCTGGTCCCCTGACATTGCAGATGCTGAAGTAACAGCCAGCATCTACAAAGCAAAACACACAGCAGCAATGGTATGAGATGGTGTTCTGGGCTGAGTCCAACATGGACTCCAAGAAGAATGAAATGCCAAATCATACTACTGCTCATTGTCAGCCTTACCACAGGATATGTACCCAAAGAGCAGTGTACAACAACAGTGGTCATTCTCAACAAAGGTGTTGCCTGAATGGATACTGAAAACTACCACCCCAGAATCCTGAGAAGCTTGGTCTGCACAGCTATGGAAAGGATCAGCATGTACCGCAGACATAAAGATATTGGGGACCTACTGACACCAGACCCTACCCAGTGTGGCTTTCTTAAGTGCAGATCCTGCCCCTAAACATGTTTGACTCATTTGAAACAGTCATTAAGGTCATTGATGAGGGCAATGTGGTCCACACAGTGTAGCTAGACCTTGCAAAGGCTTCCATACAATACCCTATGTGTTCATTATAGATATGCTCACCAGCTTAAATATAAACCCCTATGTCAGTAGAGGGGTTGCAAACCAGACCAAGGACAGAACTGACATGGTCAGACATGCTGCAGCCATGTCAGACTACAAACCAGTTATAACTGGCATCCTGCAAGGCTTGGTCCTGGGACCTCCCTTGTTTGGTATATATGTTCCATAGGTACAGACAAACATGGAAGGACTGTGTCTGAACATGTTTGCAGAGGACTACAAACTGCCCACCATATCTGACCCTCCAGATGACACAATCATCCCGCAAAAGGGCCACATAGAAACAGACAACTGGTGCCATAGCCATGTCAGCAAGCTAATTGCAGAAAAGTGTATAGTCAACCCCCATGGATATACAGTAAGTGCCCACCAATTACTACATTGGTGTTAACCCATTACATACTTAACATGTAATGAGAGACCTGGGGACACAAGGTGATAGATATCCTGCATTGGACAAACATGTGGCTGTACTGTTTACAGAAACATACCATATACCCACCTAATCATGAAGGTTGTCAGATCTAGATAAGGGGAAGTCATTGTGGCTCTGCAGTCATCCTTCATCAGCGTTACAATTGACTACAATAGCCCCTGTGGGTTGTACCTCAGCAGACACCTCCATCAACTGTAAAGTCCCCAACAGTACCTCACCAGGAGTATCAAAGAGCTTGAACAGATGCCATGTGTTGCCTGATTAAACAAACTGCAGCTACACACACTGCCATACTGCCCACCCAGAGGCAAGCTGTGCCTGATGTATAAAGCCATGTCCAAGCTGGAATCAATAAACATGCTGCACCTTGTACAATCTGAATGGCAGTGAGCTATGCACATGAGAGACCTGAACCCCAGCACTGACATACATAGGACAAGCTGTACTGCATGATCCATAACACAGAAGCCACCCCCACTCATGAGTAAACTCCCAGTACAGGTTATCCATAGAGTCACTCATCGATTCTCCTCCAGAGGAATCTTGATGAGTGGATGGGAGATGGTAGGTTTACCCTGGGTATCACTGTTATGTCACAGGTAGACAGAGGCACAGTATACTAACCATGACATATGTCATGGCAAACTCCACTTACAATGTGTGTCGAAGGACAAACACACTCTCCAACTACATTAGAAATGGCCTAAGGCACATCGCTAGTGTTTGCAAATGTACACCTATGTTGTGGAATACACTACCAATGTTGGACAAGCCTGGTTTAAGTAGTTCATATCTGAACATAATGCAACATGGTCAGATGTGCACAACTGGCCCCTAACCAGGCTGTTGTGCTCACTATGGAACTGTAAAGCAGTGATAGGACTAAAGCCCAGGATACTGTCCACCACAGTGAAAGTACTGAACCAGTACACTATACGGTACTACAGTGTTAGGTCGGTATGAAAGGATGTTGACAACTGTATGCAAAGTATCCCATGCAAACCCTGCAGGCACAGTATAATCCCTGTTGTGTTCATACACAAAGCAGTTGGACAGTAACTACACAACATGACACACAACACACAACCATAAACGGGAGATATTTGTTGAAGTTCACACTCATCCACAAATGTGGTGGGCTGCAGAGTTCAACATATGGAAAGCTCACACTGGGCATGCTCGCACACTTTGATAAATATATGTCAGACAACATGCCATGGGAAGGCTGAACTGGGCATGCTCACACACTTAGATTAGCAGTTGGCCACACATATCTGGTATTTGTACGTGTTATTCCATGAACCAACCACATTACAGCAATCTGCCCAGTGCACTCAGTTAAATGACTACAGAGACATACGTGATATAGTGGATCCCTCCCATATGCAAACATGTTCCACAGATACACAAGTTGTTCATGCAAACAGGGAATGCTATGGCAATAAATACCTGCAAACAGTCTATCAGCAACAAATAATGTGCATTTGACAATTAAACATATGGGTGTAGAGGTCAACATTAGGCTGTTTGCCCTAGGGAATGACAGCTTAGCCAGAGTGTGCTTGGCGTCTGCCTCCCCAGTACAGTATTCTACAGTGCCACTGTAAAGTAGGTCACATAAGGCACCGTGTGAGGCTAGTGTGCTGTGCCTCTGTCAAGCAGGGACACAGTGGAAATCCCAGGGTTTGAATTTGCTAAGCCACAGCCATGTTGTTGGTGTGTGCTGGAAGAGGGTTGCTGAGGACCTCTAACAGTAAGTGGGCATCAATAACAGACTGAGGGGAGCCTTATCTGCATTGTCTGGACAATTTCTCTGTCAACACTGTGTCGTGATGATTATGAGGGATTGAAGTGTCGTGCCGGTACTGTTCAGAGATGTCCTCCCTCTGTGGGCTACTGCTCTGCAATGTATTAGCTCACTCTGTCTGTTGGACAGCTCATATATGGCTGGTGTACATCTGACAGATGTCCTGTTGTGGAGCAGTCATGGGTATATTTGGGATAGCATGATCAATGCAAACCTTCCACATGCTCATATAATGCAACTGTCAAGGATTATGCAGAGTGGCCTGTATACTCCCCCAGCATGGGTCCTTTGAAGTCTTCAACCCCAGTCTTCACAAGTGTAAAGTCTGCTTTTGATAAATACAGTTTGTTTGCAGTGACAACCTTTCCTGGGGGTGGGGATGGGATATGGATGGCCAGGGAAAGGTGGGTATAGTCAGATATCAACAATGGTGGTCTACCTCTGGTGTGGAACAGTGAGTACCCATGTTGTAGATGGTCAGGTGCAATATGTACTCCCCCTTGTGGCTGTGGTGAGTGGTTCTGCCATAGCACATGGACTCACAAATTGTAGTGGCTGTAGGGTAATGTTGTAGAGGCCTGAGTAATTCCCACACACAATATGCCTGTACCTGACGTTAACAACTGGAATGGTGTATGTGAACACCTGCATATTTTGGCACTGTTCCCAGGGAAGCAAAGTGTGTGTCCTGGATGTGGGAAGGGTGGTCAAGACTGGTTGTGTTGTGTGTTACAGGTCCTGTGGTCACGAAGCATAGTATATAACATAACCTGCCAGTGCGATGTGCATATCTGACCCTGACATAGGTTGCTGCAAATGCATATATATGCTGTCCCCCACCTGACAGGTAGTACTAGATGTACATACCTCTGTAGAAATAATGATGTCAGCACCCTATAAATACTGCAGGTGCAAAACAGATGCCCAGTAATTTGGATAGTGTGCTTTGCTAATGTGTCTCCCTCAAATGTCATAATATAGTTAGGTAGGGGTTTGAATCCTGCAAATGCTCAGTGTGTGTGTGTGGGTGGGTGAGTGGGGTTGGTGTGTATGAAAGTCTGGGTGAGAGAAATGTCCCTTTTGGCAACTGGGAAAACACACTACAGGATGCACATTCCTCTTTCTAAACACTGATGATGTCAGCACCCTATAAGTAAAGCAGGAGAAGGGAAACTTCCCAGTAATGCAAATAGCGCGCTCTGCAAATGCGTCCATCTTGAGTGTCATAACATAGTTAGGTAGGGGTTTGAATCCTGCAAATGCTCAGTGTGTGTGTGGATGGGGGTTAGTGTGTGTGCAAGTCTGTATGAAAGAAATATCCCTTTTGGCAACTAGGAGAACACACTACAGGATGCACATTCCCCTTTCTAAACACTGATGATGTCAGCACCCTATAAGTAAAGCAGGAGAAGGGAAACCTCCCAGTAATGTGAATAGCGCGCTCTGCTAATGCGCTTGTCTCGAGTGTCATAACATATTTAGGTAGGAGTTTGAATCTTGCAAATACTCAGTGTGTGTGGAGGGGGTTAGTGTTTGTGCAAGTCTGTATGAAAAAAATATCCCTTTTGGCAACTAGGAGAACACACTACAGGATGCACATTCCACTTTCTAAACACTGATGATGTCAGCACCCTATAAGTACAGCAGGAGAAGGGAAACCTCCCAGTAATGCGAATAGTGCACTCCGCTAATGCGTCCGTCTCGAGTGTCATAACATAGTTAGGTAGGGATTTGAATTCTGCAAATAGCAAGTGTGTGTGGGAGAGGGTGAAAGTAGTGTGTGTGCAATTACATGTGTGAGAGAACTGACCCTTTTGCCAACCAGTACAACACACCAGCTGCTGCATATTCCAATCTCTACACAGAGATGATGTCAGCACCCTACAAGTACAGCAGAAGAGGGCAAATCTCCCAGTAATGCAAATAGCACGCTCTGCTACTGCATCTCTCACTACTTTCATAGCACAGTTGGATTCCAGACATGCCATGTGTGTTTTTGTCACACAGAATGCCCATGTGTATGGGTTGTTGTTCACAATAATGCATGACATCAATTAAAACAGTAATGGCAATGGACACAGATGATGTATGTGTGTGTGCCAAATACAAATATGTACCTGTGACCTTCAATAGTTACCATGTCTGACGCCTGCCACATGTGAATACATAGTATTTGCACTGGATAACATTATGACTGTGGTCTTCTGTGCGGGTGCTGCATGTGGTATGTGTATATACAGTGTGATATGTAGATGGTATCAACCTAGCAGCAAGGGATACACATCTGGTCTGGGGTATATAGTCTACATGTTGTTGATGAACAGGTGCTGCATGTTTTCACCTGTTGTGGGAGTGGTAACAAGCTGTTCCATAGCAATGTAGTGACTACATGCTAGGAACCTTTCAGCTAGGGTGTTGTAGCTACAGTAATTCATCAGCATTCAGTAATACGTCAGCATTCCTGGTGAGGGTATGATGCCACCCAAGGTCAGAGTCATACCAGCCTGTGCCACATGCTCAGAGAGCCCTTCCATGTTCCCTATCATGTAGTCCAGGGAGGTACATCACAGGTCAGCCATAGTGGCATGGACAATGACTGAGTCATATGTGTCCATGCCTTTGACTGACCTGTATGCTTGTGTTATGTGGTGGACCATAGTGCCCCACGGGCATATCACTGTGACCTTCACTTTGTCCAGCCTGGTGAGCGTGACCTCACTGTACCAGACAATAAAGGTATCTAACACAACTGTAGCAGGTGTGTTGTCTAGCCGTGCAGGATGTGACTGTTTGGCCCACAGGATTTGTGTGCTATGTGTTATGCGTGATTTGTTCTGGCATAATGTATGCCTGTATGTCAGCTGCAGAGGTGTTTGCCGTTCAGGCAGGATGCTATTCTTAGGCTCCATGAATGGCCCAGTGTGTTCACGTGCTTGTATTGCTGTCAGTGTAGGTCTACATCAGACTGGTATTGTAGTCACTGTAGTATTTCATGCCACCTGACAGGTTATGCCAGTACTGGGTTCAGAGTGCTTAGTCCCCAGTTTGGCTATGTGGTTCCATCTCATACATGTGTTGTACGTCCATGTGTAGGGGAGAGGGTTGACTGTGTACATGTGGCAGCTGTGACATTGCCACATGACCCACATATTCCACAACTGTACCATAGAGGTGACTGACAACTGACCTTTGCACATGCTACCAAAGTATTGTGATTGCCATGGTGATTAACAGCACATAGGGCCAATGGGGAACAAGGTACATAGATTCATAGGTTCATACTAGGCTATCTGCCCTAGGGCATTTATAAACCTAGCCAGAATGTGTTTGGCTGTCGCCATCCATTGTAAATGTATCTTGCTATGCCGTTTTTCGAGGTTAGTATACTGTGTCTCTGTCTAACAGTGACACAGAAGTAATACCTGGGGTAAACCTACGATGTCCCATCCACTCATCAAGATTTCTCTTGAAGAGAGTCAATGAGGGACTCTGCCTAACCTGGACTGGGATTTTATTCCAGAGTGAAGGGAGCCTCTGGGTTATGAATTTGTCCCTCCAGCATGTCCTGTTTATTTCAGTGCTGAGGTTCAGGTCTCTCAAGCGTGCAGCTCGATGGGATTTTGATATTCTGAGGTACAGCATGCCCATTAATTCCGGGTTTGACATAGCTTTATAAATCAGGCACAGATCGCCTCTGAACAGGCGGTATGCCACTGAGTGGAGCTGGAGTTTCTTTAACCGGTCAGCATATGGCATCTGTTTGAGCACTTTGATCCTCTTAGTGAGGTACTTTTGGGGTCTTTCCAGTTGCTGCAGGTGTCTGGTAAGGTACATACCAACAGGGGCATTGTACTCAATTATGGGCCTGATGAGGGATGAGTAAAGAGGCACGATGACCTCCCCTGATCTAGATGTGAATCCCTTCATGATGAGGTGGGCTATCTAACCACTTTGGCCACATGGTTGTCAAATGAGAGATTGCTATCAACTTGGGTCCCCAGGTCTCTAATTACTTCTTCTGTACTTAATGGATTACCACCTATGTGGTACTTTGCGGGCACTTTGTTTTTGCCAAAGGGGATGACTATACACTTTTTGGCATTCAGCTTGAGGCCATGGCTCTGGCACAAGTTGTCTGCTTCTATGAGGCCCTTTTGGAGGATGCTTGTGTTGGCTGGAGAGTCAATTATGGCGGTCAGTTTGCAGTCATCTGCGAATTTGTTCAGCCACAGTCCTTCCATGTTGGCCTGTACCTCCGATAAATATTTACCGAACAAGAGAGGTCCCAGGACTGAGCATTGTGGGACACCACTTGTAACTGGTTTGGAGTCTGGCATGGCTCCAGCAATTCTAACCATGTGGGTTCTGTCCTTGAGCCAGTGTGCAATCCATCTAGTGACATAGGGGTTTATATTTAAGCTGGTGAGCTTCTCTAGAATGCCTGAGTGGGGTATTGTATTGAAGGCTTTTGCGAGGTCCAGGTAGGCTGTGTGGACCACCTTCCCCTCGTCAATGGCCTTGGTGACTGTTTCAAAGAAATCAACCAGGTTTGAGAGGCAGGATCTGCCCTTAACAAAGCCAAACTGGGTATGATCCAGTGTCTGTAGGTCCCCAATATCTTTATTTATGAGGTCCATGATGATCCTTTCCATAGCTTTGCAGACCAAGCTAGTCAGGCTTATGGGGCAATAGTGTCCAGGATCCGTTGAGGCACCACCTTTCTGTAGAGGGACCACTGTTGCTGTAAACCACTCTTTGGCCACATATCCTGTAGTAAGGCTGGGACTGAACAGTAGTTTTATGTTTGGGTGTAGCTCTTCTTGGAGTTCATGTAGGACACAGCCCGGGACACTGTCTGGTCCCATTGATGCAGTGTTTATTGCTTTGGAGAGGGCAGCTCTTACCTGAGCATCTGAGATGTCAGGGGGACAGCACTCTGCTGGGATAAATATTTGCCCTTTCGGTGTGGAGGGGGGGGGAGAAGTTTGCGCTGAACCTGTCAGCTAGGATGTTGGCAATGTCTGTGGGTTTGGTGTTTCTATTGACATTTTGGACTACCTCTGAGCATATCTGGGAATTACCACCCAGATTCCTAACATAACTAAAGAAAGCCTTGTGATGATGCTTAGTGTCCTGTGCAATTTTCTCTCGAAGCTGGCCTTAGACAATCTTATGAGTGCCCGTAGTTTTTTGCTAATACTGATCAGTGATGCCTTCCCTTTTTGGGATTTTGCTGTATCATTTAGTGGCTTCCTCCTTCTATTGTATAGTTTATTTATGGCTGGGGTCCACCAGACAGGACGTCTGCCTTTGGAGGATTGGGTCTTGGTTTTATTCGGGATCGCATGATCCATGCATTCCTGAAGGTGTCCATAGAATGCGTTTATAGAGGAATCTGCGGTCTGGTCCATATTTTCCACAGGCTCAGGGGCTTTGAAGGTTTCCACCTCAGTTTTGAGGAGTGTGAATTTGCTTTAGAGAAGTTGTTTACTGTGGTTTTGTGGGCAGGGGGTGGGGTCGGGATGTGAATATCCAGTGAGCTTAGTTTATGGTCGATCTTACCAGTGAGGGATACACTTCTGGTCTGGAGCATAGAGTCCCCATGTTGGTGATGATCAGGTCCAGTATGTTTTCCCTTCTTGTGGGAGTGGTAACAAGTTGTTCCATAGCATTTGAGTTCATATATTCTAGGACTCTTTGGGCTAGGGTGTTGGAGCTAGAGTCATGCTCCCAGTCTATGTTTGGGTAGTTGAATTCGCCCAATATAATGGTGTTTGGAGAGATCTTCATATTTTCCACTGTTCTCAGGAAGGACGAGTGTGGTTCTTGGGTTTGGGAGGGTGGTCTGTAGCAGGCTATAACCTGGAAGGCAGTTTTACCCATTGTTAGTTGCACATGGATAGTCTCTGATGCTTGGTGCTTTGCCACCAACCTGGAGGTGTGGGTATCTTTGATGAATATCAATACTCCCCCTCCTTTTGTGGTTCGGTCCAAGTTTTAGGGCTGAAAAGCATGGTATGAGGTATAACCTCGTAGTGCTGGGGTGCTCTCAGTAGCCCTGAACCAGGTATCTGTTACTGCACAGATATCGATGTTCTCCATGCTAAGGAGAGTTTCGAGTGCATGCATCTTGAGGTTTAGACTTCTGGCGTTGAGTAGCATTACTCTTAGTTTCTTATCCCTTGTGATACCTATGAAGGTGGGTTTGTCATTTGAGCCTTGCCTAACAAAGGCACTATGGGGGTAGCAAGAGCCTTTGCCAATATCCAAAAGCCCAGGGGTGACAGGTGCAAGCCGTCCCTAGCAAAGCAGGTGGTTCAACAGAAGATGAGTATGTGAGGGTGTAGTGCCTGTGATTAGTTAGCAGTGGCATTTATGATTGCTCATGTGGACAAATGCCAGGTAAGTCATATGCAATGTCTCACAAGCAACGTACATGTGAACAGGACAAACGGTCACGTTCTGTCAAGTGAGACATGGACATACATATAGTAAGCTATGCAGATGTCACTAGGAGTCCACAGAAGCTCTGTAACTATGCATTGCAGGTGGGATCAGTATTCCAGGGTAATTGCAAGCAAACATGCATGCAAACAAAGCTACAGTAAGCAGGGCTGCATGTAGTCCATTGTACAACAAACAAGCTGTACCATTTCCAGTAGGTAACACTGCAAATATGCAGGCACTATGCACATGTACATGGAAATACACAGGTCAGATGGCTAGGGTCCAGTCTCAGCACACACAAGTGTACAGACCATGTACCGTCAGGATGTACAATAACTGGATGGAAACCCATGTGCTCATACCTGCAATAATACACATGTCAAATAACAGACACTGAGCCTTCACTTAGTGGTTCCATACTTAGTAGCATGTATGCTACCTGGCCTGCCACCACAGTATCCCTGACATGTATGGGGACTCTCCCTCTTGTGACAGTTAGTTTTGTGTGTTGGGGCTGTCTAGCATGGTATGAGATGTGAGCTTGCAGTGCTAGGTTGCTCCTGTGTGTCCTGTACCAGTCGTGTAGTAATGCACACATATCAACATCCTCAAACATCCGCATTGCAGAGTCCAGTGTGGGCAACATGCCACTTGCAGTTTACATGTCCATCATTGCGTATTAATACTTTCATTACCGTGCTACCTATGTATGTAGCCTTCTGTTGACATCCTTACCACCAGTATGCCAACATGTGCAGATGATACACTATGGTACTTACCATGGGTGTAGACAACAGTACATGACAATCATACCCTTACTGCATCAGGTATGCTGTGATATACCCACAATTATTTCAGCACACAGTACTGATAACAACATGATACTATTACTACATGTCTATGTAGTCACCCTGTGCATCAGCAACATGTTAACCTGTACATGCACTGATGTTACAGATTGCAGGAGGTGGCACAGTTTCATCATATGCACAGGGTGTGAACTTGATATGCCTGAGTCAGCCACCGATACCACCAATTGACATGTATGTGTATGTGTGTTGGTGAGAGACAGCAGTACAAGGTGGGGCAATGTTGATGCAGTGTGTGCGTGTATGCGGTAGCCCTAGGTGTTGTCAATTCGCATGTGTGTATGGATGCACACAGTTCCACCTCATGACTGCCATATACTGGTGTTTGTGGACAGCCACAGAATGTACCTGCCAGGTCATACAGATCAGTGTCTCTGGCCACAGACACGGTACCTGTGCCTTGCAGGGGTGCTACGGACCGTATCCGGTACCAACCCAGACTGGGTACTGTCATCAGAAGCAGGTGTTCATTGACTGGACACAGATCCGTGTTGGGCCTGGCCAGAGCCACGTGCACGTGGTCTCCTGGGGTGGTCTGATGACAGCACAGACCCAGCATTGCTGGGGCTGCTGCTGGCACTATGGGGGCGGCCGCGGCCCTGTTGTCATCCACGACAACTGCCAGCTGCTGCTGTTGCTGGCATACACCCACGTCGATGCCTCAACCGTCCACCATTGCCCTGGCTCATGGACATGTAGTTGTGGAACCGGTCTAATATGTCCCCACAATGTCTGTCTATGACATCGGTGAAATTATGGATGGCAGCCCCAATGTCACGCATACTGTCAGTCATGGCTGTGCGACATGCTGTCAGCTCCTTCAGACCCTGTCTGGTGTTCCATTCCATACGTGACTGTGCCTGCATGACAGCCCGAAACATAGCTGAGGTTGTAAGACCTCTGTGGGCATGTCTGACAGGGGCAGTATGCCTACGGATGCTCCCACGAGAACCCCTGGACATCTGTCTGTGTGGTACCATCTCTGGGCCATGCCCATGGCTGCTGTGTGGGGAGGCATGTGCCACAGATACCACATTACCCTGGTCAATGCCCACTGTATGCTGTCCATCACCTAGGGACATTGGTGACAAAGGGTGTATTGGCAGGATAACTGTGCGCATTGATGGGGTTGACAGCTGTGTAATGTCAATCAGCTGACCAATGATTGACCCTGGCATACCTTCCTGTGCCATTGCACAGATGTCATCATTATCAGTACCCATGGCACCTGCTTCAGATTCCCTGCTGCATGACACCAGAGCAGCACCGGAACCTGTGGGAGGGAAACAGGAAACCCAGTTTACAATGTCTACACAATATTACCAGTGATGCACACATCCACACATGCACAGGTCCAGACATGCACACATGCACACATGCGCACATGCACAGGTGCACACATGCACACATGCACAGGTGCACACATGCACACATGCACACATGCACAGGTGCACACATGCACAGGTGCACACATGCACAGGTGCACACATGCACACATGCACACATGCACAGGTGCACACATGCACACATGCACAGGTGCACACATGCACGGGTGCACACATGCACATGTGCACACATGCACACATGCACAGGTGCACACATGCGCACGTGCACACATGCACACGTGCACACAGTTGTACACTACTCAGTATGGGAGATATCAACACACAGACACAGACACACCTGCATGCATACACAGAGCACTACTAAGTGAGCATAATATTACTATTACTATCAAGACTATTAAAGGTATTGTTAATACACACTCACCAGCATGGACAGGCTGCATTGCTGTTACACTGGAGGGACCTGCAGAAGTGAGGAAACTAATGTCAGTGGGCACAACTGTGCCATTGTTACTGAGTATGATACAGGTCAGTAGTACAACAGTCGCCTTTCACAGGTCAGCTGCTGATATTGAGGATATCACACTTGCACATTAAATACTATGATGACAGCTACAAACCAAGGACACATCTCACACATGCATTAACTACCAGTGTACACAACAGTCAACTATACATAAGGCATATTACCTGCACGCTCATAGTCTTGCTGCTGCGTGGCTCCAGCCTCCATCATAATGCATGTCTGCTGCTGTTGTTGTTGTTGGCATACTGGAGCCACTGCACTCCTGAGTAGTCCCTCCAGTCTGGTGAGTGGGGGATGTGTAGCCACCCCACCACCTGTGGCGACCTGTTGCCTGTGGATATCCGATGCACGCTGACGGACATTTCTGATTAAATCACTGCAGTGATGTCGTACCTGCTCATATATTAAATGGCTAGGGTTAAATGACTACACAAATTTGAGTAGTGTTTTAAAACTAAGAAGAGCTAAGTTATAGCATACAGCATTTAGTAAGAGATTATCAACATTACTTATTTGTATCAAATTATTTGTTTTTGATATTTATATTTATTCTGAGTATAGGGAATATAATCTATGTAACAATGTTTGAACACTTAATACTTGATTATTTTTTTTATTTTTAATTCTTGCATTTTTAACATTTGATTTTTATCTATTACTATTTATTACTCACATCATTTATTCGTGGTACCCCATTGTAATATTTATTGCACACTAAACAGTGTTATAAGAATCAATCACTACAAATGTGGTTTCATGGGACATTAACATATAACAATATTTATTTATTTATACACAAATGCTTTGTGATTTTCGAATGATATATCTTTTAAATAACATATTTTTTAACTACAACATATTTAACAAAAGGTATTTTATTTAGGATTTTATGTATTTCATACAACATCTTGCTCTTTAATTTTAAATTGGTCACCAATTAATTTTAATTGTAACTTGACTGGTTTTAATTAACGAAGCACATGATCTCATTAAGAGACTTACAAATAAGGTTGTTCTGCCCTGCATTTTTATCTTGATAAAGCTCAGTATTGCACTGAGCTTGAGAGAAGGATTTGGAGAAATTTATGTTGTGTGTTTGAGAGAAGGACTTGGAGAAATTTATGTCGTGTGTTTGAATAAACTTTTTGTGGAGATTACCTTTGGCTTCATCACTGTTTCTTGCTGCTCTTCGCTGCCTTGGATTATACTTTTCTCTTAGTCTTGGTTTCAAGCTTTTTGCTGTGTTCTTGGTTCCGATATGTTCCATGGTGGAGGAAGTGGTACAGAGCGACTTCATAGGCACCCCACAGGTGCTCAAAGCTTTAGATGAAAATGGGCCAGTTACCAGGGCTGAATTCAACAGAGTATTGGACATGTTAACGCAGTTAACAGAAGTTTTCAACACTAGTAAAACGGGCACGCTTTCAACGTTGCCAGGCAACCAGCAACAGGGGCTGGAGCGGAAGAGAAGACGTATTTCCGGTGAACCCTTGCCAGCAAGCAGTGGCGTTCAGTTTGGGTCTAGTATCCAGCAGGGCATGAGTAAACAGACAAACAAAGCAAACAATCAGGGTGTGAGTGATGTAGGTGACCGTAATAAGGACTTTAACTTCAATGCCTGGGTGGAACAACAGTTCTGGTTCAAACAAGGTACAGACAATATTGTTAACAACGCTGATATAGAACAAGACTTTAACACATTACGTGATAAGCTGTACACCTACAAAACAAACCAACTGGAAATAGACTATTTAAAAGAATGTGTGAAAGTAGAAAGGGTTCCCAAAGGTTTAAGATGTTTTAAGTTTCCAAATAATGTTCAAAAAGTTACTGCATACTACAAGAAACTGTGTGACATTTTTAACCGTGCAGGAATTGAAATGTTGGAGGTTATGGTAGCAGAGTATGAAGCTAAGGCTGATGCTCTGCTTAAGGACTTAAATGGGTTGAATAACACATTAGTAAATGACAAGAACTTTCCTTCAGTGAAGTATAACTATGATAATATTTTCAATGAAGTAGAAAGGTTCTGTGTTAAGGCTGTGAACCGCAAGATACACAAATTAGAAAGGGATCTTAGAGAATATAGCAAAGGCATGGCTTACCCACTCCCAGTAAAGGCTAGATGGACTAACAACACTGTTACACAGCACAACAATGTCTGTAGTTTTAATAATGATGACACGTAGGTTGACCTACCTAGAAGGAGTGAGAGACTAGCGGAAAAGGAAAGAAAGAACTCTCATCAGGATTTTATATTTCCCCCAGACAAATCGGGGGGGGGGGGCAGATTCCCAACGAGGAGATGGAACAAGTAACCGAGATCAGTCATGCTATGCCTGACCAGGAGAGTTGTGTACCTTTGGATTCACCTCCTATTACCCCCACCAGTTACACGGTGACCACGGATAACAATTTTACTGTTTATAATTTTACTGATTTAGAGATAACGAAGGAACATTTTAACTTATTTACAAGAGGTATGCATTTTATACCAGCACGATCATTTATTCTTGAAAAAGAACTGATAGATCTTAAAATGTGTGTTAGGCAATTGAATTTGTCTCTATACTTCAAGGGTCAACCCTGTCAAGGTGACATACTTACTAGAAAGAGTACCTTTAACCCTCCCACATACTCCTCCACTAAGGTGTTTGAAGAATTGGTGGAAAGAGATCTAAGAGCTATTGGCATTAGACAACCTGCTGCAGGTCCCCAGAATCTAAGTTTTAATGAAACACACATAATCAGGTTTTTAAAGGAAGAAGGGTGTAGAGTAATGAAACCGGATAAAGGAGGGGGCTTAGTTTTGATGTACAATATAGACTATGATGCACATATTTACAACATGTTACAGGATGTTGAGCATTATGGCTTGATATCAACAAATGAGCTACACATAGCATATTCCAAAATTAACTATCTATTAATGGACCACTTTTTACAAGGAGCCATTAATGAAAAGCTATATAATTACTTG
The DNA here is from genome assembly GCF_019279795.1 of Protopterus annectens. NCBI lineage: Eukaryota > Metazoa > Chordata > Ceratodontiformes > Protopteridae > Protopterus > Protopterus annectens. The sequence continues at coordinate 868,645,822 of NC_056729.1, forward strand.
TTTGTAGCCAAACCAAGAATCCCAGTAATTTTGGTATTCCAAAGACCCACAAAGGACTGGACCCTTTAAAATTCAGACCAATAGTTTCTGGTGAAGGAAGCATCACTGAACCTTTGGGGAAATTTATTGACTACATCCTCAAACGGTTTGTTACATCACTAAGCCACATATGCAAAGATTCTTGGGACTTCCTAAAGGGTATGGGATCCCATTTGTACCACCCAGACTTTTTAATGGTAACTATCGATATAGTGCAACTATTCCCCAGTATACCACATTTGACAGGTCTGGATTGGTTCAAAGACGTTTTGGTCAAAGAAGCCAGTCTTGGTGCCAGTGTTGTGACTTTGCTAGTCGAATTCATGGATATTGTGTTAAACAATAATTTAATCTGTTTTAACGGTGAAATTTACAAACAGGAATTGGGAGTTGCAATGGGGGCTTCTTGTGCCTCTTTGTATGCGAACATTGTATTGCACAAATGGGAACAGACTTTCATATTTGGCACAGACTGGGTGAAACACATTAAACACTATGTTAGATACCTGGATGATATATGTTTGTTATGGCATGGAACAGAGGTGGATTTTCAGAAATTTGTAAATTACATTAACTCCACCACTTCCTTTTTGACCTTTACACACTCGGTCAGTAACACTAGTTTGAACTATCTAGATGTAGCTATAATCAAGGATTTCACCAATGGCAAGTTTGCTTCAAGAGTATACAGGAAACCCACATATTCTAATTCTTACCTACACTTTAGCAGTAGTCATCCTTTGAAAGGAATTATCAAAGGGCAACTAATCCGTGCTTCTAGAATGTGTAGCATCATGAATACTTCTCAAACGAGGTTAGCTTTTTAGAAGAGAAATTTTGTAAAAGGGGCTACCCGGCCAAACTAATCAAGAATTTGGTCATGGAAATTTCCACATGTAGAGAAGAAAAATACCCACCACATTTAGGATGCATGTTACCGCAAGTGGATAACTTGCATAAGAACACCCAGCAGCTAGAACAAACTAGTTACATACACACATTTTCCAGCAATTCTGACCTGATAGAGGAAACAATAGCAAGGTATTGGCCAGTTCTTACATTGCATGATAATTTTTCAACAAAGGTTCCAACTAAACCCACATTTGTTAGACGCAGGGGTACTAACATGAAAGAGCTATTTGAAAGAAAAGAAATTACGAATACCACTGGTAGTAGATCCAAGAAAGGAACTTATAAATGTGGAATGTGCAAACAATGCACTGCTATGTTGAATGATCATAGTATATACATCCCATCTAGGAAATATCTATTCCAGTCTAATGGGTATTTTAACTGCAGTGCAAAATATGTTGTATATTTAGGCTCATGTATAAAATGTCAAAGTTTCTATATTGGGAAAACAGAAAGGACTCTAAAGAGAAGACTTTATGAGCATTTCTACGATATTTCCAAGAAAAAAGAGACCAATGCTTTTTATAAACACTCTTTGTCCTGCCCAGATATGGAAATCAAGTTCATTGTGTTAGACCAGATAACACCCGACAAGAGAGGGGGTGACTGGGAGACTAAATTGCAATATAGGGAGCTTATATGGCAACTAAGACTGGATGCAGCTAAATGGCCAGGGTTAAATGACTACACAAATTTAAGTAGTGTTTTAAAACTAATAAGAGCTAAGTTATAGCATACAACATTTAGTAAGAGATTATCAACATTACTTATTTGTATCAAATTATTTGTATTTTATATTTATATTTATTCTGAGTATAGGGAATATAATCTATGTAACAACGTTTGAACACTTAATACTTGATTATTATTTTTATTTTTAATTCTTGCATTTTTAACATTTGATTTTTATCTATTACTATTTATTACTCACATCATTTATTCGTGGTACCCCATTGTAATATTTATTGCACACTAAACAGTGTTATAAGAATCAATCACTACAAATGTGGTTTCATGGGACATTAACATATAACAATATTTATTTATTTATACACGAATGCTTTGTGATTTTCAAATGATATATCTTTTAAATAACATATTTTTTAACTACAACATATTTAACAAAAGGTATTTTATTTAGGATTTTATGTATTTCATACAACATCTTGCTCTTTAATTTTAAATTGGTCACCAATTAATTTTAATTGTAACTTGACTGGTTTTAATTAACGAAGCACATGATCTCATTAAGAGACTTACAAATAAGGTTGTTCTGCCCTGCATTTTTATCTTGACAAAGCTCAGTATTGCACTGAGCGAAAGCGCTTGAGAGAAGGATTTGGAGAAATTTATGTCGTGTGTTTGAGAGAAGGACTTGGAGAAATTTATGTCTTGTGTTTGAATAAACTTTTTGTGGAGATTACCTTTGGCTTCATTGCTGTTTCTTGCTGCTCTTCACTGCCTTGGATTATACTTTTCACTTAGACCTGCTCATATGTCCTATTATGCGTGCCTATGTCATTTACCCAACGGACCAGGTCTTGCCACAGTGCAGCCCTCTCCTGCTGATTCTGGCTGGTGCGGGAAAAGAGTATTGCATAATCCCGCACCAGGCTCTGGTGTATCTCCTCATCCTCAGCTGTGGAGTAAGCTGGATTTCGCGGGTGAGCCATGTTCCTGAAAAAGGAAATAACCTGATATCAGCAATATATGTTAGCAGAATTTGGCACACATACTACACATGCTACTCAACTGTTATGATACGACATATCTCACATATATAGCATCTATCTGTCTATTGGTGGATACACATGTAAATGGCCAGGTATCAGTGCTCAGCCAGCAACTGTGCAACAGTACCTGGCACACTCCATACGACATAATACCAAACCCCAGCAGTCAGAACACTGATTCAGGTCCAGAGCACCTCCTCACTCTGGGGGTTTGTATCTAGGTACTGTATGGGCTACATCATCAACTACTGTGAGCTGACCACAAACTAATTGCCCTGGATATACATATCCCACCTCCACCACCAGCACAAATGACTATAGTGAATAACATTGCAAATGAAAACCTTACACTTTGTAACAGTGACATGGTATGCTTTCAGCCCACTGGGCCAGTGGAAGACACAACCCACAATGCTGACTCCTTCAGAAATGCTTTCTACAGACATCTCCGAGAATGCATGGATCATGCAGTCCCATATATGGCCAAGACACTCTCCACAAAGGGACAGCATCCTGTCTGGTGGACCCCAGCCATAGACAGATTGTATTACAAAAGATGGAAGCTACTGCAAGACAGAGCATAATTCCATAAAGGGAAGGCATGTCTGAGCAGCACTAGTAAGGATCTATTTTCCCTCATACAAACATCCATGGGCAACTTTGAGAGGGAAATCAAGAGGGACACAACAGATAACCACAAGGCCTTCTTCAGTTATGTTAGCAACCTGGTCAGAATCCCTCCACTATGCTCATAGTTAGTACACAACAACAAATAATTCACTGAAACCACAGATATTGACAACATTGTGGCAGACAGGTTCAGTGCAGGTTTCACCCCTCCCTCTCCCCCAAAATAAGACATAATTATCCCAGCTGACTGTAACCTCCCTGTCATCATAGATGTCCAGGTGAGAGCCGCCCTCAGGAAAGCAGAAAACACAACATGAATGGGACCTGATGGTATCCCCGGTTGCATGCTACATGAACTCCGACAGGAGCTAAACACACATATAAAAGTGCTATGTAACACTAGCCTGACTACAGGATATGTACCTGTATACTGGCGCACAGCAGCAGTGGTTCCACTCCACGAAGGAGGCACCTCAACATACCAATACAATACAACACAATACAATACATTACAATACAATACTATACAATATGCTATTGCCCCTAAGACTACAGCAGCATACTGTTCTGCTACCCTGACCATTGTGACACATGTGGTGTGATGGTACCTGCTGCTGTCAAACAGTTACACAGGGTGACCATATGGCATATTACCTATCTGACTAACATTCAGCAGGGGTATGTGTGACGTACTCATGGGGAGTCTTGCTTCTTAACACTGTGTGGTTTATTGCAGGGTATGTCTTATCTGTGGGTAGGAACCTTTACCTCCACATGTGCTCTCTATTGCAGTGGCATGGACAACACACAGCAGTCATTTAGGTTGTGGATAGTGTGAGGTGTTACTATGGTTGTTGGACATCTGTCATGGGTGTGACTTAAGTATGTAAATCCAGGAGTGGTAACCTCTATGTGGGTAGTATGTGTGTACTCTATGGTGTTGTCAGTCACTGTGCATTGGTAATGTGTTTGAGTGCATTGTCACCGTGTTGTACATGTCACTGTTTCCTTCTCCATATCTGTAGCTTTCATGTGAGGTACATACCATGGCAGCCATTATGTGGTGTGGAGGGGTACACTGACCTACATGTCCATAGCTGACACACCATGTCTGCTGACACATACCATGTGCAGGTATTCCAGGAATAGTGTGCCACTATGAATATCATTGGGGGGACTATTTTACACATTTATGACCCTGTTCACCCCTGACACATGCAGTGGTGGGCAGCCAATCACATAGCTGGTGGTTACTGGAGTAGGTGATTTGAAATGGGGTATGGTACTCCAGTTTTGACACTGGTGTTCACTCCATGCCTTTGTCACCAGGCACCTGTTGCAATACATCTGTACACATGTGCCTCACTCATAATATATATACATCTCTCTCTCTCTATATATATATATATATATATATATATCTATCTATCTATATGTATATAGATATATCTATATGTATATATATATATATATATATATATATATATATATATATATATATATATATATATATATATATCTGTATACATATACTCATATATATATATTGATGTACATATATTGCTATAGATATGGAGAGGGGGGGTGTGACAGAGAGGGGGTGAGAGTGACAGAGGGGGTGGGGCAGGGGGTGTTGAGGTCGTCATATACAGTCATACCTGTAGATAGTCAGATCTGTCTGTCTATATATTGATGTACATATATTGCTATAGATATGGAGAGGGGGGGTGTGACAGAGAGGGTGTGAGAGTGACAGAGGGGGTGGGACTGTGGGTGTTGAGGTCGTCATATATAGTCATACCTGTAGATAGTCAGATCTGTCTGTCTATACATTGATGTACATATATTGCTATAGATATGGAGGGGGGGGTGTGACAGAGAGGGGGTGAGAGTGACAGAGGGGATGGGACAGGGGGTGTTGAGGTCGTCATATACAGTCATACCTGTAGATAGTCAGATCTGTCTGTCTATGTATATGTATCTACATATATCTATATCTGTATGTGTGTATTACATATATATGTTTGTACATGTTCTATCTATCTACATATGTCTATGTATTCCTACCTCTCTCTCTATGTATGTATACATATATGCATATTATATATATATATATATATATATATATATATATATATATATATATATATATATACATACATACATACATATTTTGACATACATACGTATCCATATGATAGATACATATCAACATGTTTGTTTACCATACTGTATACACACACTAACATACTGCTAAACATACATAACTGTGAAACCTACTTTGTACATTGCATTACAACCTACATTCAACCTACATTGATATGTGCACATAGATGCTCTCACATACAACTGTATATACAGCCTTCACTGATAGTTGCTGTATGTCCCCTGCCCTTTGCACATCTTCATATACATATGGATACAGACCAATGACACATATGGAGGGTTCACAGTATGTAGACCTTTATAGTATTACTTTACATTACCTGTGTTTGTCACAGCTGCTTGTGTTGCCATCTGGTTTTGTGTCCTGCTGCTCCACTTGCCAGTTGTCAGCTTTCAGGTGGCTGTTGCTGACCAGTTTAGTTTGTGTATGTTTAATTTTGTTTTTGTTTTTCTCTGTCTCTGTCTCTCTCCCTCTCTCTCTCTGTCTCTCACTTCCTCCTCATGGTGCAATGAAAGTATTGCATGTGTGGACTGGGAGTACAGCATGCTTTTGTAGGTATCTGCATATGTCCATGTGATGGCCTCTGCACCAATTGTTAGCCAGCATTTGCTAATTGCATGCAGCCAGTTGGGTACTGATTGTAGTTCTCACTGTGATTTCAGAACAGTGCTATAAAAAGGTATGTGAGATAGGCGTAGCCCTTTCAGATTTTAAGGGCAGGTACCATGCTGGTATGCTGTGGACAATGTTCTGTGAGTGTAAAGGTTGGTATCTCTCTCATATTTCCAGCTGTGTTGTAGATTAACATTTCTCCATTCATTTATCCAGTTTCCTGTACTAACTGTGTGTGTACACTGACACCTACAACTACTACTACTGTTAATCTGTGTGTGTGTGCTTTCCTGTGGCACATGTGGTGTAACTGGTGTATAGCAGTGGCTCTTGCACTTTGTTGCTATGGCTTCAATAATCGCCCTTTACAGTCACTACTTGTATGCCTGCTAGGTGTCCTGACTGTAGTGTGCTGCTGTGGCTTTCCTATTTTCCATGTACATTCACACCTTGGAATGCTTGCTATATCTGCTAGGGTGTGACAGCATGCAGTGGGCCTTGACATCTATTGGGGTATTTGAGTATGCTGCTGAGCAGGCCCCAGACACTCTCAGGTGCATCTGTTATCTGCCTCATGGAATGATACATATCAGTTGGGTACACCCATTAAATTGTCTGGTATGCTGCAGTTGTGACTGTGGGATAGCATGAGCATATGTATTACTACACTTTGTCTGCCATGCAAGTGGTGCATACTTTCAGGACTTCATAGTTACCATTGCATGTATTGTAACACCTTTCTGCCTACTGTTTGTACATTTCACATGGAGTCTGTGGGGCATTCCTTTAACTCAGTCACTGTTGCTATGTCTAGGCTCTTAACTATTCAAATATGGTGGTGTCAAACCTCTCATGTGTACAAATATTTGCAGGTTGTCCACATTTCTGCCTCATATTTTGGTCAATATCTCATGCACAGCTTTTCCTGGCAAATCACTCTGGGCTCAAGTCAGAATATAGTGACAAACATTTAGGTTTCAGACTTCATACCCTTCCAAACATCCCACAAAATGCAGAACCTGTTACTCTCTGAACTATCTAAGTTTGTTGTAACATTATTTGTAATGTGTCCCTGGTTTTGGCCCTTTGCTCCACATATTTTATTACTTGGTCCGGATGTGTTCCTGTATGAGGTTGTGAGGTATGGGCAGTGATTATCCTGCTGTGAGTATGTGTGTGGCTTGCAAGGTGCTACAGTGACATTATTACCTACTTGCTACCAACTAGCATGGCTGTTTCTGTTCACACATTACTATCATAGATATCCACTAGGTTTTGACAGTAAATATACCTGACATGCTTTGTGTACTACACATCCTATATTCCCTTTACATTCATTCCTACTATTACATGATATATTTATTTTAGCACAATGTTCTTGTATAACAGTCATGGCTTAGTGGTAAGTCATGCAGACTACTGTTTCCAAGGTCCTGGGTTCGGGACTGACAGTGGGATTTTATTTTGCTTTTGAGCAGACTACAGGACCTGTCAATCAGAGTGACAAAGGCACTTTTAAGCAGTTGTAACCGGGTTAGCGCTGGTTTGCGCGGAGCTCACGCATGCGCACTGGCATTCAGCTCTGTACACACATGCGCACACCTGCTTACAACCTTAAACGTGCTTACTCTTGCACACACCCGCGCTATTTTCTTTGAAAGAAATGAAAATGGGGAGACAGGAAAGTGGTGAAAAAGGGGTCACAAAGAGGATAAGACAGTTGGGAAACAAGCTCGGGTTTTGCAGGAGGGATGTAGGTAAGGCCCATAGCTGTCCATTTCTTCATCAGCAACAGCTGTGCATATGTATGTAATTTGGTGTGACATTTGAAACCTTCCACCCCTGAGAGAGGTATCAGGACAACAATAATACTTGTACAGCCAATTGTAATTGATAGTTTCCATGTCCAGCAGACATGTGTGCGGAATGGGCAGCTATGTATGGGGAGTAATTTTTTTGTGGGTACAGAGTGCCCTTTTTTTTTTTTTCAGGTGAGAGTGGTATGTCAAGTGAAGGAAGTCGGTATAGCTGGGGAGGTAGGTTGGGTAGGTCAACAGACAAGACAAACAATACGCATACAGGGGCGGTGTATGACACATGTGGGGGGGGGTTACACAATTGACGGGGACGGAGGTTTGGATATCCAGAGCCCATGAGCCCACAGATGGCAACAGTGGAACTGATATCCCCACCCATGGGCAGTTGCCACTGTTCCTTCACTGCCCAGGATGGGGCTGTGCTGGGGGCTGTGTAGTCTGAGCAACAGGCATGCCCGTAAGTTGTGCCACCTGTGCCTCAAGCTGGCGTAGGGGCCCAAGAACAGAGTCCTGGATCTCCCTATGCACCACAGTCCGGGCACTACGGAGGGTGAGTGGTGGTTCTCCTCCGGCCATGCTTGCAGAGGGGGGACGGGCCCTGCAGAGGAGGGTCCAGACTGGGCACTAGTGCCAGGTGCACTCGCCAGCTGAGGTGGGAGAGGTGGGTCCGCTGGAACCCACCTTCCCTGTCGTCCTATGTTTTGCATTATGTCATGACAGTTTGGGTTAGTAACATACAATACCATTCGTTGTAACAGCATGCATTAGTATTCCCATTAACCAAACACCCAGATATTCACACCATTGAACAGCGAGCATAACACATGCATAATTTGAACAGCAATACACAGTCCAACAACATGCAGGGTTGATTGATGGCAACAGGCCATCAGGTTTGGATGTATGAACAGGGCAGATGCATCAACGTACATGCAAATATTTATGACCCAACAGGACAAATGTCCAGGGGTGTTAATTGTGATTGCACATACCAATTTCACGTGGAATGAATTATATGTGGTTATAGGGTGGGGTGAAGAAAATATTAACACCTTTGAATACCAATACATATGCTGTACATTTCTAATAGCTACAGATATATATACACACTACTGTTCTAACTACAGTTTCCTATATGATAACTACTTCAATTTGGTGATAGGACTGTTACTGCTACATCAATATACATTTTATTATTATTCATACACGTTCATATCTGGCTTTGTTCAGCTACATCATCCTACTACATTTGCTTTATATAGCTATAGACAACTGTGGATGTTTGATATTTCAGACAATCATACTATCTGCATATTGCAGACTGAGAGCAACATATCCAGATTTTGGGATACACATTACAGCTGCAGCAACACTTTGAACACATTTCACAGTTTGGCTATACTTGTCACATTCATTTCATTCTGTACTGACTGCAGTATACTTTATTCAGGGGTTATTACTACTTTATTGGTGGATTCATAACTCTTTCTCACACTCTCTCACTTGTTTTCATTTTATTATTCAGGATGGTACTTACTTCTAGGCTTTATTGACATGTTGTACCTGTAGTTATTACAATCCTTTCCAGCAGTCTCACTTCTGTCATGTTTCAGTATTTCAACAGGGATATATTTCACACTTGCTCATCTTCTGCAGCTGTACTTTTCAGCCTGCTGCAGGTTGTGTACTATTATATTACAGGTGGGGCATATTTATTTCAGACTTTATTTCTGAAATTTTCATTTTTTTGTTTGGATTACAGACTGCAACACACTTTTGTAATCAAGCAATACTTGCAAACACTTTTACACTGTTACTTGCACATTTTATTACTTAGTGACTACACTGCACTCTTTTGCTAACTGTCATACTTTTATATTTCTTTACAATTACTGGGAGTGGATTACTGACCTGCCTGGTGGTGCAACCGCACCAGCCTATCGTCATAGGCTCTGCGGTTCGCAGAACGGACACCTGCAGCTGTAATATAAATGAAGTAATACTGGAATACACATCTCCATAATATCAGCTAATTTAATTTCTTACATACATAATTAAATGTAACTTACTCAGTAGTGGGGCGTTGGGCATTTGCCGGGCCTCCTGGATCCAAAGGTTCAATTGGTCCTGCTTGCATCTCTTCAGGTCCGCATGGTGGTGACGGACCTGCTCACCAGTCCTTGGAATCCCTGTGGCACTGGTGAGATCATGAGCCAACCGGCTGTCAGCATGCATATTACGATCAGCTCAGCTAGGGGCACACAGTTTTAGCATGTTAAACCACTGCTCACCTACAGGCACCCATTTTGCACTTGTTAAACCACTGCTCACCTATGGGCAGCTGCACTCACTTTGTTAAACTGTAGCTCAGATATAGGCACATCTCGCATTTTTTATTGTTTTCTTATCTCACATGTCTTCAAAATAAATGGACTATTTCATTACATTTAACATAAAATATAATTTTATATGTGTACATATTTGTCAGGGACTTGTTTCGTGCTTATTTTACTAAAAATAAAAATTATTGTTGTGGGGGCTCGAACCATGACTGCCGGCTCTTCAGCCAACGTCTCTACTGCTATGCTATTGCTTCTTGGCTTACTTTGCATATTTAGTTCTTATATGCTTTTCCACTGACTGCTAACTGTGGCTAAGCTACGGGCACACCCGTGCAAATGAGCGCACTCACGGGTAAACATCTTTACAATTTAAAAAATATATATAACATGTTCATTTATATATTTTATGTTCATAGTCTGTGGGGGCATGTGTTGTGTTGTGTTTATTCACATTTCCATGGCCTCTGTCATGGGTGTTTACTTTGGGCACTTTTACTCTTCTGGGGGCGTGTCCGCTTGCAGGGCTCGTCCTACGGACACGCCCCCTACTGTCTTCCATGGACCGTGTTAGCCTTAGGTGTGATTCAGCATGCTCTCATGAATATGCAGAGCATGCTGACTTCACTCCGTTTAACTGCAGCCTCCGTGTAAGAGTTATAACTCTTACACGGAGGCTTTGTGAATCCTGCCCTTTATGTCAACAGTTGTCTGTGACACTGGATCTTTTCTCAAGGATAATGTGGTGTACAGGGCTGAACTAGTTTAACTAAGCCCATCAACTGTGTGCAATATTGTTAGCACTGTGTTATTATTATTTTTTTCCATTGGAAGTACCAGGTCTGTTTAGTATCAATAAGTCTTTCATTTTATCCAGTTTAATAGCTAATAACCAGGTTGAATTGTTTCTGTCAAAAGTTATTTTAGACTAGAGTCAAATTACTTTACAGTTCATATCTACAGTTATACAACTGACACCTGTGTTTTAATTTGTTTTGTAACAATTCTCTCAGAGATCAAATATATCTATATATCTATATCTCTATATATCTATATTTATATCTATGATCTAAATCTATCTGTATATACATCTCTCTCTCTCTCTCTATATATATATATATATAATGTGTATGTATGTATATATGTATATATATATATATATATATATATATATATATATATGTATATATACACACACATACAGAGAGAGAGAGAGAGATTTAGTGTTGGGAGCAGTTCATCCATTCTGTGGTATACAATTTTTATTCTGTTTTTAAGTCCTAACCTGTATCACAACTCCAGTTTACATAATGAAGAATACAGTGTTAGATTTGTAAAGGTAAATAAATCATAGACCACAAGGAAGCAAAAACATTCATTAATTTCTGTATATGATGAGCTTGTCAGATCTGTTTGTAACACAACTGTCAGAAAAGTAATGTTTCATATTTACCTCTCAACTGCACAACACTAAAATAAAATTTGTTATTTTCTGGTGTCTCTATATTTAACACTGATCCATCTTAGAGATAACAAAATCCCATACAGTTAAATCTGACTATTCCACGGTTTCACTCACAAGGATCTTGAAGTTACTGTTATTTGATCAATCAGTTGTTTCAGTAATCACAATAAAAAAAGAGATCCAAAATGATGGCTGAATAAAAAAGATGCAAACACACACACACACACACACACACACACACACACACACACACCTACCTAAACTACCCTCCACTAACCCCCCTACTGACACCTCCCGTCCCAGGCAGCACTCACTCACACATGCAGCTCTACTCATTTGAAAATGAGCACAACGTCTTATACTTCTATCCTCTAAAGTCCCATGCACTTATCTCCACTGCAGTGGGTGAACATGAGCTTTCTGGCTGTGTTTATTACCATGAGTGACAATGACTGGCCGTCTTACTTTATGCAGATGAGCAATTCAATTTCTTCCTACAGGTAACGCTGTGAGGAGAGCACATGGCAAATTAACATATGCCCCTCCTCTGGAATGCCTTGTTAGCATGTAACATGGCCTTGCAAAGGCAGCCTTACTTGGTGCTGCGCATCTTGATGCAAACGCACCATGGCAGGGCTGTCTCTGAATACCAAAAGTTAACCTCAAGGGGCAACCTTTTTAAATTGCCCCTGTATTTTATTTTTTATAAAAATTTTTAAAACTGTGTTAAGTCTTCTGACAATCAGATGTACCATACAGGGGCCAGGCATTGCTAGATTAAATTAAAAACAATTAGAACATTTTATGCTAACCTTGTTTTATTGCATTATGGAATAAATCACACTATATGTTATAAAAATGTCCTATAAAGAACAGGATGATTTAAACAGAAGAAAAAAAAAAAAAGATTATAACAGACAAATTCAGAAAAATTAAAAGAAAAGATAGTAATATTAGTAGGCCTGTCTGCCTTGAACTAATTCTATTTTAGTTGATTTGCTAGCATGTTTTAAAAGAACTCATTCAATTTAATGTGTAGCAAAGAACACAGCGTTTAAATTAATGCAATCAGAAATGCACATTAGAATAAGTACTGCAAAATTGTTGAAATAATCCTAAATGTCACATTCACATTAAAGCAGTGATTCTAAGTTATTAACCTAAATGTCATACACATATTAAATAAATTGTGTAAATTATCGTTTAAATTCATCTCTGATTTGATTTAATTGCGTTGTAATATAGAGTGATGCTAAAGAATTGAAATGTAAAGACTCACTTATTAGCGCTATGAGGCAAGATCTACTTCCATTGTAAACAGCATTAGATTACTATTATTTTTCAAAGATACTGGGGCATATTTGCAAATAATGTTGTTATCGTATAGCAACCAGGCATGTAATGACATAGGATGTGATATTCAACATCAGTGCATGTTTTTATGTGAACTATTTTCTCAAGCAATTCTTTACAGGACAGCATAGTAGTTTTACTTCTTTCAAATCCTGGCTTATTCTCTTTAAAATGCATTACATGCCAACTAACTTAAATGAATTTGACTAATTTCCTAATATGAATAGTTATTGATGTGTACCCCCATTATAAAAGGGTTCTTTGTATCACTTCCTGAAACTTGTTAGAAAAGCACCGTTTTTAATACAGATTCAAAGGTGTGTACTAGGCTAATGGCCCTGGGGCCTTTACAAGCCTAGCCATAGGATTACCCTGGCATCGTGCCACCCAGCCTTAGTTCCGAGTGCCTCTGTTTAGTAGAGCCACTGGAGTTATCCCCGGGGTGAATTTCTATTTCCCATCCATGCATCAAGATTTCTTTTGAAGAGGGTCAGCGAGGTGCTCTGCTTGACATGTATGGGAAGTCTATTCCATAGCATGGGCAGTCTCTGGGTTATGAACCTGTCCCTCCAGTACATTCTGTTGACTGTGATAATGAGGTTGAGGTTTATGGAGTGTGTGGTGCGGAGGGACTGGGATTTCTTTCGATGTAGCATTTCTAACAGAGCTGGGTCAGACATGGTTTTGTAAGTCAAGCAGAGATCGTCTCTAAATAGGCGATATGAGACAGAGAATAATTGGAGTTTTTTGAGTCTGTCCATATAGGACAAGTATTTAAGACCTAGGATCCTCTTTGCGAGATACTTTTTTGGCCTCTCCAGTTGTTGCAGGTGTCAAGTGAGGTACATGCCAAATGGGGCATTGTACTCAGTGATTAGCCTAATGAGGGAAGCGTTGAGGGAGAGGGAGACAATGACCTTTTTCTTCCTGGATGCAAAACCCTTAATAATGAGATGTTCCACATAGAAGGACTTTCTGACCACAGTGGCAATGTGGTGATCAAAAGAGAAGTTGCTGTCAACCTGTGTTCTCAGATCTCTTATAATGCCTTCTGTGTTCAGTGGACTAATCATCGATGTGGCAGTTCATGGAAACTTGTTTTTTCCCAAAGGGAATGACATCACATTTTTTGGCATTGAGTTTAAGGCCATGGTTCTGACACCAGTCATTGGTCTCAGTGAGGCCATTCTGTAGGATGTCAACATCACTTGGGGAGTTAATAACAGCTCCCAACTTGCAATTGTCTGTGAGCTTTGTCAGCCAGAGTCCGTTTGTGTTGGCCTGGACTTCAGAGAAGCAGATACCAAACAGGAGAGGACCCAGGGCCAAACTCTGTGGGACTCCAGTCGTGACTAGTTGGCAGTCTGACTTGGAGTCAGCTACTTTCACACTGTGGGTTCTAGGTATGAGCCAGTTTGCAACCCACCTTGTGATATAGGGGTTGATGCCTAGCTTAGTGAGTTTTTCTATGATTCCTGAGTGGGGAATGGTATCAAAGGCCTTTGCCAGATCAAGGTAGGATGTATGAACCACCTTGCCTTCATCCACAGCTCTGGTGAGTGACTCACAGAAGTTGACCAAGTTGAGCAGGCATGATCTACCCTTCACAAAACCAAACTGTGTGGGATCCAGAGTTTGGAGATTCCCTATATCCTTGTTTATTAGGTCCATGTTGATGCGCTCCATAACTTTGCATATCAGACTTGTCAGGCTAATGGGGTGATAGTTCCCAGGGTCTGTAGTGACTCCTCCTTTGTGGAGAGGGATGACTATAACAATGCGCCATTTGGTAGGGACAAAGCCCGAGGTGAGGCTGTGATAGAACAGAGCACACAGGTGAAGTGCCAGTTCACTCTGTAGTTCATGTAGAACACAGCCAGGCTGTATTCTTGGCCTTGGACAGTGCTGTTTTAACCTGTACAGCAGTAATAATGTCTGGAAATCTACTGGTATTGTGATTGGTCCTTTGGTGGGAGAGAGGGTAAAGTTGGCAATGAATCTGTCAGCAGGTATATTGGCAATATCTGTTGGCTCAATATAGGTGGTACCCTTGTGCAATAGCTCAGAGCAAATCTGGGTAGTGCCATGGAGATTCTTTACATACCTATAGAAGGCCTTGTGGTTGTCTTTATTATCTGCTGCAGTTCTGTTTTCATAGCTAGCTTTAGAGGATTTGATGAGGGATCTCAATTTTTTGTTGAGGCTGATAAGGGCATTTTTCCAATCTTGGGACTTCACCTAATTCCGCATCAGTTTCCTCCTCCTGTTGTAGAGATTGCTTATGGCAGGGGACCACCAGATTGGCTTCCTTTTTCTGGAGGACAGTGTCTTGGTTCTATTGGGTAATGTGAGATCCATGCATTTGTGTACGTGTTTGTACAGTGTATTGGTGTATGATTCAGCAGTCATGCAACTATTCTCCATTTGCATGGGTGCCATGAAGTTAGCCACTTCTGTTTTTAGGAGCCCAGAGTTAGCTTTGGAGAAGTTTTTCATGGTAGTTACCTTTGCAGGGGTGGAGGAATGTGAGGGATGTGGATTTACAAGATAATTAGTTTGTGGTCGGATCTAATCAGGGAGGAGCTGATTATTGGTGTAGAGCAACGGTCGCCCATGTTAGTAATGAACCAGGTTCCAGGACATTGAAATGAATGAATTCCAGGAAATGTTGGGCAAGTGTATTGGAACATGAGTAGTTTTCCCAGTTAATGGAGGGGTAGTTTAAGTTGCCTAGTATGAGAGTGGTACGTTGGACCCTAATATTCTCCAGGGCACTTAGGAACATAGAGTCTGAGTCTTGGGACATGGTTGGGGACCTATAGCAGGCTACAACCTGAATTGCTATCTTACCCAATGTTAGCTGCACCTGAAGTATCTCTGATGCATTAAGTTGGGCTACCAGTCTGGAGGTGTGCGGCTCCTTTATGAATATGGAAACACCACTGCCTTTGGAGCTTCGGTCCAAGTTCTGGGGCCGAAAGGAGTGGAATGAGTTATTACCTGTTAGTGCAGGGGTGCTTTCTGCTGCCTTGAACCAGGGCTCTGTTAGAGCACAACTGTCGATATTCTCCATTTTAAGGAGTGCTTCAAGTGAGTGCATTTTGAGATTTAGACTTCTAGCATTGAGCAACATGACCCTCAGATTGCATTTGTTTGTAGCTGATACAGTGGTAATTTGGTCTTTGGAACTACCTAAAAAAGGCACTATAGGGGTGGCAAGAGTTTTGGCCAGTATCTGGACGCCCAGGGGTGACAGATGCAGGCCATCTCTGGCAAATCATCGAAGTCTGTCAATCATGTCATCCCAGGAAGACAGATACTGGATCACGTTAGAATGACCCCAGAAACGTAGCCAATTGTTGAAATCAATCATTTCCTGCTTGTATTGTGGTATCATTCTGGGTGATGCTAGGATGCTGCTCAGGGCTAGGGTCATACCCATCTGTGCTACATAATCTGAGAGCTCCTCCACGTCTCTTTTTATGTAGTCCAGGGAGGTACGTCTCAGGTAATTCACAACCACATGTACAATGACAGAATCATATTTGTACCTGTTGTTGAGGGACCTGAGTGTATGCATTATGTGGTGGATCCTGGCACCTGACAGGCAGCTGACTGTTACTTTCTCCTTATTCAACCTACTGAGTGGGACATCAGTGTGCCTCACTACTGAGTCACCTATTACTAGTGTGTTGGGTATACTGTTTTGCCTTAGGGGCTTTGGTTGAGTGGCACACTGTTTAGGAGAGTTATGTGTCTTATGATTAGTGTTGTGTTGTGGTGGTTGAGTGCATTTCTGCCTTGGAGGTCTCTGCTGTTTGGGTAGATTTTTATTGAGAGCCTCCACGAAGGTGGGTTTGTGGTTTGTGTGCTTATGTGAAGGGAGTGCTGGTGTGTGTTCTGGAGGGCTATGTGTTCCATGTGGTGTGATGCAAGTGTTGACCTTCTCATCTTGACCAGCTATTCCGGTCTTGGCTGGAGAGAGCATGGCTTCCAATTTGGATATATAAGTGCATCTCTCACAAGTCTGAGTGTTGGGAGGTAAGAGGAGATGGTTGTCGGTGTACATGAGGCAGTTGTACATTGCCTCAGGATGCCCAAGTTCACCAGGTTAATAGGAGAAAGCAAAGGGAACTAACCTTTAGACATGCCTGGAGGGGTGGCCATTAATAATAAGTACTGGATCTGTTTCCTTGTAGAACATTTAGTGCTGATAGCACTTTTGTGTGCTACAATAATTGCTACAGGAAATCTGTTAATGTGCTACACTAATAAGCTAGTAAAAGTGCAAGAGAGGAGAGAACTAGCAGATCTAAGGGAAAATATTTCAACTAGAATTTTTTTTTTTTTCATTTTTTTGTTTTGGTGGCTTTGGTTGCAAAATGGTCAAACAAACCAAAAAAAAAGCATTTATCCAGTGTGTTTATGTAAGCATAGCTGGTGCATTTTATATCCTGGTATTAGAATATGCTGTAGTCTATATTACAAACAGTAATGATATTCACTGAAGTAGAAATGTAAAAATAATATTACATAGGGTTACCTTTTTGTAATTATTTCACATGAATGACAGTATGTGTGAATGAGGATAATTACACTAAGAATAGAAAGGATTCAGTTATTAATCTACTAAAGCAGAAGGAGCAATACATCTGCATAGCAATAAGTGAGAACGGTTGCTGAGTTAAAAACATATTCTTGTGTCAGCAGCATTAAACATTGCTTTATTAAATCAATATTTTAAAAAGGAAAGACATTTTGAGCACACAGTGATAATTATGCATTGATGTATAATTTCTATGAATTCATAATTAGCTCAAGGAATTTTGATTTAGTAATATGCATGTACATTTTTATGCATTTAACACACTAACTTTAAATTATAGGTTCATAGGTGATTACTAGGCTAATGACACAAGAGCCTTTACAAGCCTAGACAGTAATACCTAGGATATGAAAAGAATATATCTTAATTTCCCAGATATGATACGGGGTAGCATAAGGGTAGTGGGTCTTTTGCTATTGGAGCCCTGAGGAATTTTACAGACTGCATCTGTCCATAAGGCACATGGGCAGTACCCCAGGAGTGAATTTATGGTTACCCATCCTTTTATCCAAATTTGTTGTGAAGAGAATGAGGGATGGGCTTTGTTTTACGAGGATGGGATGTTTTTTTCCATAAATAAGGTAACCTTTGGGAAATGAATCTGTCTCTCCAGCAACTTCTGTTAGATCCAAAAATAAGGTTAAGGTCCAAGGAATGCATAACCCTTGTATAACTTTTCTTGTGAATATGTAACATTTTCATCAGGGCTGGATCAGAGAATACCTTGTATGTCAGGCATAAGTCCCCTCTCAATAAACGATATGAGACGGAGTAAAGGGATAGGGCCTTTAGTCAGTCTGCATAAGACATGTGTCTTACTCCTTTTATTTATTTATTTTTTGAGAAACCTTTGAGGCCACTCCATTTGGTGAAAGTGCGTAGTTAGGTACATGCAGAAGGGAGCATTGTACTCGATTATTGGTCTGATGATGTCCAAATACTATGGTGCTATGACTTCCTTTGATCTTTATGCCATGCCTTCATCTATAAGTTGAAAACACCAGAAGAACCACAAAAACTCAGAAATAATAAAACTGAGCACTGGCTGTATCAGGCACACAAAAGAATTTATTAGGATAAGCGCTTTCATCTGGTGAACATCACCAGACATCTTCAGACAAATAAATGCATTGCCATTGCATTTTTATATATATGCAGCTGATTATTCCTTCCAATTAAAACCCACAACCAATTTATTCACTTCCATTAAAGAAACACATTCTCATTGTTAAAAGTTAAAAACAAACATATACACGTGTTAAAATCTTTTACAAAAACTTCTATACCAACATAAGTAAATAATATACTTTTGTGAAATTCATAAAATATATGTATACTGACTGACATCTCATCTATCATAAACTTTTAATTTTAGTGCACTAGTGATAGATACCAACTCATTTAATCTAGGAGGCTACTTGCATTGGTAAAAATCAGCCACCAAGTCTCCCTGGTCTCTAAATATACTTTCCAGGGTCCTCCCCGGTTAATATATTTTACCTGTTCCAAGACCACAAACTTAAAGGTATGATGTGGGTATTTTTTAATATGCCTACATAATGCATTTTTCTCCTTAGCCTGTCTGATTTCATACATGTGTTCGTAAATCCTGTGTGCCAATTTGCATTGCGTCTTTCCAATGTAAAACGCCGGGCAGTCCTTACATAGTGCCAAATAGACCACTGCCTGAGAATTGCAGTTATATTTTCCCCTGATATATATATTCTCTTATCACAAATCTGTATGTAAGTTGTAGACAAAATATGACTACATTGTGAGCACATACCACATGCTGCCATTTTTTCTTCGTCCCTACATTTGCCAGATCTTTCCAGAATACCTTTTAAATTCAGTCCTCTCCTATACACTATATTTGGACAGTCCCCAGGATATTACCCAAATTTTCTTGTAGAATATAATTCCAATTCTTTCTGATAATATCCTGAATTATTAACATGTCCCTAGAATAAGCAGTCACTAGGGGAAAAAAGGGTACACCTCGTCCTAGTAATTCATTATTATGATTATTATTATTATTATTTTTACCATCATTATTATTATTGTTTATAGTAAGAGTGTCCTTATGGTATACCCTGTCTTCGTTTACATAGGACACTACTCCTTGAATTTCTTCATACCCATTACTATTACTACACATACCCAAAATAGGTTTATACACCAGGGTTTGCCGTTTATAAATAACTTCACTCTTTATATTGTTTATCAAACCCATTGGATAACCTCTCTCTCTAAAAAATCTAGACATTTTTTCACATTCTTCCAGAAAATCCTCAAATTCTGAGACCATACGGGCCGCTCTTACTAATTGCCCTTTTATGATCCCCTTCTTGACATGAACAGGATGATTACTGGAATAGTGTAAAATACTAGTAGAGTAAGAGGGTTTTCTGAAAATAGTGGACTCTATGCCCCCTTCCTGCTTCTTAGAGATCATAACATCCAAGTAGGAATTTTTTTCAAAATTATACTCATGAGTGAACTTCAGGAATTCTGTACTCAAATTGATGTATTCCAAAAATTGGGGGATCAAATCACATGGTCCACTCCATGCCACAAATAAATGAAC
This sequence comes from Protopterus annectens, assembly GCF_019279795.1. NCBI lineage: Eukaryota > Metazoa > Chordata > Ceratodontiformes > Protopteridae > Protopterus > Protopterus annectens. The sequence continues at coordinate 868,666,082 of NC_056729.1, forward strand.
TGGAATTATATTCTACAAGAAAATGTGGGTAATATCCTGGGGGACTGTCCAAATATAATATACTGGTAAAAGTTTATGATAGATGAGATGTCAGTCAGTATACATATATTTTATGAATTTCACAAAAGTATATTATTTAGTTTTGTTGGTATAGAAGTTTTTTGTAAAAAATTTTAACATGTATATATGTTTGTTTTTAACTTTTAACATTGAGAATGTGTTTCTTTAATGGAAGTCAATCAACTGGATCTGGGTTTTAATTGGATGGAAGAATCAGCTGCAGATATATAAAAATGTAATGGCAATGCATTTATTTGTCTGAAGAAGTCTAGTGATGTTCACCAGACGAAAGCACTTATCCTAATAAATTCTTTTGTGTGCCTGACACAGCCAATGCTCAGTTTTATTATTTCATCTATAAGTTGAGCCACAGAGAAGGATTTCCTCACTACTGTAGTTACCTTGTGGTCAAAGGTTAGGTTACTATCTATCTCTGTTCCTAGGTCCTTCATCACTAGTTCTACTTTTAGGGGTGTGCTATCAGTATTATAATTTGCAGGGATATCTGATTTACCAAAGGGTATGATTATGCATTTCTTAGCATTTATTCTCAGACCATGGTTTTGGCACCAGTTGTTAGTCATTTTTAGGCCTGTTTGTAGGATGTCAACACCATTTGGGGATTCAATGATTGCTTCAATCTTATAGTCGTCAGCGAACTTGGTGAGCCAGAGGCCCTAACATTGGCCTTCACTTCAGAAAAGTATATACCAAACAGGAGGGGTCCCAACAGTAAGCCCTATGGGATATTGTTAGTAACAGGTTTCTTATTGGAAGTGGATTCACCTATCTGGACAACATGTGTCCTGCCAATGAGCCAGTTGGCTAACCCTCTGATGATGTGCAGGTTTATGCCTAACTCAGTAAGTTTATTTATGATTCCTGAGTGGAGAATTGTGTTGAAAGCTTTGGCCAGGTCTAAATAAATCAGTGTGTACCATTTTACACTCATCCATGGCCTTGGTGACGTTCTCAAAGAAGTTTACCAAACTGAGCAGGCAAGACCTCCTTTTCACAAAGTCATATTGGGTCTGGTCCAGTTTTTGTACAGTTTCTATCTTGTTATTCATTAGGTCCATGATAATTCTTTCCATGGCCTTGCAGATAAGACTGGTCAAGCCTATGGGTCTATAGTTCCTTGGGTCAATTGATGGCCCCCCCCCCCTTGTGCAGAGAAATGACTGCTGCAGTCCTCCATTCCCCTGGGCAAAGCCCATCAGGAAGCTGTGATTAAAGAGATTTTCTAGTGGCCTTGATAGATTCTGTTTTAAACTATTTAAGAATCATATTGGAATTTTGTCAGGACCCATGGAGGTTATGTTTTGGCTTTAGCGAGCGCAGTAAAGACCTATTCCCTCATAATAACTGGTAGGGGGAAATTTGTGGGTATTTTTTTTAGGTGTGGCAGGATGTTATGCGGGGGGGGGCGGTTGAACTGAACTTGCCAACCAGCAGGTTTGCTATAGTTTCAGGCTGGGTGTAAGTGTTGCCATTCATGATTAACTTGGCACATTGCTGAGGAATTCCCTTAGGTTACGGACATTATTAAAAAAAAAAAAAAAAAAAAAAAAAGCCTTATTGTTACCTTACACCTGGTGGGGGGCTAACTTTCCTCATAGTTTGTTTTGGCAGATTTGACCAGCTCTCTCTTATTTTGAATTTTTTTATATTAGGGAGTAACCTAAACTGGGATGTTCTTCTGTCACAAGTATCACAAGAGGTGGGATTGTGCTTCTACTCAGGTAATATGTAATCAGGTTGCTGATTTGATCCTTGCAGCACTCTGTTGAACTATCTTGTGTTTTACTTTTCTATGAATCCTAAAGCTTGTATGGTATAATTATGTTTCTAGATAAAGCAAACAGACAATGAGTTTATTCCCGTAACTAAGCACACCAAGCTCGTTTTTGCAAATTCATGGAAATGTCCACAAAACATCAGCAGCAGTTCTTTAAAAGAATCTTTAACAGAATATACCAATAAAGTATGTAAATATTGCGCTAGAGTTGACTCCTCCTCCTCAGATAAGCACATTGTTCATCAGCTTTGGAATATGCTGAAGTTAAACTGTAGAATTCCTTCATGTAACATACCAGTATAGTTTCTCTTTGCCTTCTTATACTTTAACTAACAACTGGTATTATGCTTGCCCCTACTAGATAACTGGTTTTCTTTTTATTTACAGTTACGGTCTTCTAATGCCATGGAATAGTTCTATCAGATTAACAAGGTAGTTTTATTTAGCTGCATGTTTATATTTATTTTGTATGTACTGGTTATCCTCATTTCTGGCTTCTGTTAATACAGTTGGCATTCATGATGTGTTATATATGTTTAAAGTGTTTGCTTCATGTGTCCATTGTCTTGCAAGTTGTTAATTACTTTAACTCAGTTGAATAAAAATATATATCAAACTGTTTATTGTTATTTGCTGTTAAGATCTTATGTAAGGCAGGGCTCAGGTTGCCAATGATGCAGTTAAGTATGGAAGAGGATTTAGATCTGCAGAATTTATTAAAGTGAGCACAATATTTATATATAGGTCAGTCCAGGAATCCTACATTTCCCCTCTCTCTGGAAAAAGTCACACATTATCCCTCTGCACAAAGGAGGAACTTCAGCAGACATTGATTTATTTTGACCTATAGCAATCTTATCTCCCCTCACCAAAATATTTGAAAAATGTATTCATGTACAATTGCTAGACTGTTTCCTGTAGGAGAAACTCCTATCCCCTACAAAACATGGCTTTCCGTCCTTCCCGTAATACTGCCCTTCTGACCTATATAGATACTGTCAGTAAAGCTAGGGATAATGGCAAACTAGTGTATTCCTTACTTCTAGACTTTTCTAAAGCCTTTAACACAGTTTGTCACAGTAAATTTCTACTTCAAATTTCTTGACTAGGTGTCTCTCAGTTCACCCTTCTAGGGTTTAAAAGCTACCCGTCCAATAGGTATCAGTCAGTAAAATAGCACTTCATGTTCTCGTCTTACCTCCCAGTCACCACCAGTGTAACACAAGGCTGTGTCCTTGGTCCCCTCCTCTTTAAAATGTTGACCAGCACCCTCAGTACTTCCACATAACAGGCCACCCTAATAGAATACACAGATGATTCCACTTTATTTGCACATCTGACATGGTACAACTCCAAAAAATTACTTAGGAAGCTTTAACAGCCACTGAAACACGGCTTGTTTACTCACAACTCATGCTCAACCCAAAAAAGACCAAACTGCTACTTTCCCCCAATCCCTCTCTCATGAAATAAAAAAAAAATAAAGTTCTCTGTCTCAATAATACAACTATTAAATACGCTTCTCATAGCAAAGTATTAGGTGTGACAGTGCATGATGATATTACATTTGACTTGCATATACAAAATTGTATAAGAAAAACTCATCAAAAATGAGGGATGCTTTATAGAGCTAAAAACATTCTCACTAACACAACTAAAACTGTGCTTGTCACTACTTATCTCCACCGCATTCTTCTATGGGATGCTCCCATCCTTAGTAACTTTCAGGCTTTCACAAAAATTAAAACTTGAACAATTCTATAACATAGTTGCTTAACTTCCATGACATACCCCTTTCAGAACCCAACACTATAGCAGTGAAAAGCCTAAACTGGTTAAAATTTTCACATCAACTAACATATACACAACTTCTTACCATCTATAAAATTACCCAGCATCTATCTACATGTCCAGCACTAAAAACTGTCTAGAGAACTATGTACCTATTCGGTCATTGTGATCCAGTGACCAAAAACTCCTGTCTGCCTACAAACCTAGCAAATATGCTGGGCATTGTTTGTACTCATGCAAGGCTGCTAAGGCCTGGAACTCCTTGCCTGTATCCATCAGATCTGTACTGTCCCTCCCAACTTTCAAAACTGCTCTAAAATACTTCCTAGATAAAATCTATGTCTGTTCTTGCTCCAAGCCTGGATAAACTATATCGCTAAATGTGAACAACTATCTTTTCATTCCTTATACCGCCTTACTCTCCCTTCTTCATTTACTTTCTTACTGCTATCTAATTCTCTTCCCTGACTTTCTCTCTAAATATACCATAAGCCTGTTTTTTTCCTCATTTCATACTGTAATTCCTATTTGAATTAAACTGTTAACCTTTCATTTCTCTACAAACTGTGTAAAATTTCTGTAAATAATAAGAAATTGTCATATATCCTGTATCAATTCTTAACCATTGCTTTATATTATGTCTAATTTGTTATAATTTTTTAAACTGCAGATTTTTTTTTAAGACTGTAAAATTATTTTTCTTGAAAATATTTTGTAATATTTTGGAGCTTTTCTCTCTGTACCTCCACTAAAAATAGGCTTTTACCCAGTCAGAATTTCCCAGTATTTAAATGTCAATCAATCAACAATAAATAAATAAATACTATTAGATTTATTTTTGTGATTATATTCAAATATGTTCATATATAATGTAGTAAAGATGCTGCCAAAATATGTTAACGTAAAGCATAGGTTGAGACGGGGTCTGAGTTATGACATTTGCCTTGATTTATTATGCAAGCAAATAAATAACAAACAAACATATAAATAAATTAATAAAGCAATGCTTTAGGAGTGTATCCAGCAAGGTAGTCTTTCAAAGAGGTAAAGTTTGGATAAACAATACTGTAGATACCTTCTGGACACTGCGGATGTATAAGGCTTTGTATTTCAGAACTCATGCTTGAAATAGTGACATAATATTGTGAATATTCGTACAGTGCAGAAATAGGTACAGAAAAGCCTGGTCACAAGGGATTTTCTGATAAAGCAATGGCTGTTCTGCATATGGAACATAATAAGTTAAACATGACAAATTAGATGCAGTTCTGGTTAATAAGTAAAAAAGGTAGCATTATGATCCAGGGATTACAAGGGAAGCTTGGAAAACGATTTCATGAAGTGGGATTATTTACTGGGTCATGATGGCAGCAATAATCCTGCCTATAAAAAGGGCAAGTCATAATGAGGCCATGTACTATAATTAAAACAAGAGAATAAATGCATGCATATAAGAATAAAGAAATGACTTGCTAATTGAATAAGAAAGCACATGGGTGAATAATGTACACAGAAAAAAGTTGACATCAGCAATAAACACATTGCATGTAAAATTTGTAAGTAACTTGACTTAAAACTGAAAAGAAAGCTTACAGATATGCATTTATAACAAAACCAGAAAACACTGTGTTTGTTTGAGCTTCACATGTCTTTGAAAGGACACCACCTGAGCAGCCATACAGATCACAAAGGTGGTGGTTCAGAACATGCAGACAAATACTATATGGTGAGACCAGCTGTGTCAGGATAAATCACCAATCTACCCAAATCAGTGGAAGTGAGGCAACAGGCTAATGAGCAAAAGAACAAATCAAAAGGAGAAGTAGGAATTACAACTCCAGCTGCAGCAGAAGGAATGTTACTCAGGAGTAGCCTCCTGCAGCAGAAGGAATGTTACTCAGGAGTAGCCACCTGCAGCAGAAGGAATGTTACTCAGGAGTAGCCACCTGCAGCAGAAGGAATGTTACTCAGGAGTAGAGAGCTCTCAACAATAGGAAAGTAAGAAAAGCTATGAGGGCATGTGGATAATGCAGATTTTTAACCGGATGCATAACATCCTCATTACCCACAGCAGTTAAGATCAGGTTGACAGGATAAAAGTGACAGTAGGCCAAGTAGAAGACAAGAAAATAATTATAAAATAGAAACTAAAGATGGCTATAAAAGCTGATTATATTCTATCTTGCATTACACCGATGCGCACTACTGCTGCAAAAGTCAGTTTAATGTATAGCTTCAGCAAATGGTAGTAGGACCAGTCACATTCATCCACACAGACAACCCCCATAGTCAGGAATTACAGCCACTTTTTGCTGACTGTGTACAACTCAAATGCCCAATTGTGGTAAAAAAAATTAATATTCGTTATAGTAATGTATTTCAGTATTGTTGAACACAAGCACAAAATTGTACTGCTATTAAAGTGTACCTGCCTCATATTTTGCAGGATGGCAAAGAAGCAAAAATGTTTCCTTGTATTTAGGTCTAAATCCCATCGACAGTGTAAACCATACAACTGATATATCCACCATTCAGCCATTCACACTGTTAACATTAAATCACAATCATGCTTTTGTAGAACAAATGTACGTCAGTTGAAACATTGGGAAACTTTATATATCTTACAGATAGTATATATAATTAGCACGGGACACCTCTACAAAAATATTTGTATTTGTTTTACTCCACTAGATCTTAGGAACATGTGTAGAATGTGTCAGCATTTGTTGTTTTGATGTTTTAATGTCAATATTCTGGCTGTTGGTGTAGCATCATTTGATCAACAGCCCTACACCCATATATATGCATATGTATGTGTATCTATATATGATATATATATATATATATATATATATATATATATATATATATATATATATATATAGAGAGAGCGAGACAGAGAGAGAGATATGAATGGTTCTATTGTGTTTGATCAACTAATTTATTGTTGAATTGAAAACACCGATAGAAAAAAAAATAACATACACAATACACAAAAAAAAAAAATCAAATTAAATAATATCGAGGAAGCAACGATATTTCTTCTCCAAATATTAACATTAAAATCCACCCTAGCACTAGCCTCAAGTTCATCTGAATAGTGTCAGTGTCAATGCTACAGGAAGGTTTTCATGGAGGTAAGGCTGAGAGAAGGGGCAGTGTTAAAGTTAGGATTAATAGCCATTACTAAACAGTCAGGGGGGCCCCACCCTGAATTTGACCTCACGGACTCTTCTCTTTTGTTGTTAAATCCTCTTTAGAAGAGGGAGTAGGAAACATAGATCTAGAACTGATGTCTGTTTACAAAAATGCTGTGAATACAAATCTATTGATTTACTTGATAATAGTTTCTTCTATTTTTGTTGATATTTTCTTCTAATGCTAACAAGGGTAATGTGATTGCTTTGGAAATGAAGCTTTAAACCATATTCCTTCATTTTACTTTTCAGAATTTAACATAATTATGGAGAAGTCTCAAATTTTGATTTAGTTGTAGACAAAGCAGCACAGTAGAAAAATGATTTTCTTTTCAGTTTAGGAAATCCTCTTTTCAATCACCTTACCACCCTATAGTGAAACAATTTGAACAGAATATACTCAAGGATTTGTATAACAATCAATCAAAGATATTTAGAAATTATGGTAATAATTTAACTAAAAAGAGAAAGCAGCCTTTATCAAAGTGTAAGTAATTAAAAATTGCTAAGGCTGATAAAAGTGGTTTGATGATCACGAGGGTACCTGAAGCAAATGATGAAATTGTAAAACAACTTACAAATCATATTTACTATTTTAGGTTAAAACTTAACTCCACATTGGATTTCTAGAAACTAGTAGATGATTTGATTTTCTTATTAAGGCTGCCAGCGAATAAGATAATAATGGACCAGATTAGACTCCATCTCACTGTTGATAGTCCCAGAGCCCAAAGGTTCCATATACTTCCTAAAATACATAAAATCATAAACTCTCTACCAGGCTGACTGGCTGCCTCAGACAATGGTCAACCTACAGAACTGTCTGTGTTTCTGGTAATGCAACTTAAACTATTATTTAGTAATACAGGACCTATATTATTTTCTACAGTTAATGAACAATATTTGCATCTGTAACACCTATCTCTGCGCTTTGGATGTCCAGTCACTGTAGATAAGTATGCCATACAGGATAAGGTTAAAACCTGCTGAGTTCTGGTTAATCACGTAAGAAATGTTCTCTTCGTATTATGACAAATTCCTCCTGCTGATCATTATTGGAACGTAATGTTTTTTACTATGAGGACCAATGTTATTTACAACTGAAGGGATTAGTAAACAGGAGTGTGTTTGCCTCTATTTATGTCAATTTAATTATGGCACGTGTAGTAAATGTATTGTTTTACATCAAAACCAATAATAGGTTTCTGTGCCATATGAATATATGGCCCAGAGACCTAGATGTTGGTTGGTTTGAAAAGAGATTTGTCGTAACTTTCAAAATGTTGCTACCTATATGAATTTGAATGCCTTTAGTTCAGTGTTTGTGGCCAAGTATGATTTGTTTACATTGATTTTCTGGATGCCTGTGTTACTCAATTAATAGATGGTTCAGTTCATACAGCATTATATAGGTAGTTGTTCACCAAAAATTCATTATTATCACTGTGTAGTTTACATTCATAGCATGTGAGAGAAAACATTTCTAAGTCACAAAATTTGTAGAGAGGTTAATAAATAAAAGAGACAGGAGCAAGAATGGGTTAATAGACTTCTATCTACAGATTATAGGATTCAGGTTATCACAAATGCCCATAAATATGTCTTTAGTCAGGATAGGATTAGTTTACTGATCTCTCATCCTGATGCTGTACCAGTGGGAGCTAATGACATAATTAGATTAGTTCCAACGTTTGGCAACAATATTTTCAAAGTTAAAGAAGCCATTAATCGGTACTAATTTTTAATTGAAAATATATGTTTTTGGCAACTGGATAGATGAGAGCTGCAATTTTAATTTCAAAAGGAGTAAGAATGTAAGTGAACATTTAAGCTGGTTTAAGAAGAAACTAATAATGTTCAAACAAAGAGCTTTTGTGATAATCAACCACAGGACCGTGTTACTTGTGGTAACTATAATTACTGTAAACTATAATTACTGTAAACATATCTGAAGAAAAGAACATTTTGCATCAGTTAATACTGCTAAGACATTTGACTCTGGAGAAATGGTTACATGTAGATCAAATTGCATTGCATGCAGTGTGGTCTGCTTATGTAACAGTTTCTATACAGGACAAATATCTAGAGAATGGAAACAAATGATAGATGTCCATCTGATTGGCATTAGATGAAAAAGAGAGAGAAGTGCACTCCTACAAATATAAACTGGAATATCCAACAGCAATATGCACATTTTGGGGCTTTGATGGAGTGTACATTGACAAACCAATACATAATACAAAACACAAATTTCTCAAGAAAAGAGAAATAATAGACTGTCAGTTTAGGAGCTATCCATAAGCCAATGATGAACAGATATTTTAAATGAGTTATTTTCATAGGAGCATGAATGAAATTTGATGTGTGTGTGTGTGTGTGTGTGTGTGTGTGTGTGTGTGTGTGTGTGTGTGTGTGTGTGTGTGTGTTAGGAAAATCATGGTTGCCATCAGGTCTGAATGCTTGTGTTACAAAAGTATGATTCAGAGATATGCTAATGAACTGATAAAGAGGTCTTTCTCATTGCAACCATATATGCCTTAGAACTGCAATTTTCACCATTTTGTGAACTGACCTACCTGCAGTTGACAATTTGCCTAAGAAGTAAGGATCATTCTCAGTCCTAAGGATCATGTTTATCTACAGTATTTATGAATTTTCTTTGAGCATTTTGTGGTAAATATTTATATTCACCTCTAAACATACATTCTAGAATGGTTTATTTATGCTGAATATGTATTTTTTGCCATGTTAACTTGTTATACTTATTAATGGCCATTGTTTGGTGCCATTGTAATTATTTATCAAAGACATTCATTTTTTTTCCATGTTTACAATATGAAATTGTCATTCATAGTAAATACTGCTAGACTTTCTTAGTAAACAGTAAGTGATTTTCCAGTAGTAAGTTTAATTGTTAATTATAAGTTATCATTTAAACTTAGTTTTGCAAAAAAAAAAAAGTATTTTACTTGTTAGAAATTATTAAATTTACATTGCATTTGGATGAGATCAGGCAGGAGTCCCCATGGACTATGATGTTTGTAGATGTCATTGTGATCTGTAGTGGGAGTATGGAACAGGTGAAGGAGACCCTGAAGAGATGGGGATATGCTCTAGAGAGGAGTGGAATGAAGGTCAGCAGGACTAAGACAGAATATATGTGTGTGAATGAGAGGGAGGATAGAGGAATGGTGAGGATGCAAGGAGTAGAGGTGGCAAAGGTGGATGAGTTTAAATACTTGGGATCAATAGTTCAGAGTAATGGTGAGTGTGGAAGAGAGGTGAAGAAGAGAGTACAGGCAGGATGAAGTGGGTGGAGAAGAGTGTCAGGAGTGATTTGTGACAGACAAGTATGAGTAAGAGTGAAAGGGAAGGTCTACAAGAGGGTAGTGAGACCATCTATGCTATATGGGTTGCAGACAGTGGAGAAGAGTGTCAGGAGTGATTTGTGATAGACACATACGAGTAAGAGTGAAAGGGAAGGTCTACAAGAGGGTAGTGAGACCAGCTATGTTATATGGGCTGGAGACAGTGGCACTGACAAAAAGGCAGGAGTCAGAGCTGGATGTGGCAGAGTTAAAGATGTTAAGATTTGCACTGGGTGTGACAAGGGTGGACAGGATTAGGAATAAGTATATTAGAGGGTCAGCCCAGATTGGAAGGTTTGGAGACAAAGCCAGAGAGGCAAGATTATGTTGGTTTGGACATATGCTGAGGAGGGATTCTGAGTATATTGGGAAAAAAGATGCTAAGGATGAAGCTACCAGGTAACAGGAAAAGAGGAAGGCCTAAGATAAGGTTTATAGATGTGGTGACAGAGGACATGCAGGTGGTTGGTGTGACAGAGCAAGATGCAGAGGACAGGAAGAAATGGAAACAGATGATCCACTGTGGTGCCCCGTAACGGGAACAGCCAAAAGAAGATGATGATGATGACAATGCATTTGATATTGGTCAGGTTTATTTACAATTTTTGTTATAATTATACTCCTGACTTTATTTTGAATTTGTAGTGAAGAGAGATTCCAGTCAGCACAGAGGAATATAACACAGTCAATTTATTAAAACAACAAACAGATAAAAAATAAAATATAAGCACTTTCATAGGTTCATAGGTAGGTACTAGGCTATCTGCCTGAAGGCATTTATAAGCCTAGCCAGAATGTGTTGACTTTCGCTGCCCCCTTAGATTAGTTCCCTGTGCCTCTGTCACAGCAGAGCCACTGAAGTGATCCCCGAGGTAAACTTTCTGTTTCCCATCCACCCATCAAGGTTTCTCTTGAAGAGTGTTAGCAAAGAGCTCTGCCTAATGTAGATGGGAATCTTGTTCCAAAGTATGGGAAGTCTCTGGGACAGGAATCTATCCCTCCAGCACGTCCTATTTATTAAAAAAACAACAAAATATTGTTCGAGGATTCCAAGAAAGTTCACTGTGCACTAAAAGTTCCGTTCAAACACTTTAATGGTTAAAATATTCAACAGCTTAAAACACAGCCAAAAAGATGTTTTAGGTTAAGCGCTTTCATCTAACTTGTAGACTTCATCAGAACAACCATTAATTACAATCACCAAGCTTTTATACTAGTTCCATTCAAAGTATGCATGTAATTAAACAATTAGTTGATGTTATACTATTTAAAGTGCCAGTGCTCTCTATATCAAACAATGCCATACTAAAATAGTATCTAATTCCATATACACCTAATACCATTGTAAAAGTCAAAAATAAAATAATAAATATGTTAATTAAAAAATTGATTTTATCATTCATATATCCAAATACATCATAAAATATTCTATTACCTATTATTTTCCAAAATTGGCTTTATAGAAATTGAATCATTCAACCCAGGATGAACAGAAGAATTTAATTTAATCTGCCATCTAGTCTCTTTTTCTCCTAACACATATTTAACACTTCCCCCTCTAGGATTCACTTTTACACATTCAAGTATACCAAAGTTGAACATACTACATTTACTATTCCCTTCAAGATGCCTCCATAATGCATTATTAGTGTCCTGCTTCTTGATTTTGTAACAGTGCTCATATATTCTATTTCGAAGACATCTGTCCGTCTTTCCCATATAGAAACATGGACAGTTGCTACACTTCGCCATGTATACCACATGCCTGGTCCTACAATTCCCTTTCTGGAACCATACAGTAGTGTTATTAATATCTTCCAGGGTTACAGACGGACTGTTTATAATTAAATGACATTGATTACAGTTCCCCCATTTGGTGGTACCTGTCCCCTTTGTTACATTCTGATCTATAATTTTCCTTTCAAATTCAACTTTAAGGTTAATTCCTGTTTTAGAAACAAAATGTGGTTTGTTTTCCACTATTTTAAACACATTATTGTCAGTTTTAAGTATATTCCAGTTACTAGTTATAATTCTAGTTATATCCTGCATCTCAGGGGCATATTGTAAAATACATGCTTTCATATATCCATCTAGGTCATTTGTTTCATTAATTTTAACATCTCCCCCTATATCCACATTACTATTTCCTAATATAGGTTTGTATTTTCTTCCCCATTGGTGCATTACATATTTTATGGTGTCTTGAATCAGGGCTACAGGATACCCTCTGGATTTAAACATGTTTCCTATATAATCCAGTTCATTTATTAAGTCTGTCTAGTCGGAGGTCATCCTGGCAGCTCGTACACATTGCCCTTTAAGAATACTTCTTTTTTGGCTAATAGGGTGACAACTACTATATTCTAAGTAAGTGTTACTAAAGGTATTCTTTCTATAAATCTTTGATTTAAACCTTCCTTTATCTATAATTATATGGGTATCTAAGTATGGAATTGATTTTTTATCTATATTATAAGTGAACCTCAAATAATCACATCTAGTATTCAAATAGTCCATAAATTCCTTGAACTTTTCTATACTTGCATTCCACAACATAAATATGTCATCCAAAAATCTCAGGTAACACGAAATATTATTCTTCCATTCTGTGGAAAGAATGTATTCTGTCTCCCAATCTATCAAAAACATGTTGGCAAAGATGGGAGCACATGCTGCTCCCATCGCAACTCCTTTATTTTGCCGATAGTATTCCCCTTCAAATAAAATATAGTTATGGTTTAACACTATTTCCATAAATTCCAAAATCAAGGAAATGTTCTCCCATTGTACATCCCCGTATTTTACTATACTGTTGTTGAACCTACACAAACCTTCCTTCTGAGGTATACTGGAAAAAAGGTCAACTATATCAATGGTTACCAAATAAGTTTCTGTAGTAATAGTTTCTTTGTTGAGTCTCCCTAAAAAATCCCAGGAGTCAATTGTCAAATGCACTGATTTTTTGTATATGTGCTTTAACCAACTGTCAATTACCTTCCCAAAAGGGAAGGTTTTGGATTTACTACCTGAGATTATTGGCCGAAAAGGGGGGGGGGGTTGTTAGGGTTTTTGTGTACTTTAGGAATACCTACAATGGTACCAGTGACAGGATGCTCCACTTTCAAAAAAATGTACATGTCACTATCTATCCTATCATCAAATAACATTTCTTCCAACCATAGATCAATTTTGTGGTAAGCAATGTTAACTTTGTTAATAGAAGATATGTCATAATTTCCAGAGTTTAATAAAATCTCATGGATTTTGTTTATGTATTCACCCCTGTCATATAGTACCATTCCGCCCCCCTTGTCGGGTTTCATAACCCTTAAATTGTTATTTTCTTGTATCTCTTTCATTAATTTATATTCATTATATTCGAGATTCCTTTTTCTATTTGGATTCTTCCTCACATATTCATAGATCTCATCAACAACAATCTTTTCATATACTGCTAATGTTGGATTTAGGGGGGGTACAAAAGTACTTTTCTTCTTAAAGTTACTCCTATTTACTTGTTTTGTTCCTTTAAAATATACAGATAGATTTTATTTCCTTAAGTATTTTTTAAAATCAATTATATAATCTACCACATTAATGTTCCTATTGGGAACATACTTCATACCTTTGGATAGTAATTTGAAATGACCTTCATGAAGTGGCACCTGTGTATAATTGTATATACTAAAGTCACCCATACAAAAATGTGTATCGGTAATCCTAGTGATTATTCCTTCCTTTTCCAATTGTTTCTCTTTTTGTACTGGGGTGCGCTCTCCCATTTGTAGGCGTCCCATTTCTTCGTTCCCCCATATGGCTGCTTCTGTATTCCTATCCCGATGTTCTTTTCCTCTAAAAAATCTGGGTTGTAACTATAATGCTCATCTTTCCTATGTGGGTCATGTCTTCTACAGTTATTGTTCCTATATCTATGTTTGTAGTTACCATCATTGAATTTATTACTACCTTTGTCACTAATTTCATTTTGTCCTATAGGCCCCCATCTATAGGCCTCTCCTTTTTCATACTGTAACATATCCCTATTCATTTTTTTACACTTTCTTTTATTCTTCCTATTTATTGTTGTGGTGAGGTTTAGATCCCTTGAGCGTGTGGCTCGAGATGATAAGGTTTTCTTTAGGTGGAGCATGTCCATCAATTCTGGGTTGGACATGGACTTGTATGTCAGGCAGAGATGACCTCTGAGTAGGCGGTATGCAGCCGAGTACAGCTGGAGTTTCTTCAGTCAAGCTGCATAGGGCATCTGTTTGATGCCAGTGAGCCTCTTGGTGACATACTTCTGTGGCCTTTCCAGCTGTTGCAGGTGTCTTGTAAGATACATCCCAAATGGGGCGTTGTACTCTATGATGGGTGTGATGAGTAGAGGGGCCCAATGACCTCTTTTGATGTGGATGCAAACCCTTTTGTGATTAGGTGGGCCACACAGAAGGATTTTCTAACCACTTTGGCAATGTGACTATCAAAGGAGAGATTACTATCTACTTGGGTCCCCAGATCCCTTATTATGTTTTCTGTATTTAGGGGGCTACCACCTATGTAGTAGTTTGTGTGTGTACTTTGTTTTTTCCAAAGGGGATGACTATGCACTTTTTGGCATTTAGCTTGAGGCCATGATTTTGACACCAGGTATCTGTCTCAGTGAGACCCCTTTGGAGGATGTCTGTGTCAGCCAAAGAGTCAATTATAGCCCCTAGTTTGCAGTCATCTGCGAACTTGGTAAGCCATAGTCCTCCTGTGCTTGCCTGTACCTCTGAGAGGTATATGCCGAACAGGAGGGGTCCTAGGACTGAGCTTTGGGGAACACCACTTGTCATCTGTTTAGAGTCAGACCTAGCTCCTGCAACTCTCACCATGTAGGTTCTGTCTGTGAGCCAACTGGCAACCCATCTTGTGACATAGGGGTTTATGTTCAGGCTGGTGAGCTAGTCTATAATACCAGAATGGGGAATGGTGTTGAAGGCCTCTGTGAGGTCTATGTATGCTGTGTGTACCACCTTTCTCTCATCTGTATCCTTGGTAACTGTCTCAAAGAAGTCCACCTGGTTTAGGAGGCATGATCTGCCCTTAACAAAGCCGAACTGGGTAGGGTCCAGTGTTTGGAGGTTCTCAATGTCTCTGTCAATGAGTTCCATGATGATGTGCTTTATAGCCTTGCAGACCAAGCTAGTCAGGCTTATAGGGCGATAGTTCCCAGGGTCTGTTGTGGCTCCACCTTTGTGGAATGGAATAACCATTGCTGTGCACCACTCTATGGGTATGTAACCTGTGGAGAGGCTGGGTTTGAACAATGTGTTTAGGTGAGGGGTTAGTTCGTCTTTGAGCTCATGTAGAACACAGCCTGGGACACCATCCGGTCCTATTGATGCTGTGTTTTTGGCTTTGGAGAGGGCTGTTTTAACCTGAGTGCCTGTGATTTCATGGGTGCTACATTCTTCTGGTATGGTTATGGGCCCTTTTGGGGGTGAGAGGGGGGGTGAAGTTTGCACTGAACCTGTCTGCCAGGATGTTGGCAATATCGGTTGGTTCAGTCTGTTTTGTGCCATTCTGCATTAACTCCGAGAAGATATGAGCATTGCCAATTAGATTCTTGACATAGCTAAAGAATGCCTTGTGGTTATCTTTGGAGTCCTTGGCAATTTTTCTTTCTTGGACAATTTTATGAGGGATCCTAGTTTCTTGCCGATACTGATCAGGGATGTCTTCCCTTATTGGGATTTTACTCTTTTCTGTACTAGTTTCCTCCTTCTATTGTATAGGTTGTTTATGGCAGGTGTCCACCAGACTGGTTTCCTTTTCTTGGAGGAGTGAGTCTTGGTTTTGCTTGGGATAGCATGATTCATGCATTCTTGTAGGTGCCCTTAGAATGCATTAGTAAAGGATTTTGCTGCTTGGGCAGCATTATCCTTTAGCATGGGGGCTTTGAAACTTTCCACCTCGGTCTTAAGTAACGTGAAGTTTGCTTTTGAAAAGTTTTTCATGGTGGTTTCCTTGTCCAGTGGTGGGTTGGAATGTGGATATCCAAAGTAATTTGTTTATGGTCAGATCTACCCAGTGAGGGGTTGACCTCCGGTGTGGAACACCGGTCACCCATGTTGGTGATGACCAGGTCCAATATGTTGCCACCTCTGGTGGGAGTGCTGACCAGTTGATCCAGGGTGTTTGAGTTTATAAATTCTAGAAAATGTTGGGCAAGTGAGTTGGTACTTGAGTAGTTCTCCCAGTTAATGTTTGGGTAGTCGAAATCACCCAATATTAGGGTGTTTGGTTGAAACTTTATGTTTCCTAGTGTTTCCAGAAATGCGGATTGGGGGTCCTGGGACATGGTGGGTGATCTGTAGCAAGCAACAATTTGAATTGCAGTTTGCCCATTGTTAGTTGCGAGTGGATGATCTCTGAAGCATCGTGCTGTGCCACTAACCTGGAGATGTGGGTATCCTTGATGAATATGGATACTCCCCTGCCTTTTGTAATTAGGTCTGGGTTCTGTGACCAAAATGTATGGTATGAGTTGTAGCCTGGTAGTGCTGGGGTGCTCTCTGGATCCTTAAAGCAGGTTTTTGTTACTGCATATATATCGATTTTCTCCATACTGAGGAGTGCCTCAAGTGCATGAATTTTGAGGTTTAGACTTCTGGCATTGAGTAGCATTGCCCTCATGTTTTTGTTACTTGTGCTATTTACAGCGGTGGGTTTGTCTTTTGAGCCTTGCCTAAAAAAGGCACTATGGGGGTGCCAAGAGCCTTGGCCAGTATTCGAAAGCCTAAAGGTGACAGGTGCAAGCCATCTCTAGCAAAGCAGCGTGGCTTGTCAAACATGTCTCCCAGGTGGACAGACGCTGGATCCCCTTTGAATGACACAAGAAACTTAGCCAATTGTTGAAATAGATAATTTTTTCTTTATACCGTTGTATCATTCTTGGTGAGGGCAGGATGCTACTCAGGGTCAGGGTCATACCGGCCTGGGCTATGTGATCAGATAGCTCTTCCATGTCTCTTTTCATGTAGTCCAGGGAGGTACAGCTCAGATCATTCACGCCAACAAGGATAATGACAGAGTCATATTTGTACTTGTTCTGGAGTGACCTGAGTGCTTGTGTTATGTGGTGGATTCTGGCAACCATCAGGCAGCTAACAGTAACCTTCTCCTTATTCAGCCTAGTGAGTGGGATGTCAATGTGCCTGACTATAGAGTTACCTATTACTAATATGTTGGGTATGTTATTTTGCCTTAAAAGTTGCAATTGTGTGGCACGCTGGTTTTGTGAAGTATGTGTTTCATGGTTTGTGTTGCGGGGTTGAGGTTGCTTGGATGTCTGCTTTGGAGGTCTCTTGTTTCTTTTGCAGATTTTTATTTAGAGCCTCCAAGTATGTTTTTGTGCATTTATGTGTATTTTTTGCTGGTGCTGGTTTAATGGGTCTATGTGAGACTGGTAGTGTGATGCCAGTATTTCCCTTCTCCTCTTGACTGTCTGATCCAGTCTTGGGTTGAGAGAGCTTAGCCTCCAGTTTGGCTGTATAATTGCATCTCTCACATGTATTAGTGTTTGGTGGTAGGAGGAGAGGATTGTCTGTGTACATGAGGCAGTTGTAACATTGCCTCAAAATGCCCAAATTCATCAGTTGGACTGGAGAGTACACCTGAAACTGCCCTTTGGACATGCCTGGATAGGTACAGTGAACTGTTTTACTGAATAGCTGGTAAGGTTGACTAGAGAGCACACCCATCACAAGCACTTCATCAGATCTATTGTTTAAGCAGCTTTTAAATACACTGTAGCAGACTTCAATGAGGTAGGTCACTTGATCTTAGAACAGGTTTTAAAGGTAAAATGACATTTACTGGAGCATTTCTCCGTGAGCGTCTACTGAAAAGTGGCTTTGCTCCAAGTCAGATTTTCCCACTAAACAAATTTTTAAACCTTTGTAGCAATCTGCTTTTAACTCTAAAGTCCATTTGATTTCTATGCACTCAGTTCTTGTTCTGATCCAGTCATATTTCTGAGTATTTTGTGTTGATTTTAATATTTTGAATTTATTTTATGTTTGATATAATGTGATTTTGGCAGTGGGAATCATAGAGGTAATATCATTTATGAAGAGAAAGAATATAACTGGCCCCAGAAGAGATCCTGGAGACTTCAGGTATTGGCAATGGCTTTGCACTACGCTGCCATTAGACAGCATAGGGTGACTGAGGGTAGCAGTCTGGAGCCAAGCATGGAAATGATTTAGGAGAAAAAGGCCTAGAAAAGAAAAGGAAGACACATCCTAATAGGAGGCTTGATGATGTTTGGGATCTATATATAAATAAAAGTGTAGCTGGAAATAGATTTATGAAAATTCCTAAATGGAAATGAAAGTTTTGATATGTTGAATGAAGTAAAATACTGTAATACAAATAAAGTTAAGACTATTAATGTTAAGGGAATTAATAAGATGGTGAAAGTTTTTGTAAATGTAGTAAGGAATGCAGCATTTCTTCCTGAAAATAAGGATGTGTTCAGTCAATCAATGGTGTAATTATTTAAAGTGAGTATTGGCTGTCTACAAAATAGATTTATGAGTATGGCCTTTGTATCCCAAGCATGGTCTGAGTAATCAATACTTTTGTGTATTAAATCAAATATAGGATTCTTAGTATTGTCCCTTAAAGAGAAAGTGGTTTTAGTAATCAACTTCAGGAAATATGATATTAAGATCAGTTAAAGAAAAAAAAAACAATTTCCAATTATTGTACCTATTCAGACATAATACTTGCACTTGTCAAAAATCAGAAAATATTGTCTTTTCTCATAATAACCTTACAGGTAAAAATAATCAAGTTAACAAAAGAAAAGCATAAGAAGTCAGGCAGTTACAAAACTATGATATTGATAATATTTAGAAAATTCCTTGTTGAACCGTTAACCTGAGATGCAATTTCTGTCTTATTAAAACTTGTGGAGCAATCCATTTAATTCAATATTGTATTATTTTGAACTAAAGTGGCATTTTCTAGCACTGTGACCCTAATTGCATTTAATCTGTAGACTAGAATGACAAGGTCATTTGTAAGGATACTGACATCAGACATTTTAAAGGAACTTCTTGACAACAAACTGAAAAGATTCCACTTAACCTAATGACATGAGCATTTCATAAAGCAGTGTGAGATGAGAATCCAATTAGTAATACAGTAATAGCATGTAAAATCACTGCTAATGATATCAAGCTAAGCCTTTTATTTTATTTATTTAACATTTGTTGACTTGGAAATTACAACTGGGTCAGAGACTATTTTCACCAGATACCTGGAAAGAAACACTCTTTGGAATGTGGGAGGAAACTGCAGCACCCTGAGGAAACCCACACAAATACAGGGAGGACATGCAGACTCCGCACAGAAGGCACCCTGGCCAAGAATCGAACCGTTGTACCACTACACCACCTTTTACATGTATAATGTGATACAAAGAATGAAGGAATGGATCATGTAACACATTTTGTGCAATGTATTCAACGTCTGATAAGATATGTCTATAAATGTCTTTTAAGTGTGTCTGCAAGTCAGTCTTTCAGAAATATTCATATACATTACTTGTGCAGGAAATCATTTTCCATTGTACTCATATTGACATGAATTCATAGCTAATTGCAAAGTATACAAGATGATAACAAGACATTCCAGATTCATAGATCTTCCTCACTGTATATAACTGCCCCTGAGCTTTAGGCAGTGCCGTTCAGAACTCTACATGCTAATGCTGTTCTCCATGGGAGGGTATCTGCCTAAATGAGCATCTGAACATGCTTCCCAAATATAGGACTTGAGAAGTATGGCTATAGTAGTATAGATGAACAAATCACACAACTGCTGGGCAAGGATCCAGGGCCACCATTAGCCATTGTAGGGTCCAACATGGCCCATTTTGGTGGGGGCCTTCATTTGGCCGTTCATTTACTACCCCACCTCTTTCCTCACTTACTGGCTTCTTGAACATAAGGCTACTTCAGAGTAGGTATCAGAAATATCCTATTACTGTTTATTAAAATAAAAGAACATGTTTATTTATTAACATAAATTTTGTCAAATTATATGTTAAAACAGAAGTAAACTACTGAATTTTTGGATTACCCCCAATCCAACATGTGCTGTAGTGCTTCTCTCAGGATCAACTTTGCTCACTCAGGGACATGTATGGGGCTTGTTTGATAGGCCACTGAAGTCATCTGTCTACATGGTGTATCATGAGATGGGTGCACCCTGGTTCACCAGTAAGCATGGTCCAGAATTCTGCAATGCTGCCTTGATGTCCTGACCCCTCAATTTTTTTTTTTTTATTTTATTGCATTTTATTTTTTATCTCTTTTCTGCCTGTTTCTTTTCCTGTCTTCCCTTCATTTGACTTGTCCTTACTTTCCTTCACATCCTGTGTCCAACAGTTGCACATACTGCAAGTACTTTGTTTTTTGTATATTATTTTCTTCATGGAAACATACTATATTATGTTATGGCAGTGTACAGTTACACTCTTACCTATTTTACTACTGATTTTACTGACGGAATTCTTGTATCACATCTACTTATGATTGTGTTCGTCTATGCTACATGCCATCCCGACTTGCACTTCTCTGCAGGCTTGCTTTTACATTGCCATTGTTGCATTGGTAGTGATTAATGTTTATTGTTTGGTTGTTTTCCACTGTGTTGCTATTTTAACACTTTCAGCAAAGTGAATTATTGTTTTCTGTTCATCTCTGCATCCCACCACTTTGGACATAGAGTTTATATTTCTGTATATGTGTAAAATGTTGGGACCCTCAGTAATGAGTCCCATAATGCTGAGATCGAATCTCTAAATATCCATACTTACATATTCTAAGTCCAAGATGGCCATTCTCAGAATATTCTCTTTTCACCAAAGTATGGTAATGCAAGAGTTAGTATATATAAGTTTTCTGTGGTGGAGGCGTGCCCCCCACGTTTTGGGTGCAGGGAGAATTGCCCCTCCAAGAATTTTGGGGAAGAAGGGAGATATTCATTATTCGCTCTTCTGCATTTTTGGTCTTTTTTTTCTGTTTGTCAGCACTTGATATTTGGAGTGCTGGCATTTCTATAGGGAGCTCATATTTCCCTTCTCTGGGATTATTATGTTTCTATATGTAAATGTAACAAGCATTTATCTGTCATACTGCTGAAGTGGCAGCATTATGTAACAAATCTTAGTGATGGCTTTTTTTTTCTTTTTTTTTTTCTTAATGTTTGCTAGTGTTTGTTTTCATGCTGTCTGAGACTGACTATCATTCATAAGCCCCATATCAGTAAGAAAATCAAAAGACACTAGTACCTTTTTATCAGTCTTCAAAATAAGAATGTTCTTATCTTTTGATGCAGTAACTGGATCAAAAGCAGATTGTTACTTCAACAAATCTGAGGTTGAAAACCCTGTTGACCACTTAGCGTGAGCAAATGACTACCATGGGACTGTCAGCAGCTAACAATGTGAGCCATACAAGAGGCATAAAAATAGCAGTTACTAATAGTACTGGATTTGTACTACTATAGGAACAAGATATGAAACATTAAGACACTGGACCCAACCTAGTTTGGTTACATCAAAGGTAGGCCATGCCTACTGAACCTGGTGGACTTCTTTCAGAAATTCACCAAGACAATGGATGAGGGCAAAATGATGCATACTGCCTACCTTGACCTAGCTAAGGTGTTTGATACAATACCACTCTTTAGCATTGTAATCAAACTCATGGACTCAGGCATACATTCCCATGTAACTTTCAGGATGGCCATCTGTTTCAGAGACAAGAACCAGGATGTTAGGATTGGAGAGACCACTTCCACAAAGAGGCCAGTCACCTGTTGAAGTCCCCCATTGTTCTGTGCTCATTCTGTTCCTCTTTGTCATCTATTTATAGAAGTCAATAACAATGTCAAGGTCCCCTGGCTTACCAAGTTTGCAGACCCTCCGAAGATACTAACATGTTACAAGAAGGTCTAACACAGAGAAATGACTGGTGCCAATGCCACATCTTAAACCTTTGTCCTAAGAAATGCATACCAGTACCTTGAGTGGAGGTTGGACACACAGGTAAATTACTGCATTGATAAAACCTGTATAAGTAGAAATAGTAATCAGGGATTTGGGGACTCATGTAGATTGTAACTTGGATTTTGACCAACATGTGTGTAAAATAGCAAGAAAATCATTCTTTGACACTCAGCTTATAAGTAAGGGCAGGGAATGTAGTTCCATGGAGGTCACTGCGCCACTGTACTCAGCCCTCATTAAATCCATCACTGAATGTAAAACCACTTTGTTATTTACTTGACCAGGCACATGCAAGAATTGGAATCTCCAAAAGGATTCCTCACAAAAAAGAATAATCCATTTCCTACTGACTGCTGACAGGTGATTTATGCCAGTCTTAAAGGCATAATTGGATCTCTCTCTGATGGACCTTTTGCATATCTAGAAAACAAACAGCACCAGAACTACTAGATTTAAGGATTCAAACTCTATTTGCAACTTAAATAGGACATGCTGGAGGGACATGTATGTATCTCAGAGAACCCTTATTCTCTGCAATAGGTTTCCCATCCATGTGAACCAGAGCCATTCCCTAATCCCATTCAACTACAACATGTAGCAGTGAATGAGAAACTGGAAATTCATCTGCATTCAAACTGGAACCTTAGTCTGAGAGACAGCCTTACAGAACTATCTGCAAATATATAGAGCTGAGTATACTTTTCTGTGTTATTCTGTATTATAGAGCTAAATTGTTTGCTTAGGTATCTGTTGTATATGGATATATATATATATATAGAGAGAGAACAGTATATATTTTTTGGCTTTATAATTTGCACATTCCTCACATCTGTGTTGAAACTCCCCCCCCCCCATTTCCTGCTTTGTCTTTATCTATATAATTGAGCTAGTGGTGTGTGTCCTGTTAATTAACAATCTGCATTCAAACTGGAACCTTAGTCTGAGAGACAGCCTTACAGAACTATCTGCAAATATATAGAGCTAAGTATACTTTTCTGTGTTATTCTGTATTATAGAGCTAAATTGTTTGCTTAGATATCTGTTGTATATATATATATATATATATATATATATATATATCTAGAGAGAGAGAGAGAACAGTATATATTTTTTGGCTTTATAATTTGCACATTCCTCACATCTGTGTTGAAACTTTTTCCTCACCCCCCCTCCCAGTTCTTGGCTGTAGTTTAAATTTGGTGGCTTTTGCAATGCCCGCCCCACTGTAGATTTGATCTAAGACACTCCCCCAGGCCCATCTCTTTACCGCATTCTACCTAATTAACCCTTTCTGCACTTGCTTTTACTCCTTTTTTAATTTAATTACATTTTTTCAAACTGTGTGGGGACTAATATTGCTACATATTCAAGTGTGCCAGCTTGCACTGCATGAGAATTGTATTTACTACTGCTTTTGCTACTTTTCTGAAAAAAAAAATCATCTGATTTTACTGTACTTGTGTTTCTTCCTACTTTATTTTGCTTTTGCATCATCTTAAAAGTGCTCAAATGTATTTATTACTGCTTGGTGTAACTCATTCTAAGCCTTTTAGTTTCAACACTTGGGCTTCAGACCACTTGTTTTACATTGAGAGGGATTGTGGTCTGCACTGTAGTGGCAGAACAGGTAGCTTACATCCTTCTAAGTTGGGAACTGCTGATTGAGGGCTCAGTGTCTGTTATTCTAAAAGTGTATTAATTCTGGTTTAAGCACTTGGGCTTTCAGGCCAGTTATTTTACATTAAGAGGGTTCGTGGTCTGCACTCTTGTGGGAGGAGAGGCTGGACTCTGCCCTTCTGAGCTGGGAATTTCTGGTTAAAGGCTTATAGTGCATGCATATCTGAACTGCTTCTTACTGAAATTGGTACACCTTGTTTGCTGTAGCATAGACTAGATCCAGGCCTGCTGAATCTAGCTTTGTTTGTATAACCTGAGCACTAATCCAGGCATTCTTTAAAGTATTCAATTGTATTTATTACTGCTTGGTAGTAACTTGATTAAAGTGTAGCTATCATTCTAAGTCTTTTGGATTAAGCACTTGGGCTTAAGACCAGTTGTTTTACATTAGGAAGGTATGTGGCATGCACTGTGGTGGCAGGGCAGGTAGCTTTCATCCTTCTAAGTTGGGAACTGCTGATTGAGTGCTCAGTGTCTGTTATTCCTAAAGTGTATTAGTTCTGGTTTATGCACTTGGGCTTCAGGCCAGTTATTTTACATTAAGAAGATTCGGTCTGCACTCTTGTGGGAGGAGAGCCTGGACTCTACCTTTCTGAGCTGGGAATTTCTGGTTAAACGTTTATAGTGCCTGCATATTTGAACTGTTTCTTACTGAAATTGGTACACCTTGTTTGCTGTAGCATAGACTAGATCCAGGCCTGCTGAATCTAGCTTTGTTTGTATGCTTGTTGTTTGTTTGCTTGTTATTTCCCTGGAACGCTAATTCCACCTAAAACGTGGCTTTCCAGCACTTCTGTGGATCCCTAGTGATATCTGCATTGCTTACTGTACTTATTTTCTTGTTTCACTTGAAAGAAAGTAACTGTTTGTCATTTTTGCATTTAAGTTACCTGTAACACATTGCACTTAAGTTACCTGGCACTTGCTCACTAACGCAATCATATAAGTCAGCACTAAAATTAAAAGCACTACACCCTCACTCCCCATTGGCCCTTGTTTTCAATTATAAAGGAATTCCCAATATTATTCTAGCATGTCCAAAGGTCAGTTGTCAATCTCCTCTCCGGTCCAGCTGGTGAACCTGGGAATCTTGAGGCAATGTTACAACTGCCTCATGTACACAGACAACCCTCTCCTCCTCCCAACAAATTCCAACACATGTGAGAGATGCAACCATATAGCCAAACTGGAGGCTAAGCTCTGTCAACTCAGTACTGGCAAAACCAGTCAGGGGGAGAAGGAAACCACACTCACTACAATTCCAGTCTCACATAGACCTACCACGACAGCAAACCAAACACTTAATCACACAAAAACATACTCGGAGGCTCTAAATAAAGATCTGCCTAAGCAGCAGAGACCTCCAAAGCAGACACCCAAGCAACCGCTACCCCAAAACAAAACACGTGCAACACATATCTCACAAAGCCAGTGTGCCGAGCAGTCACAGCCCTTAAGGCTAAACAACACACCTGATACACTTGTAATAGGTGACTCTATCGTCAGGCACACTGACGTCCCGCTCACCAGGCTGAACAAGGAGAAGGTCACGGTGAGCAGCCTGTCGGGCGCTAGGATTCGCCACATAACACAAGCACTCAGGTCACTCCAAGGCAAGTACAAATATGACTCAGTCATTGTCCATGCTGATGTGAATGACCTGAGACGTACCTCCCTGGACTACATGAAAAGAGACATAGAGGAGCTCTCTTAGCATGTAGCCCAGGCCGGTATGACCCTGACCTTGAGTAGCATCTTACCCTCACCAAGAATGATGCCACAATATGAAGACAAGATGATCAATTTCAACAATTGGCTTAAGTACTGGTGTCGTTCAAAGGGGATCCAATGCCTGTCAGCCTGGGATGATATGCTCGACAAGCCACGCTGCTTCGCTAGGGATGGCTTGCACCTGTCACCCCTGGGCTTTTGGATATTGGTAAAGGCTCTTGCTACCTCCATACTGCCTTTTTTAGGCAAGGCTCAAAAGACAAACCCACCTCCATAGCTATCACAAGGGATAAGAAACTAAGAGTAATGCTACTCAAAGCCAGAAGTCTAAACCTCAAGATGCATGCACTTGAAACTCTCCTTAGCATGGAGAACATCGATATCTGTGCAGTAACAGAAACCTGGTTCATGGCTCCCGAGAGCACCCAAGCAGTACCAGGTTATACCTCATACCATGCTTTTCGGCCCCAAAACTTGGACCGAACCACAAAAGGAGGGGGAGTATCGATATTCATCAAAGATACCCACACCTCCAGGTTTGTGGCAAAGCACGAAGCATCAGAGACTATCCATGTCCAACTAACAGTGGGTAAAACTGCCTTCCAGTTTATAGCCTGCTACAGACCACCCTCCCAAACACAGGAACCCCACTCGGCCTTCCTGAAAACACTGGAAAATATGAAGGTCTCTCCAAACACCATTATATTGGGTGACTTCAACTACCCAAACATAGACTGGGAGCATTACTCTAGCTCCAACACCCTAGCCCAAAGGTTCGTAGAATTCATAAACTCAAATGCTATGGAACAAATTGTTACCACTCCCACAAGAGGGGAAAACATACTGGACCTGATCATCACCAACATGGGGACTCTATGCTCCAGACCAGAAGTGTATCCCTCACTGCTAAGATCAGACCATAAACTGATCTCACTGGATATTCACATCCCGACCCCACCCCCTGCCCAGAAAAGCACAGTGAAAAACTTTTCTAAAGCAAATTTCACACTCCTCAAAACTGAGGTGGAATCCTTCAATGCCCCCGGGCCTGTGGAAAAAACGACCCAGACCACAGAATCCTTTATAAATGCATTCTATGAACACCTTCAGGAATGCATGGATCATGCAATCCCAAATAAAACCAAGACCCATTCCTCCAAAGGCAGACGTCCTGTCTGGTGGACCCCAGCCATAAACAAACTATACAATAGAAGGAGGAAGCTACTACATGATAGAGCAAAATCCCAAAAAGGGAAGGCATCTCTGATCAGTATTAGCAAAAAACTAAGGGCACTCATAAAATCGTCTAAGACCAGCTTTGAGAGGAAAATTGCACAGGACACTAAGGATAATCACAAGGCTTTCTTTAGTTATGTTAGAAACCTGGGTGGGAATTCCCAGATATGCTCAGAATTAGTCCAAAATGACAAAAAATACACAGAACCCACAGATATTGCCAACATCCTAGCTGACAGGTTCAGCGCAAACTCCCCCCCCCACCAAAAGGGCAAATATCTATCCCAGCAGAGTGCTGCCCCCCTGACATCTCAGATGCTCTGGTAAGAGCTGCCCTCTCCAAAGCAAAAAACACAGCATCAATGGGACCAGACGGTGTCCCGGGCTGTGTCCTACATGAACTCCAAGAAGAGATAAACCCAAACATAAAACTACTGTTCAATCTCAGCCTTACTACAGGATATGTACCCAAAGAGTGGCGTACAGCAACAGTGGTCCCTCTCCACAAAGGTGGTGCCTCAATGGACCCGGGAAACTATGTCCCCATAAGCCTGACTAGCTTGGTCTGGAAAGCTATGGAAAACATCATCATGGACCTCATAAATAAAGATATTGGGGACCTACAGACACTGAATCCTACCCAGTTCGTCTTTGTTAAGGGCAGATTCTGCCTCTTAAACCTGGTCGACTTCTTTGAAACAGTCACCAAGGCCATTGACGAAGGGAAGGTGGTCCACACAGCCTACCTGGACCTCGCAAAAGCCTTCGATACAATACCCCACTCGGGCATTATAGATAAGCTCACCAGCTTAAATATAAACCCCTATGTCACTAGATGGGTTGCAAACTGGCTCAAGGACAGAACCCACATGGTTAGAATTGCTGGAGCCATGTTGGACTCCAAACCATTTACAAGTGGCATCCCACAAGGCTCAGTCCTGGGACCTCTCTTGTTCGGTATATATTGCTCAGAGGTACAGGCCAACAGAGAAGGACTGTGGCTGACCAAGTTTGCAGATGACTGCAAACTGGGCGCCATAATCGACTCTCCAGCTGACACAAGCATCCTCCAAAAGGGCCTCATAGAAACAGACAACTGGTGCCAGAGCCATGGCCTCAAGCTAAATGCTAAAAAGTATATAGTCATCTCCTTTGGCAAAAACAAAGTGCCCACAAATTACCACATAGGTGGTAATCCATTAAGTACAGAAGAAGTAATTAGGGACCTGGGGACCCAAGGTGATAGCAATCTCTCATTTGACAACCACGTGGCCAAAGTGGTTAGAAAAACATTTTATATAGCCCACCTAATCATGAAGGGATTCACATCTAGATTAGGGGAGGTCATTGTGCCTCTTTACTCATCCCTCATCAGGCCCATAATCGAGTACAATGCCCCTTTTGGGATGTACCTTACCAAACACCTGCAGCAACTGGAAAGACCCCAAAAGTACCACACTAAGAGGATCAAAGGACTCAAACAGATACCATATGCTGCCCGGTTAAAGAAACTAGAGCTCTACTCAGTAGCATACTGCCTGCTCAGAGGCAACCTGTGCCTGACGTATAAAGCCATGTCCAACCCGGAATTAAGGGACATGCTGCACCTCAAAAAATCCAAATCCCATCAAGCTACACGCTCAAGAGACTTTAACCTCAGCACTGAAATAAATAGGACATGCTGGAGGGACAGATTCATAACCCAGAGGCTTCCTTCACTCTGGAATAAAATCCCAGTCCTGGTTAGGCAGAGTCCTTCACTGACTCTCTTCAAGAGGAATCTTGATGAGTGGATGGGAGATTGTAGGTTTACCCCTGATTTCACTTCTGTGTCACTGTTAGACAGAGGCACAGTATACTAACCTCGAAACAGAGCATAGCAAAATTAATTTAAAATGCGTGGCGAAAGCCAAACATACTTTGGCTAGGCTTATAAATGCCCCAGGGCAGATAGCCTAGTATGAACCTATGAACCTATGAACCTATGTCTTTGATGGAAAGAGGCAGCCATTTAATCATGCCCTAACTAACATACATCCCTTAAAATAACCTCTAAGGCATAATAACTCATGGAATACATTTGGGTTGCAAGACTAAGTTTATAAAGGCCCCAGTGATCATTAACTTAGTATCTATATATCTATGAACCTGTGAACCTATGCATGTGTATGCCAGTATGTCATTATGTGTGCGATAGCACTGTCAAAGTGTGTGAGTGGGCCCAGGACTATGCATGAATAACTATTATGCATGTCAGTATGTGTGCGTGTGTATATGTGGTCTCAGGGGGCCAGTGCATATAAACGCAGTCCTCATATTCTCTGTTGGGAGTTTGTTTCAGCTATACAGTGCAGCGATTTATAGTAATACAAATTCCTGGGTACTTAGCTTTTGTGCTTTTGAGAATATGGATGATTATGAATTGGTAAATGGTAATGCGGTACACTTCATCTCATCAATGCACAGCGTATTGTACTGTAACACCATTTACAGTGAAAGCCTGCCATAATGTTTTGTTTTATTGTTTTGTTTTAAATCAGGTGGACTCCCTACTATTTCTAAGCCATGGCCTGTGGCTCTTCATCTTCCCACTCACATATTCATCTTCTCAGTTAGCACCGTTGTGATCATCATCCTATTTATCATGAAACTGAAATCATTGGGATATATATTTATGGTATGATGACTGTAACATGCAAGGAGCAGGTTACATCTCCTTTCACAGCGACATTATAGTACGCTTCTAAATTTGACTAGATATCATATTTCTAAATGACATACATGCATGCACACATACATACATTGCTATATTCTGCGTTTTTGCACTTGTGTGATTACGCATATTTTGTGCTTGTGAATAATTTTCTTGATATTGTATTACATTTGAAAAATAAGTATCCAAATGCAGTGAAGTAACTTACTGAAATATACAATTTAATGTCATTTTGATTTAAATGTTCACATTGGAGATTAAGCTCCTTTCAATGTTTACAGCATTACATTTATGTTTTTCATTGTCTAATTGCCTGAGTTGAGACTGAAAAGGATACATGCATGGCCTGTGGAGACTACCAACATACATGAGTGATGGTCCATAATCATACTGTGTTGCCAGTGTTTTATATTCATGAAAAAACCTATTCAATGCAGTTTAGTAACTTATTATAGGTTCATAGGTGTTTACTAGGCTAACGACCACAAGGGCCTTTTTAAGCCTAGCTATGCATCTTAAATCTCTGACAAGTTCTGATACCCTTGATAAGTCTATGCAGGGTCCTGGGAGATGAACCATTTACAGGTTGCCTGTGTCCATTAGAGACCGAGGTATTATTTTAGTGCAGAACCACTGAGGAAATGACAATTGTTGGATATGCCTGGTTAAATACATAGCAAAGGGAGCATTGTACTCAATGATAGGTCTGATGAATTTGAATACAGTGAAACCATGACTTCCTTGGACTTAAATGCCATACCATTGTTTATAAGTTGCGCAACACAGAATGATTTCCTCACCACTGTAGACACATGATAGTCAAAGGCAAGATTACTATTTATGTGTGTCCCTAGGTCCATGACTACTGGGTCAACTCTAAGGAGTGTGTTGTCAATATTATAGTTACCAGGGATGGATGACTTCCCAAAGGATACTGTTATGCATTTCTTAGCATTTAGTTTTAGTCCATGTCTCTGACACCAGTTGCTTGTCTGTGTCATTCCCTCCTGGAGAACATTTGCGTCAGTGTGGGATTCAGTGAAACAACTGCTAATTTGAAATCATCTACAAATTTAGTCATCCAGAGACTACTGACATTGGCCTTAACTTCTGAAAAGTAAATGCCAAAAAGGTGCAGTCCAAGGACTGATCCCTGATGGTCTCCACTTGTGAATGGTCTCTATGTAGAGGTAGACTCCCCAATTCTAACTTCCTGGGTCCTGTCTGTGAGCCACTTGGCTATTCACTAGGTGACATACGAATTTGTACTTAACCTCTTGAGTTTGTCAACAATGCGCCTGAGTGAGGTATTGTGTCAAATGCCTTGGCCAGGTCAAGGTAGGCAGTGTGAGCCATTTTTCCCTCATCCATTGTTTTGGTTACCTTCTCAAAAAAGTCCACCAAGTTAAGTAGGCATGATCTGCCCTTGATGAAACTAAAGTGGGTTGGGTCCAGTGTCTGGAGGTTTACTATATCTCTGTTTATCATCTCCATGATAATTCTTTCCATGGCTTTAGATATAAGACTAGCAAAACTTGCTGGTCTGTAGTTTCCATGCTCTGTAGATAGCCCACCTTTGTGCACTTTTTTATTGTTGGTAATTTACTGCAGCATATCTGAGTGCTTAAATTACATGCATCAGTGACTATGATTTGTTGTTCCTTAGATGCACTAATGTTCCAATATTGTTTTTCATTATTGTTAGTCTTTGACTGTTTTTGAATTTCTTTCCCATGCTTTTATTTTTAGTTTGCATTACTTACTGTTGTAGTTACTTCCTCCTATATGGCCATAAGCAGAAAAATGTACAGATGCACCTATTTACACATAACGTCTTCTCTTACAGCTTGACCAATTTGCATTATCTGCTGCTGTACCAATATCCAGATATACTTTCAGAGAACATTTGCTTTCATTATAAGTTCATAGGATTATAATAGGCTAATGACCACCAAGGTCTTTATAAGCCTGTCCAAGCAACCCTAACCAGTTTTGTCTCTGAGTTCCTCGGATGTCTATAGGGAGGGGTATTTTAGTAAAGAGGTACTAAGGGGTATGGGGGGTATGTATGTTAGTTGGGATTAATTTATTTACTGTCAACTTCTGTCCATTAGAATCACTGGGGGGGGGGGGACCAGGAGTGAATTTGTGATTCCCATCCAATGATCAAGGTTTCTTTTGAATATGGTAAGGGATGAACTTTACTTCACGTAAATGGTGAGTTTATTACATAGTGCATGTATCCTTTGAGATACATATTAGTCTCTCCAGAATGTTCTGTTTATGTTGCAGGCAAAGTTCAGGTCACAGAGCTAGTATTTCTGGTGCTATTTGTTTTGCAGTTGTGCAGGAAATCCATCAGAGCTGTCTCTGAGGATGCCTTATATGCTGGGCATTGATTGCCTCTCAGTAACCTGTAGAAAGCTGAGTAAAGAGATCATAGGATCATATGAAGTTACTAGGCTATTGGCCCTGAGGCCCTTACAAGCCTAGCCAAGAATTTAACCCATGTTCCAAAAAGTCAGCACCCTATACCACTGTCCAGCAGGGACATGGGTGGAATCCCAGGGGTGTCTTTCCTGTTCCCCATCCAATTATCCAGGTTGTGCTTAAAAAGGTTTAATGAGGTACTCTGCTTTACATGTAAAGGGAGTCTATTCCACAAACGAGGAAGTCTCTGGGACACAAATCTGTCCCACCAACAAGTCCTATTGATGTCACAGACAAGGTTGAGGTCTCGTGTGTGGGTTACTCAAGTAGAGCTTGACTTGTGAATATGCAGCAGTCCCATCAGGGTGGGGTCTGAGATCACTTTGTATGCTAGACAGAGGTCACCTCTGAGAAGTCTGTAGGAGACTCAGTAGAGGGGCAGGGCTTTTGTGTAGGGTAGATGTTTGAGGCCCTGGATTCTCTGGGTGAGGAATCTCTGTGGTCGCTCCAGCTGCTGCATGTGGTTTTGAGCTACATGCCAAAAGAGGCATTGTATTAAATAATCAGTCTTATAAGGGAAGAATACAGGGATGTTATGACCACTTTGTCCCTGGATGAGATATCATTACTAATGAGGTGGGCCATGTAGAAAGCTTTCCATATAATGGAGGCAATATGGTGGTCAAAAGTCAGTCTGCTCTCAACCTGGGTTCCCAAGTACCTCACAACTGATTGCATGCTTAGAGCCTTATTATCAATATGATAATTTGTGAGGATGTCATTTTCCCCAAAATGGATGATGATGCATTTTTTGACATTCAGTATAAGGTCATGTTTCTGGCACCAGTCATTTGTTTGGGTGAGACTCTCTTGGAGGATGTCCACATCACTAGGGTAATTGATGACAGCACCCAGCTTGCAGTCATCTGCAAACTTGGTCAGCCATAGCCCACTAGATTTGGCCTGCACCTCTGAGAAGCATATCCCAAACAGCAGAGGCCCCAAAACTAATCCCTGGGGTACACCACTTGTTACGGGTCTACTACTTGAGGTGGCTTCCCCTATTTTGAATAGGTGAGTTTTATCAATAAGCCAGTTTACTTACCCATCTGGTAACATATGGATTGATGCCTAGTTGAGAGAGTTTATCTATTATACCTGAGTGGGGAATAGTATCAATGGCCTTGGCCAGGTCAAGGTAGGCAGTGTTTACTGTCTTCCCCTCATCTATGGCCTTGGTGACTGTGTCAAAGAAGTCAATCAAATTTAACAGGCATGACCTCCCCTTGACAAAACCAAACTGTGTCGGATCAAGTGTCTGGAGGTTGCCAATGTCCTTGTTAATGAGGTCCATGGTAATTTGCTCCAAGGCCTTGCAGATCAGGATAGTTAGGCTGGTGGGTCTATAATTTCCTGGATCTGTGGATACTCTACCTTTGTGCAAAGGGATGACAGTAGCTGTCCTCCACTCAGCTGGGACGAAGCCGGTACTCAGGCTTTGGTTGAATAGGGTGCTTAATGGTTCTGCAAGTTCCTGCCTGAGTTCACGTAGAATGCAGCCTGTGATGTTATCAGGTTCCATGGAGGTTGTATTTTTCCCTTTGAGAGGGCAGGGATGACTTGCTTCCTAGAGATAAGGGAAGGGGGACAGGTACTGGGGATGTCCTGTTTTACTGATGGGAGGGACAGAGGAGTGAAGTTTTCACTGAACCTGTCTGCCAGCAGGTTTGCTATATCTATAGGGTTTGTGCATGTGGTGTCCTTGACCACCAGTTCTGAGCAGATCTGGGTGCTTCCCTTGAAATTGCGGACATATGTGAAGAAAGTCTTATAACTGTCTTTAGTAGATGTGGCCAGTTTGGACTCGAAGTTTGATTTGGAGGATTTCACTAATGCTCTTATTTGCTTGTTTAGGCTAAGGAAAGATTGCTTTCAATTAGACACCTCCTCCGTCTTGGTCCTGGACAGCAATTTTTCTCCTTTTATTATAGAGTTTACTTATTGTAGATGTCTGCCAGACAGGCTTACTCTTCCTTGAGGAGGATGCTTTCATCCTGTCTGGAATTCCTGATTCCATTCTGCTATATAAATGCACATATAGTACTTTGGTGTAAGTTTGGACATATGTGCCAGTTTCTGTGGAGGAGGAGGGGGCTGTGAAGCTGTTTATACTTTCCCTCAGGAGACTGTAATCAGCTTTGGAGAAGTTTTCTTGTTTGACACTAGCTGGCGGGGGGGGGGGGAGCTCAGGTAGATGGTGACTTCAAAAGTGACTGCTTTGTGGTCAGATCTTACCAGGGATGCTGACACTGTAAAGATGCTGCAGTGGTTACTCATGTTGTTTAATACCAAGTCCAAGATATTTTCACCTCTTGTGGGGGTGTCAACCAACTGGTCCAAGGCATTTGCACTGATGAAATCAAGGAATCTCTGGGTGTTTGTGTTTTGGCGTGAGTATGTCTTTTAATCTACGGTTGGATAGTTGGTCACCCAGGATCAGGGTAAAGGGTTGAATCTTGATAGATTCAAAGAGGTCCAGATAGGTGGATTGGACATCTTGATTCAGAGATGGAGGCCTGTTGCTAGCTATGATTTGAATAGAGGTTTTGTCAGTTGTTAACTGCACCTTGTGTATTTCCTGTGCATCATACTGTTTGACCAGCCTAGAGGTGTGTATGTCTTTTATATATATTGCAACTCCACCTCCTTTTGTTTTGTTGCCCACAGCTTGGGGTCTAAATGAATGATAGGATGAGTAACCTGGTATGGCTTGGGGTGCTCTCTGCAGCTTTGAACCAGGTTTCTATGACTGCATAAATGTCAGCTTCTTCCAGGGTTAAGAATGCTTACTATGAGTGCAGTTTCATGTTTAGACTCCTAGCATTTAGCAACCCGACCTTTAATTTACATTTTAATGAAATTTTCATGTTGGTAGTTTTGACTTCATGGTATTGCCTAAAAAATGCACTATTGTACAGGCAAGAGCCTTTGCCAGGAGCCTAAAGCCCAAGGGAGACAGATGCAGGCCATCTCTGGCAAAGCATCATGGCTTGTCCGTCCTGTCATTCCAGGCTGTCAGGTACTGGATCCCCTTTGAATGACACCAGAAACTAAGCCAGTTGTTAAAGCCAGTCATTTTCTGTTTGTATTGAGGCATCATTCTGGGTGACAGCAGAATGCTGCTTAAGGCTAGGGACATTCCTGCCTGGGACACATACTCAGTGAGCTTGATCATGTCTCTCTTCATATAGTCCAGGGAGGTACGTCTCAAGTCATTCACTCCAACATGGAGTATGACAGAGTCATAACAGTACCTGTTGAGAGACTTGAGTGCATTGGTGATATGGTGGATTCTGTGACTTTGTCCTTATCCAGCCTGGTGATGGGCACATCTGTGTGTCTCACAATGGAGTCTCCTATGACTAATATGTTCAGTTTATGTTTAGGCCTTAGTGACTGTGAGACACAGGAGCGTGGACTATGTGTGGTGTGGTGGGCAGTGGAGTCTGTGTGTGTTTATCCCTTGGAGGTCTCTTTTGTTTAGGTATGCTTTTGTTGAGGGCCTCTGCATATGTAGGAGTGTGTTGTGTAGGTTTGGGTGGTGTGTGAGGTGTGGTGTTCATGTTCCCAACCTTCTCAGTGCCAGATATACTGGTTTGTGTGGGAGAGAACAATGACACTAGGTGCTTGATGAATTTGCATCTCTCACAAATTGTGTTCCTAGGTGCTAGTAATAGACGGTTGTTTCTGTACATGAGGCAGTTGTTACACTGTCTCAGGATGTCCATATTGGCCAGACTGGCAGAAGAAAATGTAGGAAATTATCCATCCATATTTGTCAGAAACTGAAAGAGCTAAGAGGGTAAAGGGAGGAAGGTCTACGAGTAGTACTACTAGATGATAACACAAGTGCTACTAAGGAAAAACTTGAAGCTGGAATACCTCAGAAAGGGTTAAAAACCATGCAGCTCAGGCTCTGGATGCTGCAAACCTGTATCTATACTACACTACTCAATTTTAAGGTTAAGAACTCAGTAAGAAAAAACTCACAATGAAGCACATATTAAACATTTATAGTCAAAAGATTAAAATTTGCAGTATGAAAAAATAAAGTTAAACAGCAACAAAATGCAGTAAAATGCAGTTAAACAGTAATGAATTGCAGTAGATAGCAATGAAATAATCAGTAGATTGCTTTGAAACAATAGTTCACAAATCACAGCAGTAACAGATAGCACAATTAAGGCAGCGATTCAGTAGAATACTGTCATCAATTTAGTGAGGCTACCACCAAGCAATAATAGATAGGGCAAACTAAATGCAGTTGAACTCCTAAGCACAAGCAGCAAAATGAAGTAGAAAGCAGTACAGTTTTTTCAGTACAAAGTGAAGAGACAGAAGATAATGAGATAATTCTGGGTTCAGAAGCTAAATGGGTGGGCCTTTACTAAGTTTTCACTATAAACGATATAATGAGTTGATGTAATGTGACTGGGGGAGTGTCTAGTATCAACTTTATACAAGAGGTGGGCAATTCAAAAGCCACCAAGACTTAAGACCACCACAACAGCTGGGCAGGTGGGTGGGACAAAAAAAAACAGTTGCACAGATACACAGTAAAACAGAAGTGCAGAAACATTTGAAAATAAGCACTTATCTTTATCCAATATCACAGCATAGCACTGCAGCTTTGAAGAGCTTGAGCAAATAAGTAAAACTGGTTTAAAACACTGGATATTAAAGGCAGAGGAACAGAAACCAGCTCAATTATCCAGTCAAAAATAACAGTGTTACAGGAATGCTTTTAGCTAGATCAAACTTGACTGATTATTTCGGCCACAAAGAAAACAGCTAGGCCTCTCTAAAGGTCACAAACAGTAACAGATATTCAGCTCTAACAGACAAAAAAGAAGACTAAAAAACAGTTGCACAGATTACACATATACACAACAAAACAGAAGTGCAGAAACAGTTGAAAATAAGCACTTATCTTTTTCCAATACCACTGCAGAGTACTGCAGCTTTGAACAGCTGAAAATAAGTACAACTGGTTTAAAACACTGGCTATTAAAGAAAGAGAAACAGAAACCATCTCAATTATCCAATCAAAAATAACAGTGTTGCAGGAATGCTTTTAGCTAAATCACACTAGACTGATTCTTTCTGCCACAAAGATAACAGCTAGGCATCTCTAGACAAAAGATTCACTACAGGATCTAAAGGTCACAAACAGTAAAATATATTCAGCTCTAACAGATAAAAAAGGAGACTAAAAACAGTTGCATAGATTACATGGATATACAGTGGAACAGAAGTGCAGAAACTGTTAAAAATAAGCACTTGTCTTTTTGCAATATTACCCTCACAGTAAGATGCTGTCCAGTTCGATTCTCAGCTAGAGAGTCTTCTGTGTGGAGACATGCGTGAATGGGCGTACCTTTGTTGAAGGTTGTGCGTCAGGCCTGGCAAGCTGGTACATAAAAATCAACTGCCAATCATTAGCGGACCGGAGTTCCGCTGTGGCGACCCCTAACCGGGAAAAGCCGAAAGACACAAACAAACAGCAGAGCACTGCAGCTTTGAACAGCTTGAGCAAATAAGTACAACTAGTTTAAACACTGGCTATTAAAGGCAGAGAAACAGAAACCAGCACAATTATCAAATCAAAAATAACAGTGTTGAAGGAATGCTTTTAGCTAGATCAAACTAGACTGATTCTTTCTGACACAAAGAAAACAGCTAGGCCTCTCCAGACAAAAGATTTCATTACAAGCTCTAAAGGTCACAGACAGTAACAGATATTCAGATTTAACAGACAAAAAAGAGACTAAAAAACAGTTGCACAGATTACACAGATGGACAGTAAAATAGAAGTGCAAAAACAGTTGAAAATAAGTACTTTATCTTTTTCCAATATCACAAAAGAGCACTGCAGCTTTGAACAGCTTGAACAAATAAATACAACTGGTTTAAAACACTGGCTATTAAAGGCAGAGAAACAGAAACCAGACCAATTATCCAATCAAAAATAACAGTATTGCAGGATTGCTTTTAGCTAGATCAAACTAGACTGATTATTTCTGCCACAAAGAAAACAGCTAAGCCTCTCCAGGCAGAAGATTCACTACAAGTTCTAAACGTTACAAACAGTAACAGATATTCAGCTCTAACAGACAAAAAAGGAGACTAAAAACAGTTGCACAGATTACACAGATATGCAGTAAAACAGAAATTCAGAAACAGTTGAAAATAAGCATTTATCTTTATCCAATATCACAGCAGAGCACTGCAGCTTTGAACAGCTTGAGAGATAGGGTCTTAAGACAATATGTGTAGGACAGGGTGTTCATACCCTGGATTACTCTGGTCAGGAACCTTTGAGGGTATTCTGACTGTTACAAGTGCCAGTGGTACATGTCAAAGGCAGTATTATACTCAGTGATGGGTCTGATAAGGCTGAGTTGAGTGATACCATAACTTCCTTAGACCTTATAATTCATATTTATTTACTAACTATTGGGTAACCAGATAGGTAGACTGGTCAACCAATCATTTGCAGCAGCAAACTGAGACTAGAGGCAATGAACAGTGAAAACAAACTTAAATTATATACTTCAAATATAATAGAGTGTTAGGTTTAGATTGTTACAAAACTTTAGAAAGTTTATATACAGTTATTATACAATTTTATAAGGCAGAATGTTATACAGTTACTATACGTTTCTGATAA
Organism: Protopterus annectens; assembly: GCF_019279795.1. NCBI lineage: Eukaryota > Metazoa > Chordata > Ceratodontiformes > Protopteridae > Protopterus > Protopterus annectens. Next base: position 868,704,883 of record NC_056729.1, read on the forward strand.
AGTTTCAGGTTTACATTAAATTTATCAGCTAACATGGGTTACAATATAGCCTGGTTACATGAAATTGCTTCTCAAAAGTTTAAAATAATTGAATTCCATTAAAAAATCTCAATTGGAAGTGATTAAAAACATGATTAAAAAAGAGAGATTTACAAGGATAAGAGGAGAACACAGGAGAAAGAATAGATAACTGGTAAATGAAGTTTGTTTCAGAGAGCTGGGCCTTTTACTGAGAAGGCTGTTTCACCAATTATATTTTAAATGGGGGATAATTGAATGATATTAAGTTCTCCTGGGAATTCTTTAGAGAGTAGGACTGATATCTGATTGGAAGTTTTCTTTTTAGAAGGAGCAATAGCCATTATTAAGAATTTTATATAGTACGTTTCATAGAAGACAAGTGTATTTTTCTGTACCAGTTATCTAGTTTAAGTCAGTTAGAAGGTTACAGTTACAGTTACAGAGTAACACAGGAATTAGCAAAAAGGGCACATATGACTTCTGTTTGAGTGTTATAAGCGGAGTAGAGGAAGACAATATTCTAGTTTGGGGAGAAGGACATTCTTGGCCAGTGCTTTGCTTAGACAGTAAATTATTATGTGTTGCCTCTTAGCGCATACTGCCACAATCTGTTTGTCATGTAACACATTTAAATAGTGTGTGGCATAACTGTGTTGTTGATTTCTATTTCTGGATGTAGTATACCACATCTTTCTCTTATATAAATCCATGATTAAATGGTCCTGTGTCTCTTGTGGTATTTCAAACTGAGTATCCTCTCAGAGTGTCTCAGAAGGCTGCAAATTATCCATCTCATTCTGTCTGGTTAGTAATTATACTATTTTATTTTTTATTTATTTCCCTTCCTCTTTAAACAAAAGCTCAAACAACACCTAAAAACACTCTGGCTATGCCCATGCATCAATCCCGACTAATCTTATGATTCTACTAATGACTCTTCTCGTATTTACCCTCTCTTACCTCTTTCTACTCACTCCCTTCTGAAGAACTATTTCAAAACACCTTTGTTAATTAGCCTCTGATACAAATTAATTAACAACGCTGTATGGTTGTATGTTTTATAACTGCTTATGCAAATTTACTCTTCATGGATGTTTTACTAATGTATAACTCCCCTATTCTTATACTGTAAATAAAAGTAAATGTCCTTCCTAGTATAAATTTTCTCCTAATATATTTTAGATTGAACCTTATTTCTGTATGTATTTTTTACTAACTATTTGCTTTCTTTATGTAATGACTTGTTTGTATTAACCTTAATGTGGAGCTTTTCTCCCTGGGCCTCTGCTGAAAATGGAAATATATCCAGTTGGACTAGCCCGGTAAACAAATGTAAAATAAAATAAAAATAAAGCTGCCTCCTTTGAAATAAAAATCAGCTTGATAACCACAGCAAACCCTGTAAGGCATAGGAACTATTCTAAAGCAAAATGCATCCCACTAAGTGATAGTTTGTCAAAATGTTACGCCCCTCACAACCCAAAGATGACAGCAATCTATGAAGAATTGTTCACAGTGACCCTGTACAGCCATGTAAATGGTTGTATAGGGCTGACCTGTTAGAAGTAAGCCCAAAACAAACTCTAAAACAAACCACACTGGTGGAATCCTAACCTTAATAGGGGATATATCAAAAGGAAAAAAGTCATGAGTAAAGTCAGGAACTCCCATAAAGATAGGAACTCCCTAGTTAAACTAAACACAAATCTAAGAGGACTAATTAACTCCAACAAAGCCAATTACAAGATCAAGAAAGTGTCAAAGGTTAAAGACAACCACAAGGCCTTCTGCAACCTTCTCAGAAACCTCAAAGGCAGAACACAGCAGTGTGTGGAGCTGGTGGTTAATGGTGTCACCTTCATTGACCACAGTGACATAACAAATTTGCTGGTTGACAAATTCATCTCAGACTTCACCCCCACTACGTCCCTCCCTACCACCCTCACTCCATGAAATACTTGCCAACATAACCCTCCAAAATATTAATAGACAGCAGGTTCCAGTGGTATTTGCTCAGGCCAATAACACAACCTCTGTATCCCAGGATGCTTCCTAAATACCTTGAAATATTATAGCCTCAAAACTGGCATTGTACCATGAGAACGGAGGACTGCAATGGTGATCACACTTCACAAGAGACGACCATCAACCAACTTTGGAAACTGCAGACCTATTAATCTGACTAGTCTAATATGCAAAGTAATCAAATGGATCGTCATGGAAATGATCAAGAAAGACATAGGCAGCCTCCAGACACTGGACCCAACCCAGTATGGCTTTGTCAAGGGAAAGTCATGCTTACTAATCCTGATAGACTTCTTTGACAAGGTGAACAAGGCAATGGATGAGGAGAAATGGTGCATACCATCTACATGTATCTGTACCTTGCTAAGACAGGTACAGGTAGGTGTACCTGTACCTTGCTAAGACATTTAAAAAAATACTTCAATCAGGTATAGTTGACAGACACACTGAACTTGGCATAAACTCCTACATAACACACTTAATTGCCAACTGTCTCACAGACAGGACCCACAAAGTCAGGATGGGTGATACCACCTCCACTAAGAGACTGGTCATCAGTGGGGTACCAGAGAGCTCCATGCTGGGACCACTTCTATTTGGCATTTACTTCTCAGAGGTAAAGGGTGATGTAAAGGGCCTTTGGCTGACCAGTTTCTCAAATGACTGCAAATTGGGAGCTATCATAGTTTAACTCCATGACATAAGCATCTTACAAGGGGGGGGGTCTAACAGAGACAAATGACTGGAGCCAAAGTCACTGATTAAAAGTCAATGCCAAGAAATGCATTATAGTGCATTTTTGGGAAAACTGCCACATAGGCTGATTACTCCATAGAAAATACACACAGACAGTTGACCTGGTAGTCAGGTATCTGGGAACATATTTAGGCAGTAATCTGGCCTTTCACAAACATGCGACCAAGGTTGTAAGAAAATCATTCTATGTTGCCCAGCTTATAAGAAGTGGCATGTCATCCAGTTACAAGGAAGTCAAAGTGTCACCTTATTCGGGCCTTATCAGACACATCATTGAGTATAATGCCTTTTCAGCATGTACCTGACTAGACATAAACACCAGTTGGAATAATCACAAAGTTTTTTTTTTACCAGGAGAATCCAGGGTATAAACACATTGACCTATACAGATTGGCTTAAAGCCTATCTGTATACTCTGTCTCCTACAGGATACTGACAGGCAATTTATGACTGGCATATAAGGCATCCTCAGGTCCAGCTCTGATGGACCTTTTGCTCATCTGCAAAATAAGCAACATCAGAACCACTAGACCCAAGGATTTAAATTTTGCTTGTGACATAAATAAGAAATATTGGCAAGAGAAAGATCTGTCTCAAAGGATCCCCATGCTCTGGAACAGTCCCCCCATCCATTTGAAGCAGAGTCCATCCCTAACCATAATTAAGCATAACTTTGACAAATATATTGGAAATCAGAAATTCACCTGGGTCTAGCCACATGTGTCTGACAGATAGAGGCAGGCAGTAATGCCCAAACTAACACTCTCCCCTCAAACAACCTCTGGAAATTTCATAATATACACCCTCTTAATAAATTCTATGATGCATAGGAATACATCTAGGTTGCATTGCATGCTCGGCTTATAAAGCCTCTGGTGGGTTTTAGCCTAGTATATACCTATAAACCTTTGTTCCTCTTCTCACCACTAGGTACTGTGGATGTTTACAGCCTCTTGAGTCTTTCCTTTTACTGCCTTAACAAATAGATGAAGTACATGTCATGTCTATGTCTGCAGAAACTTTGTAGTTCTCCATCTCACCAGTAAACAAAGCTTTTGTTCAAAAACCAAAATGCAGTGCCCACTTATTTAATTATTGCATATGGACAGCTTTAACCAGTACAACAATCAATGTCTGGGACTGAGATCTATACTAATCTGCATATTAATTACATTGCTAGCCTGTGTGCCTTCACTGGCCTTTGCTCTTTTAGCATGCAGTATTCAGTGGATCTATATTGCTTCATCAAAATTTCAAAACTTCAAAACTGATATGGTCGGCAGCATATCATCGAAGTTTTGGAACATCGAACGTTTTAACAGAAACCTCTATAAGGAAAGATTTCCCTTTACTGCACTGTAGTGGTATATTTAAGTAGTGGGGGTTTAGGTAAGTTATTTTTTTGTTTATTGTTTTTTTTAACATATTCGAAGTTTAACACATCAATGATATGGTCTCAACCGTATCAGAATCGATGTTTTGAAGCTTTGATTATATGATATAGACACAATACAATAAATAGTATTGCATCCTTTGTACACCTGACCTTCTCCATTCACCCATTCCTGTTCTCTGTTTCATTCTGTGCTAAACTACATTCATGTAAGCTATGGCTCAGGTGCAATAAAAACATGGTGCATGCAGTAGCACAATTATGCCCCAAAACTAAGGAAACACAGTCTTGATAAATACCTTTCTGATATCAGAAAAGGTGCTTAGCAAGTGTTTCTAAAGTACTTCTCTCCACTGCCAAGCTCTAGTCTCACAGAAGACCATTATCAGTTATCATCTGTCACCACTAAAGAGAACTAACAAATTAATACAGCTTTAAAACCAAATGAAGTATTTAACAGTGTCTGTTTGTGCTTCCTGCAACACTTCTGTGCTGGCCACTCTTTTCCTGATAGAGGTAAGTGTCTAGAATACCACGTGGCCCTACACATTTTTCTCTAGCTTTTGTAGCATATAGGAGTATATAGGAGCAAGTAAAGCACCATGCAATACAGACACGTACGGTCTGGTCTCGGTAGCTATAAACCAATTTTATTATATGCTGCCAACACTGATGCCAAGATTCAACTCTTGAACTTTGCTGTCAAGGTCAGTTTCTCAATATCCATGTCTTGAATATATAACATGGAGGATTCAAATTGGGTTTCCAATCATAACCAAGTTATTATATGTTCGATACATGAATTGCAAGAAATTTACCTTAACAAGTCAGTCTTGGCATCCATGTTAAGAACACATAATAACTTGGTTATGATCGGTGAGAGACATTTTTAATTTTTTGTTATGCTTGTGGTTTTATCTGGTCCATGTACAACAAGTTACAGAAAAAAAGCGCAAAGAGTTTTACAGGGATTCAAAGCATTTGACAGCAGGTAAAACACTTAACTGATGTCAAACAGGCAGCAGAAATAAACGAAGTATCCCCCAAAAAGAAAGAGCTATAAAAGCTGTTAGACAATTCATTCTGCCACAGACATGTTGTTTATAAGTGTGGCAGGCTGAAGTTCTAATTGCTTTCAAAGCTGTTTTGTCTTCTGCTACTGTTCTTTGCTGGCCAGCAATGTCGCAAGGTATCCCTACATCACAATCCAATCTTATCAGATCATAGGGGTGCTTAAGAAAAGCTTGTTAAGCACCTTTCTGACATCAAAAAGGTCCTTAAGAAGCTTTTGTTTTGATATTGGAGCACAGTCGTAGTGATCCCATGTATTTCACATTAGTTATTATTGCAAACCTGTCGTTAATCCTCTATAATGAGCCACCATGACTCATTTATTGCTGCTTTAGTCTTTCATTGATATAAATCATTCATCTGTTGGGCTGACCCCTTCATCTCAGCAAGTCTATGGCATTCTTTTAGCATGGTCATGTGTATGTGTAAGCATGCATGAGTGTGTGTTAATTCTTTTACATTACTCTAGCTGCTGAAACTAGTGCTGAAAACCACTGTGCACTTATGACTTCCCTCAAAAAATGACTCAAGTGGACTGAAATTATCCCTTACTTGAGAAGAGGCTGCAGTAATTGCATGAAGGTATCTTTGGTCTAATTAATTAGTGCACATCTAATTAGTGTAGCCTGAGAACAAGACTGTCACACAAATTACCTTCTCGATCCATTTTCATCAAGGCATACTCTGCACATACTAATCCCAGAAGAAAACTAGCAGTGTTTCTTTAGATAAATCACAAGAGGCTGTGAGAATATCCAGTGAGTGAACATGAACTGTGAGCTACAGAATTCAGTACTCAGTGTCTAAACTAAACAAAAAAAAATGCAGATAAAGCTCCTTAAATCATTTGCTGAACTACACAGTGGTGGACTCAAAGAATAAGCATATGTATGTTTGATCACTATCTTGCATGTATCTGCATTTTGTTCATGGGATGACTTCAATAGATAACAATTCCCTAACGTAGCATAGATGCAAAAAGCAATGGTGTGAACTACCATAATATATATGACATGAAGCAGTTGAAGTTGACATGCCCTATGTGTTCCTTTTGTTAGCATGAACATGCCACCTGCATGTAGTTACCAGGTCTATATCACAACAGTGAAAAGAATAAATCTCAAATGGCTGAAATATCGAAATTGTCATTCATTTATTTGTTTTTTGTGAGATTGCGGTACAGTAAAGAATGAGAATTTTCCCCTTTCCTCACTGTAGTGTGATCTCGCAGTTGGTATATATAATTAGTGGAGGGTGGGAGGGTGCAGCCCCCCACAAAAGTGATTTTGATGAATGGCAATTTCGATATTTCAGCCGTTCGAGATTTGTTCCTTTTGATGTTGTGATATAGACCCGTAGTTACCATGCCTTGTCTATAGTGAGATATAAGTGACAGCAGATTGTTTCCCATGTGACCGCTACACTTTATATGGTCTAGCAGACACAAGAAAAAACAGAAAACCGTTTTGTATTTCGATCTGAGGAGGCTGCATGCAAGCAATTGTAGCTGCCTCAAGTCTAGATGAATGATTGGGATGTCAGAAGAAGGATGGTAAAAAAAAAAAATCAGAACTCAGGAAATGACTGGATATTGTTATGATCTTCCAAGATGTAAACTCTGGAAGTTTTACCTTTAGCCACGAGAAAACCTGTGATAAAAATATAGGTAATGCTTAGACCTCAGTGAGTAAACAGTGATCACATCAATGCAATCTAAAGTTAAAAACCCTGGCAGTGGGTATTTTCTGTTGTGGGGTTGAAGAACCCACAGATAAAATTAAGTTTACTGTTACATCAAACTGTGCAGGTTTAGTTGCTTGGAAGTACTTATAAAGTTCCCAAAGGCAGTAAAAGAATTACACCAAATGCATAAAACTACATAAAATCTTTTCAGCTTGACATGTGATGAAAAAAAAGCAAGCCCCATTCTCCATGTGAGGAAGGTTATGCCTCCCAAATTTTCTACTAATTAATATAGTCAGTTCTGACATTGACGCTATAACAGAAAAAAGGCAAATTCTTTAGTTCCACACAAAATGATCAACTATTCGCTTTCACTTTTATATGACAACTATAAAAGAAAAGCAGAAATTCTGAAATAGTCTGCTGAAGTGTGTACAATTCAAGCATTATTTTTTGACAGACATAACAACTACAGTTTATTTGAACCAGATGAAGGACAGATTACGAATGGAGTAAAAAAAGAAATTGTATAAGGCAGGCAGACAATATTTGATTGGATTTTCTTAGTGCACCACAGGTGTGCCTTTTTATCACCATTATACTCAGATGGTTCTTTATTAAATTCATACTGCATACTTGAGATGGTTTGTTACAAATCTAAGACCGACAACTGCTATTTTTCTCATGGTTTCTGAATTTCATTAGTTCATTTAAAGCTACATACCATATTATATGTGACAATCGCAGCACAAAATTGTTTCATTGCTGACTTTTCTCTAAATGCTTTTCTTTTTAGCTTATTATAGACAGTATTGCTTTGACTTCATTTTAACAAATTTTGTTAAACCGCACAGAAGACTAGAACAAAAAGAGCGATTATATATACTTGTGGCCTTTTCTATTTTAAATTAGAAAGGATAGCTTTTACTAATCTATTGTACCTTCTTTGATAAAAAGTATAATAACATCTATTCTTCACTTGATTATATAAAATCAAACAGTTTGAAGCATGACATTGTCTCAGTTTTATTCATTTACTTTAACACAAATAAAATTGCCAATGAGTTACAAAACCTGTTATGCCTGACGTACTGTGTACCCTATAGCAGCCCAAGAAAAAAAGAAGATTTAATTGATGAGATTTAACGTGTATTATTTAGTACTGCCACGATGTGTTGTGTAAACTGAATAACCCTTTTATGCCAGTGCTTGACTGTAGGACAGATTTGTAATCTGCCAAAAATCAGTGCACAAAAAATGAAAAGTAACTTTTCAAACATTACTTAATTAAAAGTGCACTTACTTTAAAGATGCAAGTGTTCTGGATTGAATACAGATTATGTCTTCATGTTAGCCAGATACAAAATATCACAATTAAACCATATTTTACTAAAAAAGAAAATCATACTGACAAATAACTGCTATAAATAACACCACAATGCATTTATAATAAGTATTTCATTTCAGGAGGGCAAGCCCCCTATGCCCCCTCTACCCTCCTAATGGGGGGGGGTCTATCAGCACACATCTGATCACAGTATATTATAAACCAAAGCTTGAGTGGTTAAATGTGTTTTCTTTTTCATTAAACTTTTCACTTCATCTTTTTTTTTTCAGTAATGAAATAGTGTCCTATTAAAACATTCAATGCCTGAAATATTGTGGGGCCTCACTTGGGCAAAGGGCAGAACTGTAGCTAGCCCATCTGGTGTCCTGTATAAGTCCTTGAACTGGCACTATCCCTTAAGTCAGCATTGAGGAGCAAATAAAAATTGACTAAGTAAACTACAAATGAATGTTTATATTATGCCAAAATATTCTCATGGCTTCACAAAACAAGGTCAGCACTTTACTCATACGCATGCAAACGTGGCACCTGCTGATTGTGTTCCCTAACACCTTGTCCTGGGTCAACTGCCCTTTCACCATACCTAGCTACAGCTCTGGAAATATGGACACATTCTAGAACTCTGTGGGAAATTTAAAAAATCATGGTTATACACTTGTTGAAAACTGACTATTTTAATAGAAAAAAGAGACAAGGACAAGACAGGAAAGTACCTATGTCAGTGAACAGTAGCCGCAGAATGACTATAAAGCAGAAATTTCTTGCTTCACACTTAGCAACGTTGAATATTTTTTGTCCAGATGGTCTTTGGGAATATTTTGCCTTCCCTCTGCACAGCTCAGTTAGTGTCTGTTGCTATCTATACTGCATATGCTATTCATGGTTAATGCAATTTGTGTTTCTAGTAAAGTTAAACTGATCCATGAAGATTCATAAAATGTCTTCACCTACATTTCATTGAGGTATAACTCCAAGAAAGTTTAATCGATCAAACACAAGTAGGTAAACCTTCAACTTGATTAAATATTTTTGTATTATATAGTTTTATGAGTTATAAAATATTCAAGTGCCACATATCATAAGTAAAACAGGTAAATCGTCTTATGAACTTTGATAACTTTGATAAATTCTAACACAGCTTTTCTTTCACTTGTTTCATGTATCTGTGAAGTACAAATTAAATAAATGCCCCCAATGATATGCAGCTTTCACTTCTAGAAATACATTTTTAACTGTATAAGTCAGTTCTAGTAGTGCTTTTGTGTCATCTCTTGATCGTGTTTGCTTATCAATATCTACTCCTATCCCTAAACATTCCCATAAATTTTGTAATCTCAAAACATATGTCAGGTTCCAGCATTTTTTATGTCACATTCCCAGCATTAGTCTTTTGCTATACATCCTGCTCTATATAGCCTGTGAGAGGTGAGGTCGCAAAACTACAGGATTCATTTATGCTGGTACCACTGATGTGGCGATCTTTTTAATAAATGACAATTGTCCCAAACCTTTGCCTACTACAATGTGTTTAAATATATTCCTTCTTATCTCTCCAAAGTGATTGGCAGTCTGCAAATACTTCTGTATGATTTTCTAGAACTTAGTTCATAGTGTATGTACCACACACACACACTCCCCTTTCTAATAATCATCTTCATTTCCAAGACTGCCATCTGTTATTTTTCTGCCTTTGCATTGCTTGTTTATCCTTATGGTGTGGTACTGATTCTGTGTACGTGTATATGTGTATCAATATGTTAGCAAGTATATTGCAGTTCTTGAAAAGGCTCATAGTAATGCTTCATTCCTTCAACCAGAGGTCTCTCCTGAATAAGATGTACCTATTGTATAATTCCACAACTTTTCCATAATACCTTATTTATGGGTTTGATTAGTTGACTAATTCCCATATTATCCTATACTACATGTTTAACCGATTACCTTTTGAGGTCCTCCAAAGATTATAGGTCCTGATTCCAATGTTCTAATAAATCCACTCGTACTCCTTCCATCCATAACCCCTTTGTATTTAATTTGTATATGTTGTGCTATATTAAATGCAAGAGCTTGCCTTAGAATATGGGGTAATCCCTACCCTTTTCTCTCTCTTATAGCCAGTAACATCAGTTTATCTACACTGTGCTTATATTTTCCAGTAATTTGTTTTGGTACTTTCTTTGCTTTTTATGAAGAGTCTCCTCTAGTTTAAGATCCACTAGTCAAGATACAATGAGAAGTTCAGGATCTTTTACAAGACCACACAGCCCTTCACCTTTTCCCATCCCGATTCCTTCTGTTATGGTTTTGTTATGACTGACTATGCGGCACATTTATTTATTTAAATTTTATTTAATATTTTATTTATTTAACATTTGTTTACTGGGAAGGTCTGACTTGGAACAAGACAATTTTCAGCAGAGGCCCGAGGAGTAGTGCTCCAGACACGTCTTTGTAACATGGGAGGAAACTGAAGCACCCAGAGGAAATCCACATGAATGCAAGGAGGACATGCAGACTCCACACAGAAGGAAACTCAGCCAGGAATCAAATTGGATCCCCTTGCTGTGAGGTAAGAACGCAAACTGCTGCACCATCCAAATTCCTAATATACTTCTAAAACATCAGGTAATATAGAATCTGTTTGTTCATTCATCATAATACAGTCATCCACACAGAGCCTGAACCATGCTTTTCTATTTAAATTATTTTGCATTTGCTCAGAAGAGTTATTACTTTTAAGGCTAAATCTTCTATATGTTAAATCTCTAGATCAAATTTGCTTAATAACATCTACTCCCATTCCCATTCCCAAAAATTAGACGAACAAGTTGGGTGACATTGGGCATCCCTGTCTGATATCCCTCTTAATTGTGCTTTTCTGGCAGTTGCCTCTATTTACTATGACTTTAAAAACAGGACTTTCATACATTGTTTAAACCCACTTTATGAAGTTATCCCTACCCTGCTAATTGTTATGGATTCAAACAAAACTTCCAGTTGACAATATCAAATTTGTCTGTATGTCAAAAGGTACTGCCACAGCCTTTTCTGTCTCTTCTTGATGTTCATATAAAAAACTGAGAGAAACCATGATGCCAATGGCCGGCCTGTCATTTACAAACCCATTTTGTCTTGCTGAAATTATCTTTGGAAGCATTCTTCTAGTCTGTGGGCTAAAATCTTTGCTAGTATTTTAACTTCTGCATTTAGTAGGGATATGGGTCACTACTCTACTGGTGCTGCCTGACTTCATTTTCTTCTTGGGAATGTTTACTATTTTAGCATGTGCCATTGATGGTAGGGATCAGTTACTGAATAACTTTTCGTTAAATAGTTCTTATAAGTGCAGTTTCTAACTCATCTCTGCCCCACTGTAAAATTTGATGGAGAACCCTTCAGGCTTAGAGGTATTGCCTCTCTTCATGTGTGTGATGGTCAATTTAATTTTTTCTTCTTCTTTTGATATTCTTTTATCCATTTCTGTTCTGTCTAGGTCATCTAGAGTCATGAGATGTATGTTTTGTATAAACAGCATTTTCCAAGTTGTCTGTTTTCTAGTATCATATAGGTCATATAATATCTCAAGAATGTTGATCTAACATCCTCATCACATATAGTGACCCCACATATCTTGTCATTATTTGCATAGTGTGTCATTAATTCTCCCTGTCTCTAAATGTCCAAGTTAACTATTTAGTGTTGGCCTCTACTTGTAACCACTAAATGTCACTCTTACTAACATATTCAGCATCTTTTGGTGAGACTGTCACTCTCTGGAGTTGACATTTTAGCATTTATTTCTTTAGTCAATATTTCTTGTTTATTTGGGTTATCCAGTATCTGGTTTTGTACACCTTTGAACTTGTTTTAATCTGCTTATTTTATTTCAAAATTTTCCTTCATTTTCTCTACTCTTCTGCCATGATGTATGCCCTAAGAGCAGCTTTGACACCATCTCACAAAATACACCTTTGTTCCTCTCCAGATGTGTAGTTAGCCATTCTGATGCCATTCCTCAGTCTGTTCCCCCTTAACTCTAAGTTGAGGAACAAATTAAATAAATAAATAAATACATGCATACATACATACATACATACATACATACATACATACATACATATATACATATATGTACACTTCCTTTGCAACTACTCCAGTAGACCTCTTCACTTCTAAAGTTCTGGCGGGACTCTTCTCTCCTTATAATCTGTTACAATTAATTCCTATAAATATAGCAAAACGTTTATTTTAGTCCATGGGGCACTATAGTGCTTCATGTCTGAAGTCCCGACACAAGAAAAAAATCTTCTGTCATTTTTAGTTGCAACAGTTGCTTGCTAAATTTGTAAAAAGCTGTTTTTAAACTTCAACAGGACTTTGAAAAAATAAAACATTGTTTCAGTTTAAATTATGGCGTTGTTCTTGTTATATCTGTAGAAATCAGCTACTACAGTTTTTGCTACATAAGATGCACTAAAGCACTTTAGACCACAGATGCAATAACAGCATTTAAATGCCAGTAACACACTAAAGAACAATTGTCATCGACTAATCATGCTCATTAACACTTTGTGCCTGGTGTAGCTGCCCCCTTTATCCCACTCTACCTATACTGTTGTTCTTTTCTACCACTTATATTGTCCCAAAGAGTGCTCTCTATGAGAGCACATAGCCCCTTTATCTTTTTAACAATATCCACTTATACTGGATTCATTTCTACACTTTTCTATCATTTCTTGCATCTATGATTATATTTAATAAGATATGTGCATAGTCCAATATACATTTTTTCTTGTAATATACTTTTTTGACTTTTAATAGATCTTTCTGTCTTAGGAAATGTAGTTATAGTCTGCCCCCTCTTATGTTCTCCTTTCTAATGAATATGAATTACACTTGTTACTTCTGAATTCTTTTTCAGACAACTCTCTTTTGACTATTTGTTGTGATGTTATACATGATTCCTTCTTATCATACAGCACATCCAGGGATGTATCTTGGATAACATTCAGTGCCTCCCCTGGTAATTTACAAGATTTCCTCTGGTGCAGTATCTTTCTAACTTGAAAAAAAAAATTGGAAGTGTTTCAGATAATCTGTATTTAGCACATCTAGATTTGAAATATCCAGGGGCAGTTGTGGTGGTGCAGTAGTTAGAGTTGCCACCTCACCACAAGAGGCACTCTGGTTCCAATTCTTGGCTGGAGTGCCATCTCTGCTGAGTCTGCATGTCCTTCCTGCGGCTGCGTGGGTTTCCTCTGGGTGGTCCAGTTTCCTCCCAAAGACATGCTGCAGGTGGATTGGACACTCTAAATTGGCCCTAGGTGTGAGTGTGTGTGTGTGTGTGTGCCTTCTAAGGAAGGTTGGGCATCGGGCTGTCAACTCAACACTGTAAAACTCCACTGCCAATTGTTCTGTGGATAGTTGTTCCACTGTGGCAATCTCTAATGGGAAAAACCATACCAAGAAGATTAGAAACATCCAGATTTTAGTTTCTAAATTATCCATGTTCATATATTGCTAAGAATAACTTGTTCTGTTTTCATCAGTAAATTTCTATGGAATAAAATGGCTTACACTGTCTTTACTCCTCTTCAGATATGACCTGCGTAGCAGATGGAATGCAATCTTTCTCTCAGTCTGTAACTATTCTTAATATCCATTTGGGTTCTTTGCAGTAAAATTATCTGCCTTTTTCATTTTTTGTCTTTGGAATACACTTCTCCTTTTAATTGGGTCTTTGGTTCACCAAGTGATCGATATAATTATGTTTGCACTGTGGATGTCTTCACAAAATATCACTTGATTTGCATGAATTAAATCAGTTCTTTTATTTTATATAGTGTGTATAATGTGGGTGTAACTGTCTTTTCTCCAGCTATGACCACATCAGGGTGCAATGCCAGAAGTCATATAATAAACTGATTGATCTTGAGGGTCTCCTTTTTCTAGAATACTTCCATGTTTGGGTTGTAATTGAGACTAGGTTTCAGTTCAAGGACAGCACTTCCTGCTTACCTGGATTATGTGCATACCATGCCTTTAGACATCAGGGACACTGCAAAGGCATCTGCATATTTATTGGAGATAATATCATCAGCAATCAAATCCCCCATGACCCTAATACTGACCATCTTGAACTGAACCTTAGTATTAATAAGAATAACAATCAAGGTACCTCCTGATATATTATTTGTATGTAGGAGATAGGACACCATCCATATCTTCAAAAGACTATTATAGATTCCTAAATGTACTTCATAAACTATTCTTATATTGTGTGATTTCAATTAACCTTCGATCATCTACTGCATTTGTCCCTCTAAAGCTGGGTAGGTCAAAAGACTCCTAGACATAATGAATGAGAAATCCTTAAAACAAACAGACTAAAATCCCAATAAGGTTGAGAACATTCTGGACCTGTTTTCATCAATATTGTTTCCAAGAGTACCATGTGTTTTGTTGCTCCAACCCTGAGTAAGTCATACTAAAAATTAATAACATCATTGTTTAAAACTAGTAACTTCACAACAGTAATGAGTTCTGAAGTAAAGGACTTTAAATATATACTCTCATTTAAATTCTTTAATGTGCTAAGTTTACTTGCAATGTCACCACACCCCATGAAACTTCAGCTGCTATGCTTTCATCTTAACTCTTTTTCTACATAAAAAGTATATTGATTTAGCAGACTCCAGTAAGACCAAATATAATGGGATATATACAAATTCTTCTTTTGGCTTTTCCCGGTTAGGGGTTGCCACAGCGGATCACCATCCGCTCATGATTGGCAGTTGAGTTTTACAGTGTTGAGTTGCCAGCCTGGCGCCCAACCTTCCACAGAAGGCACACACATGCACACACTCATGCCTATGGCCAATTTAGTGTGTCCAATTCACCTTACAGCATGTCTTTGGGATGAAACCAGAGCAGCCGGAGAAAACCCACGCGACCACTGGGAGGACATGCAGACTCCACACAGAAGGCACCCCAGCCGAGGACTGAACCAAAGAACCTCTTGCTGTGAGGCAGCAACGCTGACCGCTGCACCACCATGGCTGCCCAATGGAATATATACAAATAAATTACTTTAATTGTCGACCACTATATATAAGCTCTGTAACAAAAGAAAAAAAGCCTCACAACAAGTCTATCCACAATAAAAGACTTTACCAATGAGATAAACATGGATCTAGAAATGACCATAAAGAAAGATCACTTTTGAGCATGAGGTCAAACTGGTACTATAAGCCAAGAAAACAACAAAAATATTTCTTTGGTTACATGAGAAAACTAAAAAAAATACCAAACTGCAAAAGCAAGAAGCAGAAGCAGAAAATCAAACCCAATGGAAAAACACACATGAACTGGAGTCTCGGTCACTGCCCAAACTTTATTGTACTTCCTAGTAGTTTGGCTAATATACCCACCAGGGAATCAGGAAGCCATATTAGCCGAAGTACTAGGAAGCACAGTAAAGGTTGGGTAGTGACCTATACTCCAGTTCATGTGTGTTTTTCCATTACATTAGAAAACTAAGAAATAACACCTTACAATGCATGGGAACTAATAAAAATGAGATATCCACTCTGTCCCAAAAGACCTAGATAACATACAAAGCTACTCAACTGTCAGATTTAGCACAAACTGTACTCCATAAACAGTCATTGAGAATGCCACAAATCCCTGAATCCCACTATCCACAGAAAAAGTTATAACATTACTCTAAAACTAGAAATACCTCTGCCATAGGCCAAGAGATTTTATCTGGATGCCTATTAAATATAATAGATATGCTCTTGCAGACTCCTACTGCACTTTTGTATCTTTAGTCTACTCACAGGGTATGTCCCTGAGGCTTGGAAAACAGCTGTGGATAAGCCACTGCATAAAAATGGCCTTACTACAGATCCCAGAAATTTCAAAGCCATCAACATTACTCACCATGTCTGTAAAGGTTGGAATGTATGATCTCTGATTTTTTATTAAAACTTTTATACAACTTGACTAAAAGAAGTAAGTTTTTTGTCCGGTGGTAGGCTATTTTTGTTTAGTACTGAGAAAACTTCTTTGAGAAGGATACTGAAGTAATGGACAGTGGTCACTCAATCCACATAGCATTTGCAGTTCCATGGTAATAGTTAGCATGCTGGACTTTGAATGCAGTGACCTGAGTTCATATCTCAGTGGAACCTTTCACACTTTCCTTGGGGTTGGGTTTGTCATAATAGGTAAGGTGATTAACTTATAGACACAAAGTACAGGTTTTGATTCTCACCTTTGAAGGAAATTGGCTAGGCTTCAAATGGTCCACAAGGGCATCTAGCCTAGTACTTGCCATATGAATCTATATCTGGATCTGGCAAAAGCCTTTGACACTGTACCCAATGCTGACATTGTAAACAAACTAATAGAACCTAATGTTAAGTGATGCTACAATTAAGATGGAAGAGGCCATCTCAACAAGTACAGTAATATTAGGATTGGTCCTGGTACCCTACCTTTTTGGCATAGACTTCCACCCCCTATACTGCAGACCCTGAGCAATGGCAGGCCAATATATCCCTCAACTTCTAAGCACAAGAAATCTCGGCAAAGCCAAAAATAATGGGGGGGGGGGGGTAAAGACCTAAAAATCCAGAAAGTTGCTAGAATAACAGATTTTGTGTTAGCATGCATTTTCTGAATGATGTGAAGTCTGAAATCGAAATGTATGTCATTATTTCATGACTTCAGTCCTCAGTGATTTGCCAGATAAACAGACATTTTATGAGGAAAAGACCAAAACTAGAAGGCAAAAATCTGGACATTCTGTAAAAATCTGGAGAGTTGAGAGGTATGCTGACCAAATTTATCAGTGACAGTGAGCTGGGCATCATTGTCCATTCTCCCACTGATACAGGAGTGTTTCAGCAAGAACTAGCCCTTACAAACCAATTGTGTGCTGAGAAAAGCTCCAACTAAATATAAATAAAAAATATAGCATTGTCACCTTTGGGAAACATCCTTCATTTACAATATAAGTAAAGTCTAGTTAGTATCCCACTTCATACAGATGTGGTAGTCAGAGATCTTGCCACCTGGGTCAGTGACAATCATATTCTTATTCTCTTTTGGCTTTTCCCGTTAGGGGTAACCACAGCGGATCATCTGTTTCCATTTCTTTGTGTCCTCTGCATCTTGCTCTGTCACACCAACCACGTGCATGTCCTCTCTCATCACATCCATAAACCTTATCTTAGACCTTCCTCTTTTCCTATTACCTGAGAGTTCCATCCTTAGCATCCTTTTCCCAATATACCCAGCATCCCTCCTCAGCACATGCTCAAACCAATGCAATCTCGTCTCTCTGACTTTGTCTCCAAACCGTCCAACCTGAGCTGACCCTCTAACATACTGATTCCTAATCCTGTCCATCCTTGTTACACCCAGTGCAAATCTTAACATCTTTAACTCTGCCACTTCCAGCTCTGACTCCTGCCATTTTGTCAATGCCACCATCTCCAACCCATACAACATAGCTGGCCTCACTTCCCTCTTGTAGACTTTCCCTTTCACTCTTACTGGTACCCGTCTGTCACAAATCACTCCTGACACTCTTCTCCACCCTTTCCACCCTGTCTGTACTCTCTTCTTCACCTCTCTTCCACACTCACAATTACTCTGAACTGTTGATCCCAAGTACTTATACTAATCCACCTTTGTCAGCTCTACTCCCTGCATCCTCACCATTCCTCTATCCTCCCTCTCATTCACACACATATATTCTGTCTTAGTCCTGCTGGCCTTCATTCCTCTCCTCTCTAGAGCATATCTCCACATCTCCAGGGTCTCCTCAACCTGGTCCCTACTCTCACTACAGATTTGACATCCATATTGCAATGGTAATTAGGAAATCCTTTTATCCTGTATAACTGATTTCCCAAGATATCTTACCTAGGTCAAATGGTGTTAATATGCATCTATACTCTACCTTAATTATACCAATTATTGAGTATAGTGTTTCTTTCTGCATATTCCTAGCCAGCTATATCATGCAGCTAGAAAGGCCCCAGAGGTATTTGATGAAAAACATTATTGGCATTAAAGCCTTAACTGCTATGACAGACTAGAAGTTGTAACGTGGAGCAGTACCTGTTCTGTAAAAGGTTAATTTACCCTAAGCTGATGGTGGTACGCAACTCCTGTGAATAATTACTATAAAACTGTATGTCCTCTTCTTACTTCTTAAATTACTACATTTTCTAGATCAGTTTTCCTGAAAATCAGTGACCATTTTAAGTTTCTTGTTGCTCTTATATTTGAATGTCTTTGATTTCTTTCATTTCCTTAAGTAACTCTATGGTATACATATTGGGCCATTTGAATCAGCTACATGGTTAAAAAAAATAAAATGAAATGTATATAATATGCATATTGTATTCCTCCAGTCCTTACCTGAATACACTTCAGTGCATTTTATATAAAATGCAACCATTATAGGACAGTTGCATGATCAACAAATTAAAATGAACATTTGTTTATTTAACCAAAGACTGAACAAAGTCCCCTATTTCTATGTCAGGAGCTAAAGCCCCTAATTAATTTAATTAAATTCAAGGCTGTCAGAAAAAAATATTTAAGGAATTGATCATTCTGTCTGTCATACTTATCAAAAGTGGTTTCACTGAATTCAGTCATAAGTGGAATTGCTCACTCCCACCATCTGTTGTCACGCTAAAGGTATGGCTTCCTCCTTTCAGTGCCTTTTAGAAGGCTAAGTTCTTCACTCCAATAATTGTGAGCAGCAATGTTGCCTTGCCAAGGCACCTGTAATAACTTGTTTCAATGCAGACTGACAGATTTAGGAGTATATTCACAAAGTGTGAGTGTCTTGGGAATTAATGGTATGACTATATCTAAATTATATCTGTTGTTGTAAGCAGAATATTTACAAGAGAACAAACCAGCAGAGAACAGGAAAAAAGAAAGGCTATAAACAATGTTTTATTTTGCTAAACTACAATACTTAGCTTTTGAAGAACCATACTTGACAAGAAAAATGTGCAACATTCCTGACAAAACTGAAATGTGTTATAATATTAGGGATGTACTTCCTGCAGAGTGACCTATGGAACTCTGCAGGGTCTGAAATCAAATTCTTTTCTGTGAAGTCTAACATCATAAATAGAAAACCATTAACTACTCAGTGAATTATATGTCTACGGTGCCCGTCTTCTCTGAAATTGTTTGAAGGTGTTTGCCTCTGCTGCTGTGTGAGGGATAAGAACTAGCTAGGTAATAATAATAAAAGTTAGAAACTGTGCCAGCAGAAATGGTCTTTCAAGCATATATCAAACTGCTTTAAAGAGGTGGTTAAATGCACTTTTGAGCTAGCATCAAACTTTTTAAAAAGATAACATGAGAATTCGAGCATAAAAGAGAATGAATACTTTCATAAACCCGAAAATTCATTGTTCTATAATCTAACCAAATACACATATAAGAATACTTTTCAATGTGAAGCAATTTTTGTACATTCAGAAAAACAGCCCCTCAATCTAATTAAATTAGTTGTTGGATATGTGGTATTTTAGCCCCTTTTCAATATTTAAACAGCAGTGTATAAAATAAATGTTCTCATTACCGTATGACCTTTAATCAGTTTCACATATATAATTAATACTGTAGTACTATTTTCTTTAAAAGATGGCTAAATAAGAACAGTAACTCTTTACATTACAGGTTTCAATTTAATGTCAACCCTAGTTATTTATAAAACATGAAAAAAGTAAAGAAAAGTACATTTCACATGAATATACTTCCTTTGCTACACAATCACTCTTTTTTAATGATTATTTATACCAATAACACACACATACGCACATATTAGGAAATCCTTCTGTCCTGTACAATTGATTTCCAAATGGTGTTAAAATACATCTATACTCTACCCTATTTAGACCAATTATTGAATATAATGTTTCTTTCTGTATGTAACCTAAGCCTCTACAGTGTTACAGGTGAGAAACATGGAGCATCCATCTAGTACAGTAGTAATCTGGTATACAGTTTACCTAGTAGGAGGGTTTTATAAATCATCATATGTTATTACTATTTTAGGTACTTACGTATTATCGCAACCAGATTTTGCCGGTGGCATAGTTTATAAATTTCTCCGCAAAACTATATCTGTTTATGGAAGAAGGGTAGTGTAAAGTGTTAAACAGTATTGGGTCACATTCTTTGACACATACAAACAGGAATAAAGGCAATTTTGCTCTTTACAGGTAGCATCCTTGGCCAAAATAGACACATGACTGCTACTTTACAGTGGTAGTTGATGTCACAACTCATCAAAGCGAACACATTCTCCAGAAGAGAAACGTTGCCTTTCAAAACATGTTCAGTGTGCTACTTAGTAGTCCTTACAGTCAAGTTTCATTGTCATGATTTCTGCAGACTAAAAGTCACTGCATATATTCATCAGTGACTTTCTTTTTGTGAAATCTGAATCCGGGATGCATGACTTTTGATGCAGTCTAGCAGTGTGAATGAACCGTATACTGCTTACAGTCACAATGTAGAAAATGTCATGTGTTTGCATTACTGCAAGTTTGTGTGTTCAGCTTTTGGCATACTTCCTTTGCTGTATGAACCTGGGCCCCAAATCTGAATAGTAAGCATTTACCAAAAAGTTTCCCCAAAAAGAGCGGTCATTCTTTACCACACTGACAAGCAGCAGGCATCTTGATCGCTGTAATGATGAACTTATGTCGGAGAAGGACGTTACCCACAAAGAGGGTTTTTCCTGTTATTCCTCTACCAAGCCCATTAACCATATCCCAGAAGAGTACTTATCACTTTACCCAACCATTGTACAGTTAACAGCAATAGTTTGAAACCTGACGAATTACCGTATGTCCCAAATCTGGTTGCAAGAATACGCAAGTACCCTATTTTAATTTATGTTTGCCACCAAATGAATTAGAAACTCAGTTTATTAGTCCAGAGAATTAAGCCTGACATCTTCTTATAAATTACTTCCAGAGGTATCATTTGATTTTTTTCAGCTTCTATTTGCTTCCTGTGTAACTCTGAGCAAATACCTTAACAAGATCGTGCTCCTGGGCTCTAAGCTGTTGATGAGTTGCTTTGTCGGAGGCAGGATTTGATTCCTTCATCCCCTAGTTGCCTGCTGTGTAACTCTGAGCAAACAACTTACAAAATAGTGCTCTTGGGCCGAGTCCAAAAATGGTCCATGTGGATCACTGTTCCACCCTTGCAAACAAGCCTTACTATCTACTTTTACAGCTAACAGATGCATTTAGTGATAGACATTACATAGAATAATTTAGAAGTATGACTATCACACTCATATTCTCTACTAAATATGGAGTGCATCCATATGGAAAATGCAAGGACTTATGTACAATAATTACAGAATGCACAAATCCTTGAATATATGAAATCAGAAATGACCTTATATGTGCATTAACTATACTTCTTATTTAAAGAATACTGAGACTGAAATAATAATAGAGTAAATATAAATTAAGTCCAAGGAAGTGGGACCCCATAGTGTTCCTCTTACTCTGAGATACAACAGTCTTGGTGTTAGTATGTGTGTGGGCAAATATACCTCAGGATTTTATTTATTTTACATTTGTTAACCGGGCTAGTCTAGCTGGATATATGTCCATTTTCAGTAGAGGCCCGGGGAGAAAAGCTCCAAACATGAACAGTGCCAAAGTTAACAATGCATAGAAACATTAAGAATCACAGTACAGGGTAGTATTAATCTAAAAGCAGTTATAATAATAAATTTATAAACTATAACAATTTTAGTTATGCTAAACATAAGTGAAATTACAGTGCTGAGTGCAAGTAACATTAAAGTACTGAGTGCAAATAACACAGTGCTGAGTGCAGATTTCAACTTATCTCTGGTGTGGTGTCTTGAGTCAATCAGGGTATTAACTGTAACCACTCCCACTGCCTTCTCTTTTCCCCCACCCCCCTCTTTCCTCAAACAGGTTAAACTGCTACAATTCAGTACAGGCATCATTTTCAAATCTAGGTGCTTAGGATTTCCTCTCTCTTCCCTTGGTTGACCTGGTGTGACTTTGTGTAAGTTTCTTCATTGTATGGATCTTTTACTGTTTTTTGTGTAACTGAATGACCTGCTGCTAAATTCTGATTCTGCACAGACTGCTCTATTTTGTTTTTCAGAGGCCCTATAAGTAGCTAATGACTTTACTGAATTTCTGTGGTAATATTTGTGTTTAAACTGAACCTGTACCTAGAGAAAGTGTATAATCAAAGCTCCTCCTTGCTGCATGTGTTTTTTAATGTTTAAATTGCACACACACATTGAAGAAGTGCTTTTATGACTTGAATAACTTGGGCTAGCTATACCTGAAGTGCTTTTACTGGCAATTTTCTAGTTGTACAATTGTGAATAATTGATTTCGTTTTTCTGGTATATCTTTAAAATCTGGCAAGTGTTTATTTACCGCATTGCTCTCTTGCTTAGGTTTCTTAGCTATAAATCTTAGTTCATTCTGAAGTATGCTACTTTACCCCCCCCACCAAACCTTTCTGAATGCATTATTATATAATAACTGCCTGTTGTTGTCTTCATGCTTACCCCAGAATTTCTGCTTTTCTCTTTTCCTAGTTGAACTCTACAGTTCCCTACAAAACGGTGTCTACAGGACTGCAATCTCTTTCTCTCAACATTTAAACAGAGTAGGTTACACACAAAAAGCATTTGTTAAGCTTTCACTTACAGTGCTTTGTAATTAAGCAGGTCACCATATTGGTCAGCCATAGGGCTCTTTGTTTCTACGTGAGTGGTTGCCTCCTTCCCCTGTAACTGCAGTAAATTGACTCTTACATTAGAGCTGTAATACTTACCTTATAGCTTTAGAACACCTTAGGAAACCTTGTAAACTGCAATAGCCTCGCTACGTTTGCTTCTCACGCTTCGGACTCTCTTCGGCTCCTCCCTGCCCCAATTCCTCCCACCCCAGTACCCCTAAATTTATACTACTATAGCCGCTCCCACTTTCTAGATCCTATCTGCTTTCATCTGGGATAATTCCACCCACCCCTATTCTACTACCTACATTTAATAGCACCTATTGGCTTTCATCTGGCATTCTTCCATCCCCCCTTCCAGTACCTTTACCTTACCACTCTATCTTCTGGTGTTGCATCACTAGGTAAAACAGTTTCTTCACTCACTAGCTGAATCACATATAATGATATACTCCTCTTTACTACCCCTCTTGTTCACACCCCTCTTGTTCACACCATACCTCCTTACCTTGTATGAAAACCAGTTTCTTACGGGATTTCAGGTCCCAAAAGGCCATACTATCACCCCAACTGTAAATCCTTCCACCTTCAACCATACTTACAGTACCAGATCCTATCCAACATCTTGTTCATTCTATCAACATCTCAACCCCAGGCACACTAGCTCTAGATCCAAACACTACCACAAACTAATAAACAAATTCCTGAAGTTCATCACCAAGTATAGACTCAACCTAATACTTGGTGGTGATATTCACCCCAACCCTGGCCCACTCACTTCAGATACACATACACCCTCTACTTGTAATCTAAGCTACAAACCTACTATTAATAGGCCAACTAACTCTCTCCTAGTCTGTCATCTCAATATTAGAAGCATTAATAACAAGGTACATGAATTGCATGCACTTCTGGATGTCCACTCCCCTGAGATTCTCTGTTTATCTGAAACCTGGTTAAAACCTAACACTAAAGACAATGAAGTGTTACCACCTGGGTACAACATACACAGGCTGGATCGTGCTTTGAGGAAGGGGGGGGGGGTAGCTGTACTCTATAAATCTGAGTTGAATGTCACCATAGATGTAATACAACCACCTCAGATTAATAACTCTGAGATTCTTGCCACCAAATTGCAACTTAATAAAAATAAATGCATTAATATCATCTGTATGTACATTCGCCAGGTAACAATATATCTACATTTGAAGATATCCTGCACTGGTTATCATGTCACTACCCCAAGAAACCCTACTACTTGGAGACTTTAACATAGACTGGGGCACCTGTTCCTTAGAATCCCCAACCACCCATATTAACCTGCATGCATTTACACAAATCATATCCACCCCTACCAGGATAGGTAAACCCAACCAAAAAGAAAGTATACTTGACTGGGTACTCATAAACAGTCACCCCAACTGTACACCTCTATGGCCTAAGGTACCCTCCTTAATGGCCTAAGCGATCACCTTCTCACATATGTAATTAAGGACAAAACCATTAATTCCCAACAACCCTTACTCAGAAAGGTTAGAAACAATAAAAACTTTGACCCTGCCAAATTGCAGCAAGAACTAAACTCATGTAATTGGTCTATTCTAAAACACCTCCCCTTAGAGGAAGCAGTAGCATACTTTAACAACAAATTCCTTGAGATCCTTGATTTGCATGCACCTGTTCATTCAAAGAGAACCAAGGCAAAAACTGCACCATGGCTTTCTATAGAGTCTAAACTCAAAATTACCCTTAGAAACAAAGCATGGGCTTCATGGCGTTCTTCTAAAGACCCTCAAGATCACATTAAATACAGGCAATCTAGGAACTAAACCAAAAAATCAATTTTACAAGCTAAAAAACAATACTACTATAATTTACAGACAGTAAATCAAAATAACCCTCAGAAGTTTTGGGCAGGTTTAAATAATCTACTGCATCCTGGACAAACTTCAACCCCAATCCCTGCTGCTACTATTGATAAAACCCCTGAAGATGTTTCTGATAGTTTTAGCCAATTCTTTACTGAGACAATTCAAGCCCTAGCTAGCCAACTACCTCCTCGCTCCCCTGGTCCTGAAAGTAGCACCCCTAGAAACCTACTTGCGTTCAGCTTCCAACCAGTCGCCACTTCACTTATCCGTACCTTGATCAAAAAAAACCCACTACACTTTCTGCTGATCAACTCCCTGCCGAGTACCTACAAAAATCAGCTGATGCTATTGCTTACCCCGTCTCAATACTAATCAATCGAACCATAGTAGAAGCTAAAATTCCCACCATCTGGAAAATATCCTATGTAATCCCACTTCACAAAGGAGGCAGCTCTACTGAATTCTCCAGTTATAGGCCAATAGCTATACTCTCTCCACTTGCAAAGATTATGGAAAAATGTATTCATAGACAACTCATGCACCACCTAATCCAAAATCTCCTTATGGCAGACACTCAGCATGGCTTCCGTCCTCATCACAGTACTACTTCAGCCCTCCTAGCCATTACTAACAGCATAAACCATAATCGCAACAATAATTATATATCCTCAGCCCTCTTTTTGGATCTTTCCAAGGCATTCGATATGGTTGATCACCAGCTTTTAATCCACACCCTGCAAACATTCTGTCTAGATACTGGAGCTGGGCCTCCAATGGTTTCAATCCTACCTGAATGGTCGACAGCAGGCTGTCCTCTGGCAGAACAAACTCTCTAACCTTCTACCTAACACCCTTGGAGTACCACAAGGCTTTATACTAGGGCCCTTGCTGTTCTCCATCTTCATTAACGACCTTTATACTGTCATCCCAAAAGTCAGCTGTATCCAATATGCTGATGACTCTACTCTGATTTGCTCAGCCACATCTCCAGTAGAGTTATGGTCAGCTACCCAGACCACCTTTAATACAATAGAAAACTGGCTTTCTGAACATCGTCTGATCCTAAATCGACATATACTAAAATGCTGTTATTTTCACCAACACGTAGGTCTACCGCTTTCACCTTTACCATAAAATCAAATGATGGCACAATAATCTCCCCTGACCCATCTACAAAACTATTAGGTGTCATCATAGACAATAATCTCAAATTTGACCTACATGTTAACCAAACTATCAAAACCATCAATAAAAAACTAGGGTCACTTTACAGAATAAAAGCCTTCCTAACCCCTCCAGCTAAAATTGCCATAGCTCGCTCTCACCTTCTTTCAACCCTTCTGAATGCATCCCCTCTACTCTCGAATTTGAACAAGACTGTCCTTAACAAACTCTCAATTTGCTACAACCACATTGCCAGGTTTGCCACTGGGCTGCCTTTTAGGACACATCATTGCATCAATCTAAATCAGCTTGGTTGGCTTGAACTACCTAGCCTAATCCAGTATAACCAACTGATTATGGCCTATAAAATCCTCTATAATCCAGACAATACTCCTGCACTTAAAAATATTATCACTCCCTATAATAATCCTAGACCGTTTCGATCCTCTAACAAACTACTAATTCAGACTAGCAAAATTAATAACACAGCCGGTGACTCTCTCTTTGCAAACTCTGTAAGTAGATCCTGAAACTCTCTTCCAGCTGATATTACCTTACTTTCCACCTTAGGACAATTTAAAACTAGACTCAAACAACATTTGTCACTTAACTGGCTATGTCAATGTATCAAGCCTGGCTAACTCGAATGTGTAAAAATCTATTAACCAGTTTACTGTGTAATATAATTTAATCCTGACTTGTGCTCAGGATTAACTGTAACCTGTGGAACTTGTTTAACTTGCTTACTTATGTAATCTCTGTAAATAGTCTGTAATATGTAATGCTGGTATTATGTAATGCTGTATCTGCTTACCCTTGGAGCTTTTCTCCCCGGGCCTCCGCTGAAAATGGACATGCATCCAGTCGGACTATCCCGGTCAACCAATGTAAAATAAAATAAATAAAATAAAAATAGTAAAAATTGAACTAAATAATTGTACAAAACACAGTAGAAGGTATGAGCAAGTCTCAGGTAGGGGAAGAGAACATAAATGTTATTCTCATAAATCAAAGAAAGAGTACTAGGATGCAGGAGATGACTTATATTTAAGGAAGGAAGCGACTCATCGACAGGTTGTATGGTGCTTGCCTCTCTCATAGTGCCTTTTTCAGGCAATGTCAAAACAACAACATTTCCGATGTAAGAAAATCATCTGGAGACAAACTCAAGGTTCTGCTGGTTAATGCTGGAGTCTAAACATGAAACTGCACTCCCTGGAAGCATTCCTCACCATGTCATCTGTGCAGTCACTGAGATATGGCTCAAGGCCACGGGTAGCACTCCAGCCATGCAAGGCTATAATCCCTTCCGCACATTCAGATCTCAAAATGAGCATGAAAAAAACAAAGTTGGAGGTATAGCCATCTTCATTAAAGCCAAGTACACACTCTCTCAAACTACTCTATCTCCAATTAACTATAAGAAAAATACCATACCGTATCATTGCTAGCTATAGGTCCCCTACCATGAACAAGAAAAGCACACTGCCTATCTGGACTTACTGGAGTCACTTGCCATACAGCCCAACACCTTAGCTTTGGGAGATTTCAACTATTCTTCCATTGACTGGGTGACATATATGAGCATGAACATGCTTCCCGAGCGGTTCCTGGACTTTGTCAATAGAAATGTTCTGGAACAAATAGTCTGTACCCCCATAAGGGGCTCAAATTTCCTAGAAATAATACTCACCAACATGCAGGGTCATTTTCTTGCTCCCAGTGTGATGCCCTCCCCGGTAAGGTTGGACCAAAAATCAGTCTTGTTCAAAGTGACTATGGAACCTGTCACCACCACTGGAGCTGAAAAACTAAAAACTTTCCCAAAGCAAACTGCAGCCTACTAAGCAATGGTATAAAAACTGTATACCCCTCCACAGTCACAAAAAACAATGACTTCTATGC
Organism: Protopterus annectens; assembly: GCF_019279795.1. Lineage (NCBI taxonomy): Eukaryota > Metazoa > Chordata > Ceratodontiformes > Protopteridae > Protopterus > Protopterus annectens. The sequence continues at coordinate 868,732,922 of NC_056729.1, forward strand.
AGACGTGTACACATATGCCCTGTATAAACACTTAAGCAACTGTACAAACTCAGCTTTGCCTGACTGGATTAAAACCAGTTCCTCTCCAAAAAACAATCCACCCTGGAGGAGCTCAAGTATAAACAGGTTATATAATAAAAGGAAGAAACTGATGCCTAAGAACAAGAGGGAACTGACTCAGCAGAGGAAGAATTCCCTCCACAGCTTGAACAAGCAAATCCGAAATCTTGTAAAGTCCTCAAGCTAATTATGAAGGTAAAATAACATCCCTAATAAAGGATAATCATAAGGTATTCTTTAACTACATCCACAATCTAAAATGGAATGACCAGCTATGTGCTGAACTGGTAATAGATGGTACCAAATATACTATACCAGAGGAAATTACCAAACTGCTAGCTGACACATTTCGTGCAAACTTCACCCCCCCCCCCCCTGTTCACACCAGTCATCTGCCTTGTCTGTCAAGAGACCAGGTTATATATATATATATATATATATATATATATATATATATATATATATATATATATGTATACATGTATACACTCTCCAGGACCAAAAACATGACCTCAGTGGGATGAGATAACATCCCAGGTTGCTTATTAAGCAATCTAAAACAGGACTTAGTGGAGACACCTGGCATTGTCTTTAACCATAGCCTGAGAACTGGCTTTGTTCCAGTAGAGTGGAGAATAGCAACAGTATCAACAAGGACATAGACAACCTTCAAACTTTAGACCCAATTTGGTTTGGGTTCATTAAGGGTAGATCACGCTTGTTAAATCTAGTAAACTTCTTCAAGAAAGTCAGCAAAGCCCCGGATGAAGGTAAGACAGTGCATACTGCCTATCTTGACCTAGCTAAGGCTTTTGACACAATCCCCCATTCAGATATCATTGAGAAGCTGTCCCAGCTGGGGATCAACCCTTACTTCTCTAGATTGGTAGCCAACTGGTACACTGACAGAACTCATACTGTCAAAGTTGGTGATTCCACCATACCACTAGTATCTGTGCTGGGCCCTTTACTCTTTGTAATCCATTTCTTGGAAGTTCAGGCTAAAGTACATGGCTTTTGGCTTACCACGTTTGCTGATGATTGCATGATGTTAACATATTACAGGAGGGGCTAACAGAGACAAATAACTTGTGCCAAAGCCAGTCTAAAACTAAACGGAAAAAAGTGCATTATTATCCACTTTGACAAAGGAGAATTTCCTGCTAATTACAATATTGGCAGCATGCCCCCCCACTGCGTTCAAACCCAGAGGTGCGAGATCTGGCAACATAGACAGATGGCAATCTGAGCTTTGACCATCATGTTTCCACAGTATTGAGGAAAGCCTTCTATGTTGGACATCTAATAAGTAAGGGCATCGCATCCAGGTCTAAGAATGTTATGACTCCACTGTACTCAACCTTTATCAGACCATTAATAGAGTACAATGATGTCTTCTGCATGAGCCTCACCAGACACCTACAGTAGCTGGACAAACCACAGGAGTTTCTCACCAAGAATATACAGGCCCTCCAAACCATGACTTATGTGGATAGACTGAAAGCTCGATCACTGTACTCTGTATCATATAGTCTGCTGAGAGGCAACTTGTGCCTGTCCAACAGAGCAGACTCTGATCCTACGCTGATGGATATGCTGCACATCTGCAAGTCAAATGGCACAACAGTCACTCCACTAGGGATCTTAACATATCCTGTGACATTAACAGAACATGCTGGAGAGACAGATATATCTCAGAGATTGCCGCTACTCTGGAATAAACTTCCAATTCATATGAAGCAGAGCTCCTCACTGACTCTATTCAAGCACAACCTGGACAAATGGATGGGAGACAGCAAACTCACCCCGGGGGTGGCACACATGTCCCTCATGGACAGGGGTAGTCGATGTTTATCATAGACTGTCTCTGCAAATTTCATCCATCTAATCAAGGACAATTGAGGCAACTCAGGATTAATAAGGCTAGTTTTTTAAGGGCTCTAGTGCCGCTAGCCTAGTAACCTCCTGTGAACCTATGACCCTATGAACATAAACTCCCTCTTCATTTGAAGCACCATGAAATAGAATTACTGTGGGTTTCATAATTTGATGTATTTGCTTATATGCACTCTATCATAGTTAAGAAACTTATAATTATAGTCTTCAAACTTCTTATAGGGGATTAATATGCCATAGCAGATCCTGATTAAAGAATGAGGTTCGTAATTTGGCAAAACAAAAAAAAAAATATTATCCTGAAATCCACTTTCAGCAAACACAAACAAAAGCCTTTAGTGGGACCCCCGTTTGCACCAGGACTCCACACCCATCTAATGTAAATATACTCCTGGGAATTCATTAAAGCCTACATGGAGTGATTTTCCATGTAGTCATAGTGGCCCAGCCCCAACATGGAAACTGGCAGCCGTATGATCCAGTAAATAGAGCAGAGGAGCGTGTGGACACAGAAGTATCCACAGAATACAAATCATCTCATAAAGAGGTGAATTTCATGCAAATGAGGTCAAATGAGGGTGCTGGAGTGATCCAGCAAGCAGATAGGTAGTCGTTCAGACCCTGTATAGGTGTCCAAAGTGTACACGGAAGGTAATCATGTACAAGAAATCAAAAATTGAACAGGCACTGTAAAATCCCTTTTAGAAAGTTAGGGATTGCATATTAAGGACAGATATGTTCAAAACTATGTCCTGTACAGTATGTGTACAAAATAATGCAAAATAATAAAAAAATTTTTTTTAATAGCCGTATTACATTTGCACTTCAGTGTCTGGCACGCAAACATGCCATTATGCAAAAAATAAACAAAAATGAAAAGTGTAAAATCCAAAAACAAGACATCCATGAAAATAATGCATTATAGAGTCCTGCGAGCAGTATTTACAATTGTAGATTTCAGTGGTTGCTAAGAAGGCACATCCAGGAATAGTTAAGTATCCAGGTTGTGTGCATGGATCAGTATGCAAATGAGCAGGGGTTACTGAATAGCAAAAATGGGCTACTGTGTCTGCAGATAAAACTGGTGATGTCCCTGAACCGTGTTAGTGTCCACAGAAGAGGTAGCTGACATCAAAAGGGAGTGTATCATATTATGTTTAAGCAGACAGGAGCTCAGCGGTGCCCGTTTGCATGCAGTGTAACTCAGCTAAACAGGGGTGTGTGTTGTGTGTTGCTAAGCTTTGTTTAGCTGCAGGACATGTGTTTTAGCTGGTTTAAGATATGCTGAGTGTGTCTGTGCATGGGGATGTTTCCAGACTACTGAGCACTGTCTACACCAGCTCCGCAGGTTTGCAGGCCATGCTGCAATACTTAGCAGGGAAGGTATTAAAAAAAAAGATAATAGCCTAGGAAAGGCAATCATGTATAAAGTACTGTTAAGCCCTGCTCCACAGACAATGAGCCATTCAAACCCCTCAGTGATATACCAGACAGGTGGAATGTGTCATAGTTAGACAATTACACAGGCTGCATCTGTAGCACACCACTATAAAGTATACATATGTGCATATATGCATACACCCTACAGTCTGATTTTTGCCATATACCCTGCACCATTGGATCACACACTTGGGAATATTAACTGACTGAATACTCGGGGTTGCTGCTGCTCTGCTAAATCTGTATGTGTTAGAGGCTGAGGGCAGTGCTGATGGTGCTGCTGACAATAGACCTAGACTGAGAAGAAGAAAAGTGTTCAGGCTCTGGGTAATCTTCCAATGGGCTACATGAGCTGAAGATTGTAGAGGTCTGCAGGATGGACAGGGGCATACTGCAAGAACTCACTGAGCTTTGCCACCCATAACTCAGACCCAGAGCCAACAAAGAGAAACCTATCCCAGTGGAAACAAAGGTACATGTAGCCCTTAGAATATTAACTACAGGTACTTTTCAAAGACCTACTGGGGACATAATGGGGGTCTCACATGCATCTGCATCTAGGGTACTCCACCAGTTCCTGGATGCCATGCAAACACATGCCAGTGAGCACATTTATTTACCCCGCACCCCTGAGGAGTGGGCCAGCAGTACGCATCTCTTCCACCATATAGCACACTACCCTGATGTGCTGAATGACATAGACTGCACCCATGTACACATCAAAGCACCACCCGGTGAGGAGGGTAGAGTCTAAGTCAACCACAGGGGGTATCACTCCACCACCTGCCAGGTCATTTACAATGCCCAGGGCATTATCATGCATGTGTGTGCCTGCATCCCTGTTAACTATCATGAATGCCATATCTGGCATGCATCACAGCTGTACCAGCCATTAGCTAGGGGGGACATCCCATATGGCCACCGACTGGGGGATGTTGGCTATGCACTGGAACCATGGATGATGACACCCATCAGAAATGCATGCACTCCTACCTAAGAATGCCATAATGAGGCACACACTCAAACTAGGAACATCATAGAGAATGTGTTTGGGCTGCTCAAGTCACAGTTCTGCTGTCTTGATATATCAGGTGGAGCTCTGCAGTACACTCCAGCAACATGTGCACAAATGTTCACAGTATGCGTCATGCTACACAATATGATCCTGTGGAAACAGCTGCAGCAGGATCATCACAGGGAAGGGACACACAACCCCCCCAACAGAGCCTAGGTCCCTGCAGCCACAGGCACAGAGGGACTCTGAGGAAGGAACCCCCTGAGCCTGCCCCTGTAGTCAGACATAGGCATGCCCAGTATGTCCTGGCCTTGGCAAAGAGGCAACACATAGCACATGCAATGTCAACCTAGGATCCTAGGGACTGACACCTTTCTCCAACTCGCATACATAGTAAAAAGTTTACCAGCCACACCACATGACCTCTACCTTATCATGTATTGGCTGTGTACTGCGTGCATCAGATGGAGTCAGCCCTGAAACACAGGTCTCTCAACTGCTGCATCCACATGTTAAGTCACTTTCCTTTACTACAAATGTATGGGGTACTAGACTATGGTAGCATTTGTATGGACCTGCTGCATATATGTAAAGGAATAGTGAGGGTTGCTGGGCTACTTGCAGAAAACTAACAGCTACTTGGGACGACAGATACTCTGTCCAATACTGGGTACCCCATAATATGCATGAGGTCACAGGGCTGGAAAATCCCCAGCAGTATGCAGGGGGAATGCTAAATAGCAGTGTCATAGGACAGACACAGTACTGTCAATGCCAGTGTCCACTACCCCCAACACACCTCTGTTCCCATACAAACATAGTAACAGTATATGCTTGTAAGGATATATCTACAGACCACACAATACCAGAGCAGTCACTGCAAAGAACCTGCCCAAATGTCGTATTTTACACCAAATGCAGGGGTTACAGTTGGGCTCAGGTATCAGGTAGTTAAACCCGTGATATACACACACACACACACACACACACACACACACACACATGTTTATATGTGTATGGGAATGTCCACACATACATGCAGGATCTTGGAGTTATCTGCCCCAGCACACACAGCAGTTGTCTGAAGGTAACAGACTAAGGCCTCATAATGCCATAATTGCTCAAACACAGAACGCACTACCTGTGGAATGTCACCCTGTACACAGGCAATGCTGAGCAGGTGGTGTAATGTGCACTGGCATCAATGCAGGACTTGGACAGGACATATTGTCAATGGCCAATTGTCCACCTAGCAAACTGCAACTGGTCAGACATGGTGGAACTGGTACCTGTACATCCATAGTAGGGATATTAACATGTGCCCAACTGTTAGGACACTAGATACACTCACAGTGTAAAGCAGGTTCACTCTGCAGGCCACACATGCTGTGTAATACAACGTCACTTTGCATAGTCCACAAGTACTGTGGTTGCAGTCATGTGTACAACAGATTTAACCAGTGGCATGTGCAATATGTATTGCAAGTTCTAGTGTGTAATAGTAGGTAGGCAGGGGATCTAATCTCAATGCAGCCAGTGTGTGTGTGTGTGTGTGTGTGTGTGTGTGTGTGTGTGTGTGTGTGTGTGTGTGTGTGTGTGTGTGTGTGTGTGCATTTGTGTATAGATATTTACCTAACAGCAGTGCAGACATGGCCATCTGGCATTATAGAGTCCTGCGAGCAGTATTTACAATTGTAGAGTTCAGTGGTTGCTAAGAAGACACATCCTGGAATTGTTAAGTATCCAGGTTGTGTGCATGGATCAGTATGCAAATGAGCAGGGGTTACTGAATAGCAAAAATGGGCTACTGTGTCTGCAGATAAAACTGGTGATGTCCCTGAACCATGTTAGTGTCCACAGAAGAGGTAGCTGACATCAAAAGGGAGTGTATCATATTATGTTTAAGCAGACAGGAGCTCAGCGGTGCCTGTTTGCATGCAGTGTAACTCAGCTAAACAGGGGTGTGTGTTGTGTGTTGCTAAGCTTTGTTTAGCTGCAGGACATGTGTTTTAGCTGGTTTAAGTTATGCTGAGTGTGTCTGTGCATGGGGATGTTTCCAGACTACTGAGCACTGTCTACACCAGCTCCGCAGGTTTGCAGGCCATGCTGCAATACTTAGCAGGGAAGGTATTAAAAAAAAAGATAATAGCCTAGGAAAGGCAATCATGTATAAAGTACTGTTAAGCCCTGCTCCACAGACAATGAGCCATTCAAACCCCTCAGTGATATACCAGACAGGTGGAATGTGTCATAGTTAGACAATTACACAGGCTGCATCTGTAGCACACCACTATAAAGTATACATATGTGCATATATGCATACACCCTACAGTCTGATTTTTGCCATATACCCTGCACCATTGGATCACACACTTGGGAATATTAACTGACCGAATACCCGGGGTTGCTGCTGCTCTGCTAAATCTGTATGTGTTAGAGGCTGAGGGCAGTGCTGATGGTGCTGCTGACAATAGACCTAGACTGAGAAGGAGAAAAGTGTTCAGGCTCTGGGTAACCTTCCAATGGGCTACATGAGCTGAAGATTGTAGAGGTCTGCAGGATGGACAGGGGCATACTGCAAGAACTCACTGAGCTTTGCCACCCATAACTCAGACCCAGAGCCAACAAAGAGAAACCTATCCCAGTGGAAACAAAGGTACATGTAGCCCTTAGAATATTAACTACAGGTACTTTTCAAAGACCTACTGGGGACATAATGGGGGTCTCACATGCATCTGCATCTAGGGTACTCCACCAGTTCCTGGATGCCATGCAAACACATGCCAGTGAGCACATTTATTTACCCCGCACCCCTGAGGAGTGGGCCAGCAGTACGCATCTCTTCCACCATATAGCACACTACCCTGATGTGCTGAATGACATAGACTGCACCCATGTACACATCAAAGCACCACCCGGTGAGGAGGGTAGAGTCTAAGTCAACCACAGGGGGTATCACTCCACCACCTGCCAGGTCATTTACAATGCCCAGGGCATTATCATGCATGTGTGTGCCTGCATCCCTGTTAACTATCATGAATGCCATATCTGGCATGCATCACAGCTGTACCAGCCATTTTCTAGGGGGGACATCCCATATGGCCACCGACTGGGGGATGTTGGCTATGCACTGGAACCATGGATGATGACACCCATCAGAAATGCATGCACTCCTACCTAAGAATGCCATAATGAGGCACACACTCAAACTAGGAACATCATAGAGAATGTGTTTGGGCTGCTCAAGTCACAGTTCTGCTGTCTTGATATATCAGGTGGAGCTCTGCAGTACACTCCAGCAACATGTGCACAAATGTTCACAGTATGCGTCATGCTACACAATATGATCCTGTGGAAACAGCTGCAGCAGGATCATCACAGGGAAGGGACACACAACCCCCCCAACAGAGCCTAGGTCCCTGCAGCCACAGGCACAGAGGGACTCTGAGGAAGGAACCCCCTGAGCCTGCCCCTGTAGTCAGACATAGGCATGCCCAGTATGTCCTGGCCTTGGCAAAGAGGCAACACATAGCACATGCAATGTCAACCTAGGATCCTAGGGACTGACACCTTTCTCCAACTCGCATACATAGTAAAAAGTTTACCAGCCACACCACACGACCCCTACCTTATCATGTATTGGCTGTGTACTGCGTGCATCAGATGGAGTCAGCCCTGAAACACAGGTCTCTCAACTGCTGCATCCACATGTTAAGTCACTTTCCTTTACTACAAATGTATGGGGTACTAGACTATGGTAGCATTTGTATGGACCTGCTGCATATATGTAAAGGAATAGTGAGGGTTGCTGGGCTACTTGCAGAAAACTAACAGCTACTTGGGACGACAGATACTCTGTCCAATACTGGGTACCCCATAATATGCATGAGGTCACAGGGCTGGAAAATCCCCAGCAGTATGCAGGGGGAATGCTAAATAGCAGTGTCATAGGACAGACACAATACTGTCAATGCCAGTGTCCACTACCCCCAACACACCTCTGTTCCCATACAAACATAGTAACAGTATATGCTTGTAAGGATATATCTGCAGACCACAAAATACCAGAGCAGTCACTGCAAAGAACCTGCCCAAATGTCCTATTTTACACCAAATGCAGGGGTTACAGTTGGGCTCAGGTATCAGGTAGTTAAACCCGTGATACACACACACACACACACACACACACACACACACACACACACACACACACACACACACACACGCACACACACACACACACACACACACATGTTTATATGTGTATGGGAATGTCCACACATACATGCAGGATCTTGGAGTTATCTGCCCCAGCACACACAGCAGTTGTCTGAAGGTAACAGACTAAGGCCTCATAATGCCATAATTGCTCAAACACAGAACGCACTACCTGTGGAATGTCACCCTGTACACAGGCAATGCTGAGCAGGTGGTGTAATGTGCACTGGCATCAATGCAGGACTTGGACAGGACATATTGTCAATGGCCAATTGTCCACCTAGCAAACTGCAACTGGTCAGACATGGTGGAACTGGTACCTGTACATCCATAGTAGGGATATTAACATGTGCCCAACTGTTAGGACACTAGATACACTCACAGTGTAAAGCAGGTTCACTCTGCAGGCCACACATGCTGTGTAATACAACGTCACTTTGCATAGTCCACAAGTACTGTGGTTGCAGTCATGTGTACAACAGATTTAACCAGTGGCATGTGCAATATGTATTGCAAGTTCTAGTGTGTAATAGTAGGTAGGCAGGGGATCTAATCTCAATGCAGCCAGTGTGTGTGTGTGTGTGTGTGTGTGTGTGTGTGTGTGTGTGTGTGTGTGTGTGTGTGTGTGTGTGTGTGTGTGTGTGTGCGTTTGTGTATAGATATTTACCTAACAGCAGTGCAGACATGGCCATCTGGCATTTGTTAGTGCCATGGTAAATTATTTTATGGCCCTGTGATTGGTATACTCCTGCACATTGTCCTCCCTGTCAACACCTGCTGATGTCACCCATCTTAACAGCACTGGCTGACATTCTAATAACAAATAAACTCCATGGTGTGTGTGATAAGTACATAGTGTTGTAGTGTGTACTACTAGATAGGTAAAGGTTCTAATCTCACAACAGGCAACTGTGTCTGTGTGTGTGTGTGTGTGTGTGTGTGTATCAATATATCTCCTTACAGCAGTGTGCCCGCCTAACCTCTCTCTGGGCAATGTTCATACATTTTAAGGCCCTATGCCTACCTATCAGATTCTTCATTGTCCTTCTTTACAGGGCCTTCTGATGTCATCCACCTTAACTGCAATGGCTGACAATCTCAAAATAGATAAGCTCTGTAGTGCATGTGATATGTCCATAGTGCTCTAGGGTATACTACTAAATAGGTAAAGATTCTAATCTCATAACAAACAACTCTGTGTGCTGCATGTGTGTGTAGAAACATACATCCTTGCAACAGTGTGTCTGCCTCACCCATCTCTGTATAATGGTTATACTTTTTGACCTCCCAATTGGGCCTCCTTTACAAATGCTGCTGATGTAATTCACCTTAACAGCACTGGCTGACACTCTTGAAATAGTTAAGCTGGGTGTCTCATCCAATCACTACGTAGTATTATAGTGTAGATAACTAGATAGGTAGGGGTTCTATTCTCAGTAAGGGCAACTCTGTAAGAATGTGTGTGTGTGTGTGTGTGTGTGTGTGTGTGTGTGTGTGTGTGTGTGTGTGTGTGTGTGTGTGTGTGTGTGTGTGTGTGTGTGTGTGTGTGTGTGTGTGTGTGTGTGTGTGTAAATGTATCCCCTGTCACAGCAGGCCTCTCTTGCCCATCTGAGTGTAATGATGTAACATTTTAAGGGCGTATACCTACCTGTCAACCTCACAATAGGCCCAATTTGCAAAGACTGCTGATGTAATTCACCTTAACAGCATTGGCTAACATTCTCAAAACAGATAAGCCACTTGGTCCATGTGATAATTATGTAGTGCTATAGTGTATACAAATAGATAGATTGAGGTTTTACTCTCAGTAAGGGCATCTCTGTGAGTGTGTATCGATATATGTTCTTGCTGCAGTGAGTCTGTCTCATATATCTGTATTGAAATGGTGTAACATTGTCACTGCCTCTCAACCCCCCATTGGCCTCCTTTACAGGCCCTGCTGATGTCATCAGGTCTATATTAGATGATCGAACTTTCAAAAAATCGACATCGTATGGTCGACACCATATGATCAAACTTTTAAAAGTTCAAAAATCTAATAAAAAAAATAAATGACAGAAAAAACCTACCTGAAGCCCCCCTGCACCTACTACATGGGGCACTGTGCCCCCCCAACACCCCCAGCTCTTTAAATATACCAACTCTGAGGTCACGCTACAGTGCAGGAAAGAGAAATCTTCCCATTCAGCACTGTACAGATATCTCCATTGAAACATTTGAACTTTTAAAAGTTCAGTCATATGGTGTTGACCATATGACAGTCGAACTTTTAAAAGTTCGATAACGTGATATAGACCCGATGTCATCTACCTTAACAGCAGTGGCAGACACTCCCACAATACATAACCTCCATGACACATGCGATTACTACATAGTACTATAGTATCTATAACAAGATAGGCAGGGGTTTTAATCTCGAAAAGGCCATCTCTGTAATTGTGGGTGTGGGTGTGTATGTATGTAAATATACCCCCTTGCAGCAGAGTTGTGTCAGTCTTGCTTATGTGTGTACAATCGTTAAACATTTTAAGGCCCTGTGAGTGCCTGCTGCCCCTAAATAGCTCACATCTACCTAGGCATGACATGTATCAAGGGTAGCATGCCTTATCATGGGGTATGCATGCAGAAGTGCGCTGTCCACCTCATTGCCCTGGATACACTGCTCTACACAGACACACCTAGGTAACCATGCACATATAAAGCCTTACCTCGCTGATGTCATATGTCTGCTTTACTACCATGCCATCCTGAGCTGCTGTATCACCAACAAGTCTCCACAGCATAGTCACTCAGACCCCTGCAACAAAAACATATAAAACTGTGAGAGACACCTGTCATCCACATCTAGTCATCCACATCCCACCCCCACTCCCCATTATGGAAACAACCGTAAAAAATTTCTCCAAAGCCAACTTCACGCTTCTTAAGACAGAAGTGGCAAACTTCATGACACCCATGCAGATGGACAATAGAGGTACAACTGCTGAATCCTACACAAATGCACTTTATAAGCACTTACATGAGTGCATGGATCGTGCTATCCCTAACAGAACCAAGATGCTATCCTCCAAAAAAAGGAAGCCAAGCTGGTGGTTCTCTGCCATAAACAAACTCTACAACAGAAGAAAGAAACTGTTGCAAAAAAGAGTAAAATCCCATGATTGGAGGAACTCCCTCATCAGCCTCAGTAAGAAGTTGAGATCCCTCATAAAATCCTCCAAAGCTAGTTATGAAAACAAAATCGCCAATGATTCTAAAGACAACCACAAAGCATTCTATAGCTATATGAAGAATCTCAATGGCAATCCTCAGATCTGCTCTGAGTTACAGCACAATGGCACTAAATATATAGAACCAACTGATATTGCCAACATCCTGGCAGATAGGTTCAGTGCTAACTTTGCCCCCCTCTCACCCGCTAAAGGGCCCATCTCTATACCGGAAGAATGCAAAGTTCCTGTAATCACGGCTGCACAGGTAAAAACCTCACATTTCAAAGCCAGGAACACAGCATCCATGGGATCTGACAAAATCCCAGACTGCATTCTACATGAACTACAGAATGAATTGGCACCCCACCTAAGTACCATGTTCAATCATAGCCTCACCTTAGGCTTTGTGCCCATTAAATGGTGCACTGTGATGGTTATCCCACTCCACAAAGGGGGAGCCATGCCACACCCCGGTAACTACCACCCCATTACCCTGATGATCCTGGTCTGCATGGCCATGGAACGTATCATCATGGAACTTATAAACAAAGACATTGGTAATCTCCAAATTCTGGACCCCACAACGTTCGGGTTTGTAAAAGGTAGAGCATGCCTCCTAAACCTGATAGACTTCTTTGAAGCAGTCAACAAAGCCATAGACGAGGGTAAGGTGGTTCACACAGCCTATCTAGATCTTGCCAAGGCTTTTGACACTATCCCCCACTCTGTAATTATAGATAAACTCACTAAACTAGTTATAAATCCCTATGTCACAAGATGGGTTGCCAACTGGCTCACTGACAGAACCTACACTGTGAAAGTAGTAGACTGTCAGTCCCACTTCAGAGCAGTGACAAGTGGAGTACCACAGGGTTCAGTCCTGGGTCCTCTCCTGTTTGGTATCTACTTTTCTGAAGTACAGGCTAACACAGAAGATTTTTGGCTAATGAAGTTCGCAGATGACTGAAAACTAGGAGCCATAACCATAACCAAAACTCCTAACAATGTGGACATCCTACAATAGGGCCTCGCTGAGACAGATGCCTTGTGTCAAAGCTTTGGCCTCAAGCTCAATGCCAAAAAGTGCATTGTCATCACCTTTGGTAAAAACTCTGTACCCATGAGCTACCACATAGGTGGTAGTCTACTTAACACCAACAGTGTGATAACAGACCTTGGGAAACAGGTGGACAGTAGTCTATCCTTTGATAATCACATCACCACAGTAGTCAGAAAATCCTTCTACATGGCACATCTCATCACAAAAGATTTCTTATCCAGGAAAAAAGAGGTCATTGTTCCCCTCTGCTCCTCACTCATTAAACCCATTATAGAGTACAGTACCCCTTTTGGTATGTACCTCACAAGACATCTACAACAACTAGAAAGGCCACAGATACACCTCACAAAGAGGATTATCAGCCTCAAACAGATGCCCTACACAGACTGTCTCAAAAAACTCCAGCTTTTCTCCACCGGATATCGTCTACTCAGAGGCGATCTCTGCCTAACATAGAAAGCTATGTTAAACCCAGAGCTTTTGGACATGCTCCACTTAAAGAAATCCCAATCCCTCTGAGCTACACGCTCTAGGGACCTAAACAGTGTCATCACAATAAACAGAACATGCTGGAGGGAAAGATTCCTGTCCCAGAGACTTTGCATACTCTGGAATAAGCTACCTAGCTATATCAAACAAAGCTCTTCATTAGAACTCTTCAGGAAAAATCTTGATGATTGGTTGGGAAATAGGAAATTCACCCAGGGTTCACCTCTGTGGCTTTGCTCGACAGGGGCACAGGAAAATAATTTTCTTGGGTGGCGAAAGGCAGGGTACCTTTTTGGCTAGGGTTATATAGGCCCTAGAGCCAATAGCCTAGTACCCACCTATGAATTGGCTCTGCCATGAGTGGCACTGGCACCACCATGCCCAGTGTCAGATGCAGTACTAGTCACTGACAATGACTGGTGTCTGCTGGGACCATGTCCCTCATGGGACCACTCAGGACCACGTGGCTATGACCTGCCATGCTGTGGTATGGACAGCACCCCCCCTTCTGTAGTGCTGGAGGTACTGCCACTATGGGAGAATGAATGTGCATGGCCACATGGACTCTCAGCAGATGTTGTTGCTGACCTACAGCCATATGTCTGATGCCCTACTCCCACTACATGTTCTAGCACAGAGAATGAGCGGTCAAGGACTGACAATGTCTCACCTCACTGTTTGTCCACTACATCAGTGAAGTGATGCATGGCATCCCCAGTGAGGCACAGTTGCCAGACAGTGATGCATCCATGATCCTGAGCATCCATCTGGTGTTGCGTTCGGAATTTCCCTGTGCACCCATGATGGCCCAAAACATGTGCAAGTGACTCGTGATGTGACACCTGTGACAGATGGTGGATGGGCAGCAGTCATCCTTCGAGCACCCCTGTCAATTTGCCTGTTTGGGACCTCACCAGCTGTGTGGCTATGGCTAGTGTTTACAGTGACTGCTGCCATAGTTGCCACACTCTCCTGTTCGATGCCACCAAACTCTGACTGTCCAATATCTGTGGCTACAGGGAACTGGGTTTATGTGGGCATGCTGAATGTGTGCAGGGACATTTGGGGGGAAATGGGATGTCAACCCATGGGACAGATTCAGTCCCCAAAATCCCCACCTGTGCCTCACTATGGCCACCATCATCATCAGAGTCTGATGAGACTGTGACAATAGGTTGTGAGAGGGACACACTCCAACTCTTATGGTCACCAGTGAGGAGGAAGACAACATACCTACATTAATACCTGCACTATTATGTCTGCTGATCCACACACACAAACATACAAGTGAGGTGCCACAACTGCACTATACATAGCATGTCTTATTTCTGATCCCATGCACAACACACAAGCAGACCGCAACATAAACAGACAAGACAAACCATAACAAAACAGTTTCACACTCACTGGCTATAGGATGTTGGACTCTGGCCACACCAGATGTACCTATGGAAATGTGAGGGAGAATTATTGTCAACAAACACAAGCATGGCATTGTTGCAGGATTATATGTGCATATATCAACATGTACAGTAGGAACTCTGATGCTGCCTACATTGCTGAAAATCTGAGTACATGTGCACAAGTGTGCATTACAAGCAACCCCCCCAAAGCAGATTGACCTGACATCTGTGTACTGGTATATAGAGGCTGCCACAATAACTGCTACAGTATTGCAGTGATGAACACAGTGGGCTTACCTGATCGCTCCTCTGCTGTGGAAGCTGTACCACCCACCTCCATGATGTATGTGGTGATGGATGTTTGAGAGATGGTGGTTGATGCTAGGGCACCAGGAACTCCTCTGTGGTCGAGAGTGGTTGTTCTGTTGCAGGCCCTCCACTGGTGGCAGCACAGTTCCTGACCACAGCAGCAGCCTTTTGCCATGCAGCATTTATCATATGTGATGCCCAGTGCTGGACCTGATCATAGCTTCTTTCCTGTAGCTCTATTTGGTTTACTGATGTGATGAGGTCAGCCCACAGTGCAGCACATTGCTATCAATTTTGGTGACTCCTAGAAAGCAAGATGTTGTGATGGAGTTTGAGGCCATCCATAATCTGTTTGTTTTTGGCAACAGAAAAAGGTGGGTTCCTCCATCTGTACATGGTTTCTGAAAGACAGGAAGAGGGGAACATGTCACAGGACCATGTACATTGCTGTCCACTATGTATACATCTTGCACATTCAAATTGTCCAGCACTATCCTCTGCTAACTACCACATGATACCCCACCATCTATCAACACAGTATATTTGGGGCTATCAGCAACAGTGTGGCAATACATATTGCATTTTCCTTCTCATCTTGCTTTTTCCTGCTACTCCCTGCTTGTTCTCTAAAGTATTCAACTGCTTCTTTTCTGTTGCTTTTAATACTGCTTGTTTATAGCCTGTCTAAATTGTAAATGTTATTGTAAGCCTCATACTTTTGGTTTAAGCACTTGGGCTGTAGTCCCAACCCTTAGGTCTCCCTGGCCTTTCTCCCTCAGATTCTGACAAATATTGAAGGACAATGTCCTACAGTTTCACCTGCCACTCTGGTTGATATGGGCATTCTGATAAAGTGTAGCAAGTGCCTCATGTAAACAGACAACCATCTACTACCACCACTTAGGAACACAATTTGTGAGAGACGCAATTACATTAGGAACCTACAGTCTATGCTCACTCCCTCTCAAGCCAGTATATCTGGCATCAAAAAGGTTGTCAACACAATCACTGTACCTCACAAACCACCCACACCTACACAACATGCTCCCGCATATGTGGAGGTACTCAACATAAACATACCCAAACAAAGGAGACCTCTGACGCAAAAACACACATGATCCCCACAGCCCTCCACACCACATACCATGCGTAGTCTACACATTTGTGTCTCACAGCCACTAAGGCTTCACCATAAACCCAACATATTAGTCATAGGAGACTCTATTGTGAGACACAGAGATGTGCCTCTCAGCAGGCTGGATAAGGAGAAAGTCACAGTTAGTTGTCTGTCAGGTGCCAGAATCTGCCATATCACATATGCACTGCAGTCTATTAACAACAGGTACTGTAATGACTTTGTCATAGTCCATGCTGGCGTGAATGATGTGAGACATACCTCCCTAGACTATATGATGAGAGACACAATTGAGCTCCCTGATTATGTGTCCAAGGCAGGTATGTCGCTAGCCTTAAGCAGCATTCTGCCATCACCCAGAATGATGCCTAAATACAAACAGGAAATGATTGACTTTAACAATTGACTGTGTTTCTGGTGCCATTCCAGGGTGATCCATTACCTGACAGCCTGGGAGAATATGATGGACAGACCACAATGCTTTGCCAGAGATGGCCTGCATCTGTCTCACTTGGGCTTTTTGCTGCTGGCAAAGGTTCTTGCCTCCCCCATAATGCCTTTTTAAGGAAAACTAATGAGGTTAAGACTACCAACATACAAATATCAACAAAACACAATGTAAAGGTCATGCTGCTAAATGGTAGGAGTCTAAACATGAAACTGCACTAATTGCAAGCATTCTTAACCCTGGAAAATGCTGACATCTGTGCATTCACAGAAACCTGGTTCACAGCTGGAGAGAGCACCACAGCCTTACCTGGTTACCCATCCTATGTTCCATTCAGACCCCAAACAGTGGCCAATAAAGCCAAAGGAGGTGGAGTTTCAATATATCTCAAAGAGCCACACACTTCTAGGCTGGTCAAACAGTATGACGCAAAGGAGACACTGAAGGTGCAGTTAACCATTGACAAGACCCCTATTCAAATCATAGTTGGCTACCAACCACCAAATCTGACTCAAGATGCCCATTCTGCCTATATGGCCCTGTTCAACTCTATCAGAGTACAACCATTCACCCTTATCTTGTGTGACTTTAACTACCCAAGCATGGATTGGAAGAACTATTCGTGCCAGAACAGAAATGCCCAGAGATTCATCTATTTTGTCAATGCAAACACATTTGAACAGCCAGATGATACCCCCACAAGATATGAAAATATCTTGGACATGGTATTAAGCAAAATGAGTAACCACTGCAGCATTCCTACAGTATCATCCTCCCTGGTAAGATCCGACCATAAAGCGGCCACTTTTGAACTCATCATCTCCCACAGTACCCATCCAGCTAGGGTCAGACATAACAGTGTCCCCAAAGTTGATTACAAGCTCCTGTGGGATGGTATAATCAGCTTCACAGCCTCCTACCCCTCTGTAGGAACCAGCACCTATATCCAAAACTGCAACAAGGCACTATATGAGTAGTTATATAGATGCATGGGCTTAGCAATACCCGACAAGACTACATCATCCTCTGCAAGGATAAGTAAACCTGTCTAGTGGACATCTGCAATAAATAAACTGTATAACAACAAAAAAATCACTGTCCAAGACCAGGAAGTAGCAGCTGCCCAATTGGAAGTAATGTCTCCTTTGCCAGAACAATAAAATAAGAACACTACTGAAATCCTCCAAAGCAAACTTTGAGTCCAAATTGGCAACATGTAATACAGACAGGCATAAGTTCTTCTGCACATATGTCCGCAACCTCAAAGGAAGCACGTAGATCTGTTCCGAAGTGGTAGTCAAGGACACCACATATACAAATGCCATAGATATAGCACATTTGCTGGCTGACAGATTCAGTGAAAATGTCACCCCTCTGTCCCCTGCAACAGTAGATCAGGAGATCCTCAGTACCCGCCCCCTTCCCCTAATATCTAGGGGAACAGGTCATCACTGTTCTCTCGAAGGCAAAACATACAGCATCCATGGGACCCAATAATGTTCCAGGCTGCATCCTACATGAACTCAGGCAGGAACTTGCAGTACCAGTAGGCATCCTATTCAATCAAGGGTGAGTACTGGTTTTGTCCCAGCTGAATGGGGGACAGCCACTGTCATCCCTTTGCACAAAGGTGAGGCCTCAACTCATCTGGAAAATTATAGAACCATCAGCCTAATTAGCCTGATCTGCAAGGCCATGGAACTTATTATCATACACCTCATTAACAAGGAATTATCAACCTCCACACACTTTGTTAAGGGGAGATCATGTCTGTTAAATTTGGTCAACTTCTTTGAGAAAGTCAACAAAGCCATGGACGAGGGGAAGACAGTGCACACTGCCTACCTTGACCTGGCCAAAGCCTTTAACACTATTCCACACACCCATAATACATAAACTCTATGAACTAGGCAGCAATCTGTATGTTACTAGAGGGGTTGGGAGGGTGGCCTAATGGTTAAGGTGTTTGCTTTACAAACACAAGGTGTAGGGTTTGAGTCTCACAAGGGATAATTAGCTAGGCTTAAAATGGCTCACAAGGGCAGTTAGCCTAGTACTAGTCTATGAACCTATGAACCTATGAGTAGCAAACTGGTGCACTGATAGAACCCACCAAGTCCAAATGGGGAAGCCACCTCAAGCAGTAGATCCGTAACAAGAGGTGTACCCCAGGGTTATATCTTGGGGTGTCTGTCATTTGGGATATATTTTTCTGAGCTGCAGGACAAAGCCGGTGGGATAGGGCTGACCAAGTTTGCAGATAACTGCATGCTGGGTGCTATCATGAAGTCCGCTAGTGATGTGGACATCCTCCAAGAGGGTGTTACTCAGACAAATGACTGGTGCCAGAAACATGGCCTTAAGCTGAATACCACAAAATACATCATCATCCCCTTTGTGGAGAGTGATTTCCCCACAAATTATCACATTAATACCAATGTCTGAGGCACACAATCAGTTGTGAATGATTTGGGCACACAGGTTGATAGCAACCTGATGTTTGACCACCATGTTGCCTCTGTTGTTCAGAAAGCCTTCTACATGGTCCACCTCATAAGTAAGGATATCTCATCCCGGGATAAAGAGGTCAGAACTTCCCTGTATTCTTCCCTTATAAGGCCCATTATTGAGTACAATGCCCCTTTTGGCATGTACCTTGCAAAGCACATGCAGCAGCTGGAGAGAACACAGAGGTTCCTCACCAGGAGAATCCAGGCTCTCAAACATCTACCATATATTGATAGGCTAAAAGCCCTATCCCTGTACTCAGTTTCATACAGACTCCTCAGAGGTGACCTCTGTCTGACATACAAGGCAATCATGGACTCCACCTTAATGGGACTGCTGCATATCCACAAGTCAAGCTCCACGGGAGTAACCCACATGTATGCCCTCAACCTGGTCTGTGACATCAACAGGACTTGTTGGTGGAACAGATTTGTACCCCAGAGACTCCCCCATCTGTGGAATAGACTCCCTCTCCATGTCAAGTACAGTACCTCTTTCCCCCTTTCAAACGCAACCTGGATAACTGGATGTGAAACAGGAAATAGACCCTTGGGATTCCACCCATGTCCCTGTTGGACTGGGGCATCAGGTGCTAACTTGTATAAATATGGGCTAAACTCTTAGCTAGGCTTATAAGGGCCTCAGGGCCAATAGGCTAGTAAACCCCTATGATCCAATGAATACCGGTTATGGCCCTGTGTGCTGCAATGGAGTGTGCTGTTATGTCTCCACTCTCATCAATGCTGTTTACGGTGGTGTATCCCCTATGGGTGATGTCTCAGTACCATGTCATACAGCCACCTACCGACAAATAGGTGAGTATTATTACAAGTATATGGAGACAGTCCAGCAACATCCATGCGACACAATGATAGACAGCACTGCACACATGCTGTAGGTTATCTTCCCTGTAGGTGTCCAATGTCTTCAGTAAGCAGATGTTTGCAGAATGTGTACATGTGCCTGATATATGTGAACCCTCTGCCAGAAAATTGTGGATGTCTGGCAAACATTTGGACAATACATAATTTTTTTTCAGACTGTAGGGAATCTGGCTGTCACATGCCAGAACCCTCAGAAAACAGTTATGGTACTGTAATATCTGTCACTGTATGTGTTCCCTTACTTTGTAAGCTCAATATGTATAATCTGTCACTGAGGTCGAGCCTGTGTCCCCCCACTACTACTGGCTATGAACTGAAGTCCTGCTGTAGGGAGTCACCAGGTATGCTAGCCATAGTGCCCAAGCGATGAGATACAGATGTTGAATACACAGTGACCTAGCCAAAGTACCTCAGGGCACAGTCAGGGACACCTGTGCAATGTTTGAACTATTCCTGTGTGACACTCACAGACTGAGAGGAGCTGAATACCAGTACATCAGGTGATAAGCCAGCTGTGTCCACTTTACTTACTGTCACTATTGTCTAACACACAATCCAGTAGCATTCATACAGGAGCCAACCATTGTAGGAGGGACTCAGAGGGCCAGAGCTGTGATCTACGTCTCAGCAGGTAGAGTTGACAGGGAAGCCTGTAGATACTGGACAGCTGACTATCAGCAACATGTCATTCCAAGATATGCAGTACTGGCTGACGGTTGTAATCCCTATTCGCCATAACTGCATCCTTCTATCTGCATGCCATTACATGGGGACTTCTATTACATACCTGGTAGAGTGCTGTACTCCTTTTTGTGCAGAAATCTTGAAGAATGTTGGTTGTGATATCACAGTCTGTCTTTTGTAAAGGAAGTCACAGACCTATTTACCGTAGGCAGCTGCTTGCCTTTTGTAGGTAATGCTCATGAACAAGTGATTGCCTATACATCAGTCTGTGGTTCAGACTTGCTAATTTTATCCAGAACAGCTGGGTTGCACTTTCATTAGCCAATGGCATGGCACAACAGTGCTATATTTAAGACCTTCATAGAGACCTTGGCCACCTTCCTAGTCTGTGAGACGGACATTATGGGGGTGTGGAGACTACAGCATCACACAGGGTAGGTAGAAATGATGTCCACTGTTGGGATTTATGTGGTATGTCCACAGTTTTGCATGCTATGTTTGGCCATTGTGAACAAACTTTCTGATTATGTGGCAATTTAGTGTTAAACAATGTGGATTGAGCTCAGTAAGGGAGAAGACAGATGTAAGTGTCATACCTGTCAAGCAGAATGCCTCTTTGGCCCTCTTCAAAAGGAACCTTGATGATTGGATGGGAGAAAGGAAATTCACCCCGGGGATCAAGTCAGTCGCCCTGCTAGACAGGGGTCCAGGGAAGTAAATAGTGTGGGAAGAAATAGCCAAGGAATTGTTATGGCTAGGCTTGTATAGGCCCTAGGGCTGATAGCCTAGTACCAACCTATGAACCTATGAACCTTATAGGCATCAGAAAATGCATACTGCTGCAGTAGCTGCTGGTCTATCAGCTATGTATGTTTGTAGGGGAAGACTGTGACACATGTCCCGGTCACTTGACCTTTGACCCCCACCCCTCTGTGTATGGGTGTTGTGTGGATCTGTTGTTCAAGGTGGTTGTGAGATATGGTAGGTCTGTAGTAGGTAGCTGAGCATGCTGCTGCTTTTTGTCCAGGGGTCCTACTGGGGAGTGTGAACACATTGGAGGACAGCAAGCTGTATGTGTCAGTGCGGGAGCAGTACAAGCTCTGTTGTTACAGCATAGCCAATGTGAGGTTACCCATAAAAGTCGAGGCGAGGCATGTGCTTAAGGTGCATATGTCATGTAACAGTGCCAATCAGACAGTGGTAGGCGACATATAGGTAGCCTATACATATTTGTGCAGTGTGTCTTTACCTACAGGCCTTTGATGTGTCAAGATGGGTAGCAGTGAATGCAGTTTCAGCAACCTGTTTTAGTTAAAATTGAAGGACACAGTCATTATTTGTTGTACCCACAAGCATGTAATTGAAGTGCAACACACTGGGTTGCAAAATATACAGCATGGTAGGAATTTAACAGACTGTGCTACTGAGTCAGTACAGCAGCATGTGTATTTGTAAGATATATATGCATGCATACAGTCTGTTACACAGGATTGGCATTAGCATGTGTGTTCGGATGGGTATGACGTGTAACACTGAACTGTCTGTCATGATTTTGTAACCTTAATCTGTACTGACCTGCCAGTACTTCAACACACAGAATAGGTTTTTGTGACAACTGTGCCAACAGTAGGTGGCACAAATGTGGACATTCTGGAACATTCTGTGCAGTTATCAGCTATACTTAATATCCTAGGTCTCACATACATCCATCATTATTTATTTGGCTGTGTACTGGTTTGGTGTCTGCATCACAGTGCCAAGTACACTGTCAATTTTCCCATTATATGTACAAGACGTGTGTCATTGTCAATCAGGATATATTTATGGAAACACCTATTTTTACTTCGGAGCTGAGAGACCTAGTGGGCTAATGCACTGTGCTGTAGTTGACAGTGTCCTAGGTTCAAGTCTTGGCAGGGATAATTATTTTGCAGATGTGCCTAACCGTGTCAGAAGGTGACTAATGCAGTTTTTAGCAGTTTTAAGTGGGTTTATATGGCAATCCACGCTGCTTAGCCCCCATTTAAATCCTCTCTTATTTCCAAAAAAAGAAACGAAAAAGAGGTGATAGGATAGTGGTGAAATGGGGGTGAGCAGGGGGAAAACACTGTGAAAGGTAAGTAGGGATATGCAGTACTGGTGTAGGAAAGGACCATTGCTCTCCATTTCTTGTACAGCAATGGCTGTGCAGGTTGTGGACAATTTGGAATTTGCAACCTTACATCCCAGACAGAGGGGTGTGGGCAACATAACTGTGTTGATTAACTGAGGTAATGATCAATTGTGTGCAGTGTACATGGGGGGTGAAATGGAGAGCTATGTATGTGGTGATATTTTTTGTGGGAGGCATGCCCTTTTTTTTTTTAAGGTGAGAGTGAAATGGATGGATATAGGTACAAGTAAGGAGGTAAGTTGGGAAGGAGAGGTTGCATTTGAAAACATACAAGACAGACAAGATAGCATACAGGGGCAGTGTATGATACATAAGGGGGGTAAACACATTGGTGCATATGTCATGTAACAGTGCCAATCAGACAGTGGTAGGCGACATATAGGTAGCCTATACATATTTGTGCAGTGTGTCTTTACCTACAGGCCTTTGATGTGTCAAGATGGGTAGCAGTGAATGCAGTTTCAGAAACCATGTGCCCCCAGACAGCAGCAGTGAGACTGAGCTCCCCATCCATGGGCAGCCAGCACTGCTCCTTCACTGCCCTGAAGGTGGCTGTGCTGGGGACTGAGCGATAGGGCTACCCTCCCCTCCAGTCTGCTCTAAATCCAGCTTTGGTGATCCTCGAACCCATGGTGCACAATCCTGTGCACCATCCCTTGTAGCTGTTGCTGGGTGACAAATCCCTTTCCACACCTGCTCCCAGGGGTTGGGATGGACCCTGTCTCCTGAAGTGGTTCCATCCCTAGGTGGTGCAGGACTAGCAAAGGGGGTAGCACCAGGTTGGTTCCCAGACTTACTGGGACCTGGTGCCACTGAGGTAGGGTAGGTGGATCACCAGGAACCGGCCTACCCAGTTAAGCTATGGTGTTGAAGTTTTTCAAAGTGTATACGTTAGTAATGAACAGAACATGTAAAAGTTATAACAGCATGTCAGGATGTTGCAAATAACCCAATAATATCCCATTACATAGCATATGTAACACAACAATAAGTGGGATAACAGTCAGTATTGTATCAGCATGCCAGTAACGGTTACTGCTAAAGGCCAACAACATAGGTAATTTAACAAGGTATGTTATTATGCAACCATTGTAATATATAACAATAATAAAACACAAGGCCCAACATAAAGTTTTGAGAACAACATATGTTAAAAGTAAACCACACCGATGTATAACAATAGTAAATTATGATGCAGATAAGGGGTGGGGGGAGAGAGAAAGACATTCCATTACTAACAGTATAAGCTGTATTGTTTTCAACAGTACTCTTATATATTGTACAAGTGTTCCCTACTTTATGTATACATGTACACTATAGCTTTTGTAGCACCTCTCAAGCTATCCACATGGGACAGTACAGGCCAAGCTGTAACACCTACAGGTACACAACTACAGGAGGCTATTACATGTTGGGGGACATTTATGACTACCAAAGTGTACCGTGGACTGATGTAGTATGACTGTGCTATTGACATAAATCAAATCGATGTAAAATCTGTGTCCAAGGGATTTGGCACCAGTGATCACAATCCTGACAGCATGACACTTGACAGATGTATCGTGCACAATACAGAAGGTTTACACCTACCATGGCATTCTTGGCAGGCATGGGGTTAGACTATCAGCAGACATTTACAGATACACCAGGCATACAGCAGTACCAAGATTAAACAGTTTTGTTTTATAAACTTGTATTAGTATTGTACTTATTGAATTTATTTACTGATGTCTTACCTTACTGAGCAATGCTGTTAACACTCTGGTACATCTGAACATACAAATTAGTAACCCATTCTAACTGCTACTACAGTCACTTATTTACCTGTAATTTCTGTGGGGAGAACATCTGTTAACAATACATAACTATTTCTATAAATATTTAGTAGTACTTGTCCCTGGATTCGAACCCTGGTCTGTGTGTGACAAAATATACATCACACTTAGTGTTTATCAAACTGAGCTACTGCTGAACATTGACTGACTGCTAAGTCCCTAGAGCTCACCTAGTAACAAACTGTGACCTGGTAATAGAGGTAGAGTGTTATACAAGACTGCAGTGACACTTGAACACACATAGATGAGATTCACGCATGACAGAGATAGTAGGTGAACTGTGCATTAATACCTGGAATACAGGTGTAGGCAATATACCCCTAGTAGATGAGAATATCTATGATGTGTACAAACCATATTGGACTGCTGGATTGGCTACCTGACCCATATACAGTTGCAGATGGTATATTTGCAGTCTACAGCTATTACAGTTTCATATTTGCCTGCAGCAGCATAACTAAGATCAGGAATACATATAGCTGAAATGCAATGGTTAACACAAGACAATCCTGATGTACACAATATACCGTGGACATTCCTATTATTGCTGCAGATCTTACTGCAGAAAAAATATCATAATGCATTATATTTTGTAGTACAGCTCCACATCTACAGTTTAGCAAAACACTATTTATTAGCTAACCTTCAGTCACTTAATTGTATTGTTCCCGTTTTTACTTCACAGCAGTTGTCATACTCGATTTCATGACCAACAGCCCAAAATACACACATATTGCACAACACAGCTTTATTAGGGGTGACATCATGCAGTGATTGGTATATATCTACAGTCTTTTATTGACAAACAGTTGAAATAATGCAGGTGTTGCAAATCATCTGCAATTCCACAATTAATGCAGTAGACAGTAGACACGTTTTTACTTCCTTAACATTATTAATGCAGTAGAACATTATTACCTTAACATTCTTAATGCATTTGAAACTTTATTTTCTTACATTATTAGGTTTCATGCTTTCGACTTTATTGACCTGTACCTGGCAGGACTCCATTTTATCAGTCCAGGTCTATGACCACATTCATTGCAGTAGAATCAAAACTGAATATACCTACTGGCAGTTACTATTTTAGCCTTTCTTGTTTATATGACTACAGATTGAAAGATACATCTGTACTCACCACACTCATGGAGCAACCTGGCCAGGCACCCTATATGAACCTCCAGGTTGCTAGCTCTATCCTCTGCAGTTCTGGAGAGAGAAACACACCATTATGCGTACCTGTCTTCACACTTTCAGAGTAGAATTTGGTAAAGTCATGATGATGGTAATAAAACTTACAAACTGGTGGAACTGGTGGAACATTCTCATTTCTGGCATCTTGGATCCAGGTGGCCAAGAGATCCCCCTTACGATACGTCAGTTTGTCATAATGATGATGCACCTGCTCACCTGTGCAGGGGATACCAGTTGCACTGATGAGATCATGTTCCAACTTTAACCGGCATCTCTACTTAGATTAAGAACATTTCCGAATAGCCAGTCTAACCCATAGCTAAAAGACTATACAAGTCCCTTCATTATTTCTTTGTGTTATAAAGGCTAAACAGATAGTTGGCTAAAATTAACTGAAATAATCACTTCTGACCCACTTTTGCAAAGAAAACTGATTGTTCTTCTCTGCCTTTACTCTAATGTGACCTCAGATTCCCCTGCTAACTGTATTAATCTATACAGGTTCACTCAACTGGTCACATGCCCCACACAAAAACTAAACAACCAACCAGAATCCACCCTGGACTGGATCCTTGTCTCTGATCCGCATAAGTACTCTAACACTGGTACCCTCCCGACCTCTCTCAGTGACCATCTACCTACACTTACGCACAGAACCCATACACAGATTCCAAAATCACACTCCTACGGACCATCCAGGAACCTAACCAATTTCAACCAAACATCCTAAATGCTCCCAACTGGACCCCATTAAAGTCTTTACCACTATAAGAGGAAGTAGAGTACTTTAATAAGATCTTCTTCAATACTCTAAACACTTTAGCCCCAGTGTGATACAAAAAGACAAAAGTCATTCGTGCTCCCTTGCTGACCAAACTAACCAAACAAATACTTCAATCCAGAGACCATGCCTGGAATGAATAGCATAAAATAAAACTCAAGCAAATTAACTTACTTTCAAACAACTTCAAAATAAATCAAAGAAATTAGTCAAAAACGATAAAAGGAATTATTTCTCACAACAATTATCTATTTTAGGAAATAACCCTAAAAAATTCTGGAAATCAGTCTCATCACTCCTTAATCCTGGTACACAACAAAATCCATCACCCTTCCCAGACAAAGACCCGCAAAAAATAGCCCGTATTTTTAATTCCCACTTCATATATAGCATTGCCAAACTAGCCAACAACCCCCCCACCTAAGACCATTGAAACATCTGACAACATAAGACAACTGCCACAGACTCAACTCATAATAATTCCACCATATACCCCTCAGTATATAATGAAATAGATAGTAGCACCCCAGCAATTCCAACCTTCTCTCTAAAACCTGTGCCCACATCTCTAGTACTCAAGTTATTAAACAAACTAAAACGTTGGTCTTTATCTGCTGACAACCTCCCCTCTGAAAACCTAAAACTTGGTGCCAAAGCAATAGTTTACCTTGTCACTCTTTCAAAAAACAAATCTGTCACTGAGACCATAATCCTTCAAATTTGGAAAGAAATCCATTATAACCACATTGCACAAAGGTGGAACCACAAACAACTTAACAAACTACCATCCATTTCCATCCTTTCTCCATTATCTGAAGTACTGGAAACATGTATACAAAGTCAGCTACTATAGTATGTCTAAAGCACGTCTTTGAAAACAATCTTCTTGCCCATACCCAGTATAGTTTTTGACCTGCACGCAGTACTATTACAGCCCTTTTCTCCTTTACTGATGCTGTGAATAAGGCTTTGGACACTGGTCTACAAACATCTGTACTTTTGCTAGACTTGTCCGAAAGCATTCGACACAGTATCACATCCTCAACTGATTCAGCAACTTTCAAATTTAGGGGTGCTCCCATCATACCCTTACCTGGTTCTCTAACTATCTCAATAACAGACAATAATCAGTGAAATGGCAAAATCCAACAATCAGTGAAATGGCAAAATAAACAATCAGAATACACAGTCAATAAAACAGGCATCCCACAAGGGTCTATTCTGGGACCTTTGCTATTTAATGTGTTCATCAATGATCTTCATTCTGCTTCTCTTCAAAGTTCTATCATCCAATACGCCGATGATTCTACCATTATATCCTCCACTAATAACTTCTCTGATCTCCAAAAAAAATAACACAAAATGCCTTTAGAAACATAGAATCTTGGCTAAATGATGCACAACTTCTTTTACCCCCCACCCCAATCTAAACTATTACTGTTTTCATCCAAACCAACTCCACAAGACTTTACAATTTATTCCCCCCACAACAGGGCAAGAATTAAAATAGTAAAGTCAGCAAAATTATTAGGCATAACTATTGATGATAAATTATCTTTTGAGGAACATATTCTAAATGCAATAAAATAACACACTTTAAACTGGGCAAACTCTATAGACAGAAATCATACATGGATAAACAAAAATAAAGCTGGCAAATACCCTCTTACTCCCATTCCTTCTTTATAGTTCCCCCATTTTACTAACCTACATACATACATAAGTAACAAACTACAATCATGCTACTATCAGATAGCAACATTCACCACAGGGCTATCATATCGAACTCACCACTGTCAAGCCATTAAGGATTTAAAATGGCTTGAATTCTCCCATTTCCTTCATTGCAACCAACTAAAACTAGCCCATAAATTAATATATAATTCAGATAAATGCCCTTCTGTCTATTCTGTCCTACAAATTTACACCCCCACCAAGAATCTTTTTTCCACTAACAAACAACTCCTAAATGTTCCTAAATGTCTCCAAACCAAGTAAAAGGGCAGGTCAATGCCTGTATTCATTCTCCGTATCTAAACTATGGAATCCCCCCCCCACTCTATTACATAACTGCATTCCTTAAAAAAAACATTAAGCTCACTCTAAAAAAGCATCTCCTTAATAAACCAATATGCTCCTCTCTACAAAAACATCAACCACCATAAGCGATGTCTAATGCATCAAAACATTATGTCATCGGGGCGTGGCTAGGATACTGAACTGATAGCTGCACTTCATTTCAGCCCTCTTACCTCAATACAATTCCTGACAGGAATTTTACAAAATAATATTTAATTTGAAGACATTTTTATTACTAACTTATTTCTAATAACTCTGAGCATCTATAAGAAAAAATTTATTGTCAGAACTTGAATAATTCCTGTCACATTAATTACTGGAAAATCAGCACCAATATCAGCTTTACAGCATGAGTCATCTGAGGAATACAGCACAAGATTCTTCTCTCAAAAAAGACCTGCAATCTCTCATTACAAATATACAGGAACTTACAATAAAAATCGACAAGATGGACAATAAAATAGATACTTTTAAAGAAAAGTGCTCACAACAACTGGAACAGCTTCAAAATGTTTACACAGCAGAAAGTACAGATATCACTTATTGAACAGTCATTAAGTGACATTGACACTAGAGTCCAAATGGAAGAACAACAAACTGAATTCTTACTTCAACAGAACACATATTTACTAGAAAAGCTTGATGATATGGAAAATCGGACAAGAAGAAATAATATTAGAATATATGGTCTACCAGAAAAATCTGAAGGGGACAATATGATAAACTTTCTTACCACCTGGATACCAGATGTAACAAAAATACCTGAAGCTCTTTCATATGGTATAGAACGAGCACATAGATCACTAGCAGCTTCTGGAAATGCTTCTTCTCCGGGTAAGAACAAGCCGAGATCTATAATTGTGAGACTTTTTTCTACACAAGATAAAGATCTTATATTAAGAAATGCTTGGGCAAATTCTCCCATCAAATACAAGGATTCATTAATAAGATTTGACAATGATTATTCTACAAAGGTGATTTCAAAAAGAAAAGAATTTCTACCAATAATAAAAACCTTGAAGAAAAAGCAACTGAAAGTCCATCTTTTATTCCCAGCAAGACTGAGAGTTTTTCTACCAAATGGTATAAAACTCTTTGAAACAGTAGATTCAGCAATAAAATACTTTACCAACAACAACATCCTAACACATGAAGAATCTATGGACTGGACAATAAGTACACCGAAAAGAAATGCTGAAGTAAATAATTGGAAAACTGTTGCGCAAAAAAAAAAAAAACTAAAGGACAAATAATCTTACATATGTTATATTCTGTAAAAATCTAAATAATAATACTAACAACAAAAGAAAAGTTTTTACTGTCTTCAAGTTACACTGAAACAGGTACTGTTTTCAATTATACTTTAAATGTCAAAATTAGCATAAATGTAAATACATTTATCTCAAATCACATCAATATACTAAGCATGATTTAAACGATACTCTATTTTTCATTATTATCCATCTATTATTTTCATATTCTTAATCAGAGTAATCAATGCATTAAAATGTTCCCAAATAGTTATTTATTTATTTATATATTTATTTATTTTCTCTCTTTGTGTTTTGTAGTTTTTATTTTTCTCTTCTTTTTATAAAATCTTCATTAACTTATACTTTAATCAGTATATGGTTATATTGCTTAATAGGTATAGCAATGGCTGCTATATAACTTATTATCAGTTACATCCCTGATAGCATTACTTTTTATAAGTTAAAATTCCAAAGACATGCATCTGGAGCATTTCTCCCCGGGCCTCCGCTGAAAACAGGCTCTGTGGAACCTAGTCGGACTTTCCCAGTCAACAAATGTTAAATAAAAAAAAAAATAAAAAAGTGTCCCTGTTTGGATAAACGCTAATGCTGGGCGGAAATGTGTTGCTTTTGAAATGAAGTATTTCAGTTTAGATGTATTATAAGACTACTTTAAATCATCTTAAAAGATGTTCTGCCTTTGATCCATATGCACATACTGATATAGTCCAGTGAAAAAAATATGTTTTAAGTGATATTTTAAGGCTATAAGTCAGGTGTGTGGTGGCTCCGGACATCCGGAGTTGAAAGATGATTGTGACTAGCTTAGATATCCTGTTGTCTTTTCTTTTGTAGAGAAATAAGGCATAGCATGTTTAAAATGCAAAGTTTGATAGTTGTGAACACTACTCCGCAAACTAGAGTGCTCGCGTGCACACTATATGAGTTTGTCACGAAGTAAGAGAAGGGAAAAGAAAAAAGAAAAAACACATACCTTTTCCCGCTTGGTTCTCGAGACAATTTAACAGCGACAAACATCACTAGAAACTCGAGTTACTTATTGCTTGTCGCATTTATTTGTGTACGCCATCCCCTGACTCTTTCTAATTGATGTCTAGTCAGGAAATAAGCTAGGTTCACATTTAAAGATACAGAAACCTAAACTCCTTCTAAGGAAACGTAAATAATATAAGAGGTTCATCTAAATATACACAGATATATATTTTTTGAAGCACTTTCAGCTTATGGCTACTGATGTCTTCTAGCACCTTGATAGATAAGGACATATATCTGCTTGTCTTTCTGTCAGTTTAGTTTTCCAGACATTTTAGCTATCCCCTACTATGTTTTATACAGCAGAGTTTAAAGAGCAGAGATTATTCATCAGCAAATAAAATCACTGCTGTTTTACAAATTCTCTAAAGAAACTAGTAAATGTTAAGCAACTGACAGGTTTATTTTAAGGAAAATTGCCATTTCCCACACTGGTGCTCCTACAAAATACTACTAATGTCCTGCTACACAAATATGCCCTCAAGAGGACAAATGGGATGCAATAAGAAGGTTAAATGTACATTTAGCAAATCAAACATTTAAATAACAGTATAATATACTAGATAGAGTAAGTAAAAGCAATAATCATATAAACAACTATAATAAGTAACATAACAACAGTGGATTTAACCCAATGTGTCAATTATACAATATTTATATCCCATATAGCTTTGAACTTTGTCGAAGCATCTGTGTTCTACATACATATTGTATTAAATCTAATTTGAGTAGAAGAGGGAGAGGCTTAGCCCACACCCTAATTTATTACTAAGTTACCATGCATTATGAACATACATTGTGGCAGGTACTCAACGAGCTATCCATCCTTAGATGGGTCATGCTGTTCCCATTTGCTCATCTGAATAATGACTGTGGCTGTACTCTTCTTATTATATTACCTGGCTGTGGCTTCACCCTTCTTATAATATCACCTGGCTTTTTACATTATCAAGAATGACACAATACTAGTGTATGCGGGTATATCATGTTACTGTTAGTGTAAACAAAAATACTTGACAATGCAACCATAATTCTTAAACCTTTCTGCAGACAAATGTATAGCATTGTCTAGCAGTTGAGAGCCTGATAGTTCCTAATCAGCAGACCTGTATTTTCATGTTCCAATATGACTGCATGAAAAGTCGCCAATATTAGTCTGCAAGTTTAGTAAGCAGTAAATTCACCAGAGATTAATTCGAGGGGACACTTATATTATAGCTAAAGCACTTGACATTTGATAAATGTAACCTCTCAATGATGCGTTCTATCTAGTCATTAACTGTAGAACAACTTTTCTGAGAAATATTGTTGTAATGCCAGTTAATTATTTGAATTAAATATTTCTATATAAAGTCATAAATCAATTACCAGCATAAATAATACTCTTGCAGTGCATGGATCACCATAGCTATCCTCTGATGTTAGAGGAAAAACAAGCTTCTTAAATACCTTTTTGATGTAATAAAGGTATTACCCCATAGTTTAAATACATTTTGTCTATTTACTGCAAAACGGGTTAGGAATTTTAACCTGTGACATTTTCATACATAATAGTTTAAATCTTAGCAGGCAGCTTCCATTATTTTAATATGTTCTCCAATATATTTTTTAAATACTATAATGAGAAGCTCCGGATGTTTAATTCTAAACTTTTATTCAGTCATAAGATTAAATTATTGGTGTTAAGTAAGCCAAAATTATATCTTCAGCACTTATTGTCAGCAGATAAACTCACTGGTTAAGTGTCAATCTAAGCTGTAAGAGTTAATATGTGATATACATAGATGTTTGCTTTGAAAATGTGGTCAAGTGCAGTATAGTTTTCCCTCTGTACTGTGTCATATTGATTATACAAAGTCCCTCTGAAAGTTGATAGAAGTGTTAACAACAAAACAATCAATCAAGTAACAACATTATAAGTAGTCTCTTGGATAAGGGAGATGTCTAAATTTTGATCTTATTGTCTCCAGCTATGGGAATTGTCTTTGAAAAGCTGAAAAATGCAATCAGAGGAACATATTTAATGTCTACTAAAGAAATATTAATATACTTGTACATTGTGTTGCATTTCAGTTTATGTTAAACATGAAATATGATGTGGTTTCAGAACTATTCATGTTTTTATTCCAATATGACTTTGCAAATACTAATTTAAACACTGGTTTCGGACTTGGGTAGTCTAAAACATTTGCACAACAATGGTATTGTATTATACAGTAATGTCAGTAAACAGTTTTCAACAGATGTATGAAATATACAGTTATAAATTTTAACATGATGTTTATTAATACCCTAAATTATTTTGAAATGATACTACTTTAATCTAAATATTTGTACCTTTTTGAAACCTGAATAGAAATAAGTATTATTGAATTACAATAAGATGAATGAAGAACATATGTATATATTTTAGCTGATTAGATTATCTTAATATATTATTCAATTATCTTTATTTAAAAACTAAGAGGATAAGAGAAACTGATCCAGATATTATTTGTGAGGGTAGAAAGTTTGTTTGGTTAGATTCACTAACCAAACAAAGAGGTATATTACCTCATAGCGATAGGGAATGGTTTTTAAAGTTAAGAATTACACGCTTGGAAGTTCTTTGTTTTTTTTTTTTTATTCTATTACTTTGGTGTCACTCAGAAACATACAAAAATCATACAAGAAAAAACTTTTTGAATTCTGTATCCAAGATGGAACTAAGAATAAACAATATTTACATAAACTCACATATAAAACAAACTCAAAACTAGGAAATGAAATGTTTATCCATAAATGTCAATGGTCTAAATAATAGTAATAAAAGGAGAAGCCTATTCAAGTACATAAACTTACATAAACCACAAATAGTCTTTTTACAAGAGACACACTTATTAGATAGAGATATAAACAACTTAAATATTAATAATTACACAGTACTAATAAACTCTCAATACAAAACAAAAAAAAAAGAGGAGTAGCTATACTACTTCGCAACTCAACTATATCTCCTAAAATAATTACTACTCATCAAGATATATCAGGTATGTTTTGGCTAGCTTCAATAGAATTAAATAAGAGTATCTATACATTAGTAAATCTATATTGGCTCCCAAGACTAGGATTAAAAACAGTTAAACAGCATTTTGAAGAGATAATTCATTTAACTAAGGGTAGCCTGATATTGGTAGGAGACTTCAACTGTATAATGAATGAAAAAGATACAGATTCTAAATCTAAAAAAAGAAAACAACCTATCTCTAAAACACTATTAAAATTTATAGATAAATTGTATTTAAAAGATATAAATGAATTTGCAGAACCAGACTCATTAATCTTCACATTTTATTCTCATAGATATAAAACTAACTCTAGAATTGATAGAATATATGTTGCCAATGTCCTAATAACGAAAATTGATAAAGTCAAAATTATAAATTGTCCCTTATCTGATCATAATGCCATAGTCTTTGAGATAGAGCTTACACCATTTTATTCAAATCCCATTACTAGGATACCTTCCTATATCACAAAATTGACAGATTCCAAAGAATTGTATGAAGAAACAATCAAAAACTTTCTAGAAATAAATTATACAGAATATATTTCAGAAATATATGTCTGGGATTCATTAAAATCAGTTACATATGGGAAGATATTATCCTGGTACATAAATAAAAGGAAGTTATGGAATAAAGATATGCTAGACTTACAAAACAAAGCAGATAAATTGAAACTGGAAATACAAAAGGGTAATGCTATTCAAGTTCAAGAACTTACACAAATCAATAAGAAGTATAGAGAATTGCTACATCATAAGATTATGATTAACTTAGAAAAGATAAAAATAAACTCATACTCTACTAATTCAGCACACCTGAGACACTTAACTAATAGAACAAAAAAAAAAGAAATCTAAGCAAATAAAAGAAATATTTATTCCTAATACTACAAAAGAGTTACGGAACTAAATGATATTTTAGAAGCATTCAGACTCCAATTTAACATAGATAATTCCATAAATACTCAAGATACACCTACTAAGGATATAAAAAATACTTATAAAATAATATTCATATTAAATTAACACAAGAACAAATAGACATTATAAGCAAACCAATCAATATGACAAAATTAAAATCACAAATTAAAAAGCTCAAGACAAATAAAGCACCTGGCCCAGACAATATGCTACCAGAAATGTATAAATTAATACCCAATCAAGCCATATCCTTATTATTAAAAGTACATGATATAGCCAATAAAGATTTGAATATACCCCCCTCTTGGAAATATTCATTGATATCCCCAATTATCAAACCAGATAAAGATGAGAAGCAGTGTTCCTCATATAGGCCAATATCATTACTTAATATAGACTATAAGATGTTTATGGCTATATACGCATATAGGATCAAACATTTTCTTCCTTTCTTAATTCACAAAGATCAAACCGGTTTTATTAAAGGAAGAAATACTTCAGATAATATTAAAAGAATACTAACATTAATAGATTATAGCAAACATAAAGTCCTAGATTTAAATGTAATCTCATTAGATATTAATAAAGCTTTTGATTCGGTTAACTGGAACTTTCTTTCACTAGTTTTAAAAGAATATAACTTTCCTTCTAATTTTAATAATCTTATCCAAATACTATATGAAAAATCTGCTGCATATGTTAAATTGGGATCACATAGATCAGGCCCTATAACAATCAAAAAGGGAACTAAACAAGGTTGCCCTTTATCACCATTGTTATTTGCATTACTCATAGAACCCTTTGCAAATCAAATGAGATCAAACAATAACATAAAGGGCATTTGTATTAATAAAATGTTAAACCTTAAAATCCAACTCTTTGCTAATGACATACTATTAACTCTCTCAGATGCAAATGAGTCTTTGAATGCTCTATTTAACTCCATGAATAAATTTCAAAATATTTCAGGCTTAAAATTTAATGAAAACAAAACTAAAATTATGCCCTGTAATTGTAAAAAAAATAATAATATAAACAAAAGATTTTCCAAATATATAGTAACAGAAAGTAAATTATTATATCTGGGAATAAATCTACTCAATGAATTAACAGATTCTCTAATATTTCACTATAATAAAATACTAGACAAAATAGAGCAACCAATTGGTTACTGGAATAAATATATATTTTCAACAGCAGACAGATTATATCTTATTAAAATAATCATATTTCCCAAAATATTATACTTAATACAAAATTTTTCATTGCCACCTCCCAAATATATTATTCAAAGATACAATAAACTAATTTTAAATTTTCTATGGTTTCCAAATAAACCCCATATAGCCTTAAATAAACATTTGCCAGATTGGGAAGATGGTGGAATTAATTTACCGGATATTGATTTATATATTACCTCATCTGTTATTAAAAACATAACACTATGGTTAAATAATTCATACACACCTATATGGAAACAAGCCCATGAGCAGATTTACATAGAAATCAATTATAATCACATACAAGACAACTTAACAATAATACCATCACCCCTTATATGGATGTTAAAAGATTATTTTTTAGGGAAAAGGAATAATATTAATAAAATTGCCATCAAACTATATAAGCTCTACATTTTCAGTGTTCAAAACATATATAAACAAAATACCAAGTATTAATTCTTAGATTTTTCTTATTTTCCCTATAGCTTTTACACCAAATATTCTAGATACATTCCAAATATCTAAAATAAATATACATAAAGAAGAAACATTACTCTTTTGGCATCAACTTATAGAGAAAGGAAAAATTCTAACAAATGAACAGATAATTTATAATTATAATATAAATAAAGACAATTGGTTGTTTTCACAAAATCTAAGACATTTTCTTATAAATAAAATAGAACAAATGCAACCTTCAGTTAGACATGAAGCTTACCTTATTCTTATCACAAAACAGCCTTATCAGGGTACAGGTTATTTGTCTAATATCTATAAAATTGTTAAAAAAACAAAAAACTATCATGAAAAATCATACTGGGATTATTATACTTTAATAAACAACCATCCTCTAATTGAAGAAAAAAAAGTAATATTCTAAAATCTTCCAAATTTTCTACATTATCAAAATACTAGCAATTATTCACTTGGAGATATCTACACAGAAGTTTCTATACACCACATAGATTAGCCAAAATGTATTCCATTGAAGATCAATGTTGGAGATGCCATACCAAGATAAAAGCAGATTGGCAGCATGATTTTTATGAATGTATATGTCTCAATATGTACTGGAAATCCATTAACTATTTTTTCAGACTGTTTATAATGATAATTTTCAATTAACAAAGTCTTTAATTTTATTCAGCTCTCCTATTCCAAACTGTGTACCAAAAAAAGACACTAAAATTCTATGGTCACTATTGGCAATTTCACGTAAAATCATAACTATACACTGGAAAAATGAGGCTTCTCCTACGTTCAAGGCATCTGAGAATTTAACAACAACAGTTGCTCACATGGAAATATTAACAGTGAAGAACAGAACTAAAAGATCTACATCTTACTATTACTCTTGGATGAAAGTACTGGAAATACTCGAAAAGATCGAAGAAGATTTATCATCTTATGTTTCTAACTTTATAAAATATAGAATTTCAATGTTATTTGCATAGACACTAATGTAAATAGTTATACAATGGTTTGAAGTTAGTAATGTTTTAGAATTGTAAATATGTTATTTATCTTTATTTCATGTAATGTTTAAGGCATCTTATTTGAAATAATAAAAAAATATTTAGTAAAAAAAAAACATTATGTCATCTATCAATGACAATATAATATTTCCCTGTGAATAAAATCTTACTTTATATTTGATTATCTTAATCCCATTATCTGACTACAATGGGTGAATATGTTTGATATGCATTTTATGTTTTTTAATTTAGAAGGTATTATACTAACCCTATCTAGACTATGTAAACTTCTGTACTTCTTGTTACTAACCACATACATTTATATATCTTAATACTGTATAATAACATACATTTGATGTATTTTAATCTTTGTCAATATGTATGAAAACTCTGGATGTTTCTGTATATATAATTGTTTTTTATGTACTTCTTGTATTTTTAATTGGAGCTGTTCTCCCCATGCCTTCACTGAAAATGGGTTTCTGACCAAGTGCACTTTCCCAGTCAGCAAATGTCAATAAATAATAAAAATAAATTTGGATGCTGAGATAAGTAAAACTAGTTAAGCCTTCAGCAGCAGAATACTCAGTACATTCTCCAGGATGATATGATCATAACATGTAGTTTTCAGTCCTAGAAACATTCTAGTGGTGCAAGAATTATAAACATGGAGGACAATATAACAACAGGCCACTGGGGTAGAAGATTATACTGGAAAACATAGGCCATCTCATGGTATCAGGCTTATGACATGAACCATCACACAGAGATGCCAATATCAGCAACTGAACTTGAAGCATGAAGCATATGAAGGAGAGCCAAGGTATTGCTAGGTCAGTTAGCTCTAAGGAACATTTTTTATGGACAGCTCAGATAATTAGAGACTACTTAATCTACTGCAATAAGGCGATATAATAAAAATGCTCAGAAGAGGCCATTGACTCTGTTCTGATCTCATGTGAGCCAGGAAACAATTCACTGGACTCAAGAAAATATCAGTTCTAAGACCATATTTATAAGCAGAAAAATAAAAATAAAAAGTTTTATTAGTGGATAGTTTTACTCAATAAGGGTCACCTATGTAATATGTATATGCAATTTCTCTCAAAGTATTTGAGGTTAAATCCTCATAGATGGTGTGCAGTCTATTCATACTAAGATTACGGCTCATGTTCCTGTACTTATTCAGAAAAATTAAGAAATTGTTAAATTATTAAAGTTTTTTCGCATAAAATAAGTTTTGGAGTGACAGAAATCCCAGAGGGATACTGTTAGAATGTGCTTGGAGATATGTGGAGATTTACATTTGATCAATTTAAATATCCCCTCATCACTAACAATTTCTATTAGGCATGCAGTAAATGAGTTTTTCATAATGATTTCCATTACATGGCAGTTAACATGTTACCTGAGGCAAAATGTGAGTAATCCATTTTTGTTATCTTCTGAAGAAGGCCCACATTCACAGCAGTCATCTAAATGTATAATATATGAAATATGAAATCATAAAAAAGTGATAGCATTTTATTTAGTTTTGTGACTGAAGGCTAGCAATGTTGTAAGGAATCACAGGATATTGCCAGGCTAATAAACACTAGGGCCCTTACAAGCCTAGACATGCACCCCAAACCATTTAGGTCTCAAGTGTCATAGGGGATCAAGTTATTAGGCTGGTAGCTAAGGATTGTAAGGGATTGTTCATTAGGGTAATGCTTTTCTTATTGACAACTTCTGTCCATAAGGGACATGGGGGCCAGACCAGGGACATATTAATGATTTCCTATCCAGTTGTCAATGTTTTGTTTAAAAAGGATCAGGGATGAACTCTGTTTTACATGGATGGGGAGCCAATTCCATAGTGCTGGGATTCTAAGGGACACATATCTGTCTCTCTAGCACATTTTCATTATGTCACAAGCAAAGTTCAGATCCCTGAATCTAGTGTATCTGGTGCTGTTTGTTGTATGCATCTGCAGTAGATCCATCAGTGCTGGGTCTGAGGAAGCCCTGTAAGCCAGACAAAGATGTCATCTCAGCAGCCAGTAGGAGACTGATTACAGAGACAGCCTTTAGATGATTACTGTAGGACAGGATATTCATGTCCTGAATTTTCTTGGTAAGAAAACGTTGTGGATATTCCAAATGCTGGAA
Source organism: Protopterus annectens (assembly GCF_019279795.1). Classification (NCBI taxonomy): domain Eukaryota; kingdom Metazoa; phylum Chordata; order Ceratodontiformes; family Protopteridae; genus Protopterus; species Protopterus annectens. The sequence continues at coordinate 868,772,867 of NC_056729.1, forward strand.
GTGTCTGGTTAGATACATGCCAAAGGGGGCACTGTTTTCAATGGTAGGTCTGGTAAGGGACACATAGAGTAGCACTATAATTTCTTTACCTGGACATCATACCCTTACCTAAAATATGGGCAGCACAGAATGAGTTTATTATTATGTTAGTCATGTTGGCCAAAGGCTATATTGCTGTCTACATATGTTTCCATATCCCTTACTTCTGGTTCAACCGTTAGTGGTGTTTTATCAGTGGAGTAATTAATCTGTGTTGGCAGTTTCCCAAATGGCATTATAGTGCATTTTTTGAGTTTTTGGCCATGGCTTTGCACCAGTCATTTGTCTGTGTTAAACTCCCTTTCAAGATGTTTGTGTTGTGGGGGGAATATATGGGAATATATACCTGTAAACTGGATAGCCAAAGGCCTTGAATTAAATAGCAACCAAACCTTTCAGCATTTTAACCAGTCTCTGTTGGTGTTCCACAAGGGTCAATAATCAGACCCATTCTATTTAATATTTTCATAAATAAACTTCATACTGAGACACTTACCACTCTCATACAGTATGCCAATGATTCAGCCCGTATCTGCTCTGTCCCAGCCATAATAAAATTACAGGAAATCACTCAAAAATCATTCACTGACATTGAAATGTGGCTAAAAAATTCTAACTTGCTGCTTAACGCCAAAAGAAACAAACTTAAGCTATTCACTTCAAAACAAGTTAATCAGAAACAAAAATTTCATATTGCCTCAAGTAATAACACAAAAATAGGAGCCATATGCCAAACTAAACTACTCGGAGTCATAATAGATGACAATCTCAAGTTTAATTACCATATATTTCATTCCATCAAGAAAATTCACCAAAAACTCATCTCCCTCTCTAGGGATAAACACTACCTGACAGATCAAGCAAGGATTACCTTAGCAGCAGCATACCTCCTTCCTTATCTATTATTTGCTTTCCCTATTCTTACAAATATCAACACTACATATAAAACTAAACTAGCCTTCTACAAAATAGCTAAATTTGCAACCAACCAACCTTAGGCACACTACTGCCTTGCATTAAAATGATTAAACTAGCTTGAACTATCAGACTAGTTGACATACTCACAGCAAATCATTGCCACAACCTGTTGTACTCTACAGACAAATGCCCAGCATTACAAAATACTCTACTGTACTATTCACCCACCAAAAGCCTTTATTTTAGCAATAAGCTTTTACTATGCTTGCTGTACTCTGCCTGAATATTGCTGATCTCTGTCTGCATTTTATTTTGAATTGAACTTTTTCATTTAAGGTTTTGTTAATTATATGTTGTATCTTATTCTTGTATTACATTTGTTTTGTTTTAAGTTTCCTGTTCTGTTGGAGTTTTAAGAGGCCTTACCTAGGGTCAGTTAGTAAAGTTAACAAAGAATTTGTTTGCAAGCAGTAAATAATGTCAGCTAAGTAGTGGACGGAGCTGAGAAATAACACATCTCATTTTAGCTAGAAATATCTCTATTTTGCTGGAGTGTTTGTTTGGCTTGCTTGCTATGCTCTGCCCAAATATTGATGATCTCTGTCGGCATTTTATTTTGAATAACAATTTTTCATTTATGGTTTGGTTACTTCTAATTTGTATCTTATTTTGTTTTTCACACCTACCCACCCAACTGGTTTTGTATTCTTAAACTTGGTGGCTTTTGAGTTGCCTGCCCCTACTATAAATCTGATTTTCGATGCTCCTTCCAGTCCCATCTCATCAGCTCATTCTACTGAGTACAGAGAAATCATTTGGGAAGGCTCACCCCCTTAGTTTCTTAACCTTGAATTATCTTATATTTCCTCCCTTCCCTCTTAACTAAAAAAAAAAAACACTTTATTCATCTGCTTTTAGTGTATGAGTGTTTCTTCCTACTTTATTACTTTATTTTGCTTTTGCTGCTTGCTATTAAGTGTTCAGTTGCATTTATTCTGCTGCATTTATTACTGCTTGTTAGTAGCCTGATTAAATTGTAAGTGTTATTCTAAGCCACTTTGTTTTGGTTTAAGCACTTGGGCTTCAGGCCAGTTGCTTTACATTAAGAAGATTTGTGGTCTACACTATTGTGGTAAGAAAGGTAGCTTACATCATTGTAAGTTGGGAATTGATGGCTGAATGATTAGTGTGTCTGTTATTCTAAAAAGTGTCTTAGTTCTGGTTTAAGCACTTACTATTGTGGTAAGAGAGGTAGCTTACATCCTTCTAAGATGGGAATTGATGGTTGAACGATAAGTGTGTCTGTTATTCTAAAAAGTGTCTTAGTTCTGGTTTAAGCACTTTGGCTTCAGGACAGTTATTTTACATTAAGAAGGTTTGTGGTCTACATTCATGTGGGAGGAGAGGGTAGCCTCTGCCCTTCTGGGCTGGGAATTGCTGGTTGAAGGCTTAGTGTGTCTGTTATTCTAAATGTGTCTTAGTTCTAGTTTAAACACTTGGGCTTCAGGACGTTACTTGACATTGAGAAGGTTTGTGGTCTACACTCTTGTGGGAGGAGAGGGTAGCCTCTGCCTTTCTGAGCTGAGAGTTGCTGGTTGAAGGCTTACTGTGCCTGCTTATTTGAACTGTTTCTTTTTTTTTAATTGTTGCACTTTGTTTGCTGTAGCATAGACTATATTCAGACCTGCTGAATCAAGCTCTGTTTGTATTACTAGAACACTAAGCCAAGCCATCTTTTGTTGTAGAGGGTTCCGCTGCTCCCTAGTGGCAGGAGTATGCAGTTGGAACTCGGTTAATTGAAGGTTACTGGAACAGGGCTCAAGTTTTAGCTTTTTTATTGGTTAATTTGTGTAAGTCAATTTGCTCTCATTTGTTACGTAAACATCCCATTGATTAGGTTTGTGCTTGTTTTAGTAAAGTTCCACAGAGTTTGGTGTCCAGCTACTGCTCTGCTGTATTTATTTCATCAATCCAAGGCGTCCACTGATCTCTGCAAAACATAAGTAGAATGTTTCACTGTATATTGCAGTTTTGAACTGCAGTTCTATCATATCACTGCTTATTTGAACTGCTTTTTTTTTTTTTTGAAATTGTTGCACTTTGTTTACTGTAGCATAGACTAGATTCAGACCTGCTTAACCTAGTTCTGTTTGTATAACTTGAGCACTAAACCAGGCCATCTTTTGTTGGAGAGGGCTCCCCTGCACCCTAGTGGCAGGAGTGTGCAGGAGTGTGCAGTTAGAACTCATATGATTGAAGGTTGCCGGAAAAGAGCTAATTTCTGAGATTGTTTGCTGGTTAACTTATTTAAATCAGTTTGCTCTTGTTTGCTACATAAACACTGTGTTTGCATGGGTTTGCACTTGTTTTATCAAGCTCCACAGAGTTTGGCAAACAGCTATTGCTCTGTTGTATTTATCTGATAAATCCAAGACATTTGGTGATCTCTGCAAAACTTGAGTAGAATTTTTCACTGTATATTGCACTTTGAACTGCATTTTTACCATATCACTGCTTATTTGAACTGTTTTTTTGTGAAGTTGTTGCACTTTGCTTGCTGTAGCATAGACTAGATCCAGACCTGCTGAATCTAGTTCCGTTTGTATAACTTGAGCATTAAACCAGGCCATCATTTGTTGGAGAGGGTTGCCATGCACCCCAGTGGCAGGAGTGTGCAGTTAGAGCTCACCTGATTGAAGGTGGCTGGAACAGGGCATGGTTTTGAGCTTTTTTATTGGTTAATTTGTTTAAATCAGTTTGCTCTCATTTTATTTATTTATTTTATTTTATATTTGTTTACTGGGTAAGTCCGACTGGGCAGGGTTGCTTGTTTTCAGCGGAGGCCTGGGGAGATGAGCTCCATTCCAATTACACAGTTAACAAAAGTTTAAACATACAAATATTAGTCAAAAGACAACATATAACAGTTTAGCAAACAGGCTACAATTTGGAAAAGGTTTCCATAGGAGTATTAGTCATACAGTGGAGAGATAAGATGATAATACACAACTTTATTAAAACTTAACAATATAGTAGTCTACATTTATTTTAAACATAATTTCACCACATTGGAATACACAACAGCATGCTAAGCTAAATTTACCTTACATAATTCCTTAAGAATTGAAGTAACTTGGATTACAGGGTATTATTTGGGTTTTGCAGATCTAAGAAGACCTTGTAACAGATACAAAGGGATTAAAGAGGCTAGGTGGATAATAAAAGAGTTAGCCTGGGTTGGAACATGTAAATATCCAGGACTTGGTACATAAAACACTGTGTTTGCATGAGTTTGTGCTTGTTTGTGCATCTCACACTGCTGAGCAGTGGTGGGTATGCTGGTGGTTATAGATGCAAACACATCTACCTGCAAATTTTCCTTTATTACTCTGATGGTGCTCCATCAGTGAGTTCTTGTGATTGTCCCTCACTGACAGGTGATACAGTCAGTGAAGCTTCTGAGGAACCAACATGGATCCTACCCGCTAGCCCTTCGTATTTTTTGTCCACTTCTCTTGTTCTCTACTCTACCCGGTCCTTCCTGTTCTCTCCCTGTTTTTTGAACACATCAACTTACCTAGCATTATGGACAGGCAATTTCTCTCCAGCCAGCCTGGTTGACATTGGCATCATGAAGCAATGTAGCAATTGCCTCATGTGCACTGACAGCCCACTTCTTCTAGTCCATATAAATTCATTATGTGAGGGATGCATCTATATCACGAACCTAGAATCCAGGCTCTCTTGCTCATCTGATAATAAGCAGGTTGTCAGCATGCACACCTCACCTCCTGTACTTACCAAACCAACAAGACATAAACCTACATATGTGGAGGTCTTTACCAGAGGCTTACCTAAACAACAGAGACCTCCCAAACACAAACACAAGCATGATTCACATAATACATCTTCTGTAGAACATAGTACACATAATATATCACACACCAGTATCTCACCAGTCATGCCCTAAGGCATGACACAAAAACAAACATCTTAGTCATAGGCCACTTAATTGTGAGACACACAAATGTCCCTCTCACCAGGTTGGACAAGGAAAAAGTCACAATCAGCTGTCTGTCAAGTACCAAGATCTGCCACATCACATCAACACTCAAGTTTCTCAACAACAGGCACTTTTATGACTCTGTCATAGTCCATGTTGGTGTGAACGACTTGAGATGTATTTCACTGGACTATATGAAGAGATACTTGACTGAGCCCTCTGATTATGTGTCTCAGGAAGATTATGCCCCTAGCCTTAAGCAGCATTTTACCTTTGCCTAGAATGATACCACAATACTAATAAAACATGATTGACTTCAACAATTGGCATTGTTTCTGGTGTCATTCAAAGGGGATCCAGCATCTGTCAGCCTGGGATGATATGGTCAACAGACCTCAATGCTTTGCCAGAGCTAGTCTTTGTCTGTCACCCCTGGAATTTTGGCCACTGGCTAAGGCTCTTGCCACCCCCATGGTGCCTGTTTTAGGGAATGTCACAAGAACAAAATTCCCCAATGTAAAAATATCCTCTAAAAACAACCTCAATGTCTCGCTGCTAAATGCTAGGAGTCTAAACCAGAAACTGCACTTACTGGAAGCAGTTATCACCATAGAAGATGTTGACATTTGTGCAGTCACTGAGACCTGGTTTTCGGCTGTGGAGATCACCCCAGCTATACCAGGTTACATTTCCTTCCACACGTTCAGACGACAAACTGAAAGTATGAGAACTAAAGGAGGTGGTGTATCAATATTCATTAAGGATAAATGCACCTCTAGAGTGGTTAAACAGCACGATTCTCTTGAATTACATCAGGTTCAATTGACTGTAGATAAGACCCCTCTTCTGATCATTGCCAGCTATAGGACCGTTTTAATGAATCAGGACATCCACTCAGCCTTCTTGGATCTACTTGAGTCAATCAAGATATAACCAAACACCCTGGTTTTGAGTGACTTTAATTACCCATCCCTAACTAGGTAAATTATACAAGTTCTAAGTCACTTGCAGAAAGGTTCCTGGACTTTGATAATTCCAATGTCATGGACCAGCTGGTTGACACACCCACAAGGGGGGCAAACATCCTGCATCTGGTGCTCACCAACATGGGGGACCGCTGCACCACCCTCAGTGTGTGGCCATCCATATTGACACTTTACCACAAATCAGTCTCCCTAGATGTAACTATAACACAAGTCCTCCCTTACTAGACAAAAACACTTCTCCAAGGCCAATTACAGCCTCTTACGTGACAGCATAAATAGCTTCATAGCCTCTCCCCACCGATGGAACAGACACCTATGCTGAGTTATATACCAATGCTTTATATGAGCACCTGTACAATTGGATTGACTCTGCTGTAGCTGATAGAACCAAAGCAAGATCTTCAAGGAAAAACAAATCTGCCTGAAGGATAGCCTCAAGGCATTTTTTAGTTACATCCATACCCTCAAAGGTAAGGCCCAGATTTGTGCTGAACTCGTAGTTAATGCTACTATATATACAAAACCTGTGAATATAGTAAACCTGCTGGCTGACAGTTTCAGTGAAAACTTCACTCCCTTGTCCTTCTCACCATATACCCCAAAGCATCCCTAACACCTGTCCCCCACCTAGTATCTTCAAGGAGCAGGTCTTAAATGCCCTATCCAAGGCAAAAATGCAGCCTTTATGGGACCAGACAACATCCTGGGATGTGTTCTACATGGGTTTAAAACAGAAATTAGCATCACCATTGGGAACGCTTTTCAATCACAGCCTAAGCTCTGGTTTCATCCCAGCAGAATGGAAAACAGCTACCATCAGCTCTTTGCACAAAGTTGGTGCATCCACAGACCCTGTAAACTATAGGCCCATTAGCATGACCAGCCTTATCTGCAAGGCCATGGAGCAAATCATCATGGACCTTATTAGCAAAGATATAGGTAATCTCCAAACACTCAACACCACTCAGTTTGGCTTTGTCAATGGGAGATCATGCCTGTTAAACTTGGTGGACTTCTTTGAAACAGTCACCAAATCCCTATATGAGAGCAAACCTGTGCATACTGCCTACCTATACTTAGTCAAGGCTCTTGACACAATCCCCACTCAGTCATCATTGATAAACTCACCCAGCGGGGTATCAACTCATATATTGTCAGGTGGGTTGCAAACTGCGTCACTGATAAAACTCATACGGTCAAAATAGGGGACTTCACCTCCTCCAGTAGACCTGTGAACAGTGGTGTTCCAGAGGGATTGGTTCAGGGACCCCTACTGTTCAAAATCTACTTCTCTGAAGTAGAGGCTAAAACTAAAGAACTGTGGCTGACAAAGTTTGCTATGACTGCAAACTGGGAGTGATCATTGAAACCCATAGCAATGTCAACATCCTTCAAGAAAGACTTATGCAGACTAATGACTGCTGCCAAAGTCATGGTCTTAAATTTAATGCAAAATAATTCCATTATTATCCCCTTTGGCAAGGGTGATGTTACTGCAAACTACCACATCAATAGCAATACCCTAAGCACACAGTCAGTGGTGACAGATCTGAGCACAAAGGTTAAAAGAAACCTTAACTTCGATCACCATGTCTCCACAGTGATAATGGCATTTTATATTGTTCATCTCATAAGTAAGGACATTGCCTCCAGAAAAAAGAGGTTATAACCCCCCTGTACTCTTCCTTCATCAGGCCAATAATAGAGTACAAAAATGCTTCCTTTGGTATGTTTCCATCCAAACACTTGTAGCAATAGGAGACACCACAAAGGTTCCTTACAAAGAAAATTCAGGGTCTTCGAGATCTGTCTTTTGCAGACAGACTGAAATAATTGTCACTTTGTTATACAGACTGCTCAGAGGCACACACATAATGAGCTGGATGTGATTGGATATCTGATCACAATCCTCTATAAGCGGTGTACTTCATTATTAGGTAAAATCAATTATTATCAGCTCGTTCTTACCCCCACTAGAGGTAGCAACATCCTTGAACTTGTCATTACTAACATGGGTGACCATTGCTCTACACCAATGGTCAACTCCTCCCTGGTTAGATCAGACCACAAACTAATCACCTTAGAAATCCACATCCGTCCCACCCCCCCCGCACAAAGGTAACCACCATGAAAAACATCTACAAAGCTAAATTTGGGCTCCTAAAAAAAGAGGTGGCTAACTTCACAGCACCCATGCAAATGAAGAACAATTGCATGACTGACGAATCATACACCAATGCACTGTACGGACACGTACACAAATGCATGGATCTCGCCATACCCAATCGAATCAAGATGCTCTCCTCCACAAAGGAAGCCATTCTAGTGGTCCCCTGCCATAAACAAACTCTACAACAGAAGGGGGAAACTGAGATGGAATAAGGTGAAGTCCCATGACTGGAAAAACTCCCTTATCAGCCATAACAAAAAGTCCCTCATCAAATCCTCTAAAGCTAGCTATGAAAACAGAATTGCAGCAGATAGTAAAGACAACCACAAGGCCTTCTATAGTTATGTAAAGAATCTCCATGTCAATACCCAGATTTGCTCTGAGCTGCTGCACAATGATACTGCCTATACTAAGCCAACAGATATTGCCAATATATTGGCCGACAGATTCAGTGCCAACTTTGCCCCTCTCTCCCCTCACAAAAAGGACCAATCACAATACCAGTAGATTGCCAGGCACCCACTATTACTGCTGCACAGGTTAAAACTGCACTGTCCAAGGCCAAGAATACAGCTGCTATGGGACCTGACAATATCTCTGGCTGTGTTCTACATGAACTACAGAGTGACCTGGCACCTCACCTGTGTGCCCTGTTCAATCACAGCCTCACCTCAGGCTTTGTCCCTACCAAATGGTGCACTGTTACAGTCGCCCCATTAGCCTGATAAGTCTGATATGCAAAGCTATGGGATGCATCATCATGGACCTATTAAACATGGATATAGGGAATCTGCAAACTCTGAATCCCAGATAGTTTGGTTTTGTGAAGGGTAGATCATGCCTGCTCAACTTGGTCGACTTCTTTGAGTTAGTCACCAGAGCTGTGGATGAAGGCAAGGTGGTTCATACAGCCTACCGTGATCTGGCCAAGGCCTTTGATACCATTTCCCACTCAGGAATAATAGAAAAACTCACTAAGCTAGTCATCAACACCTATATAACTAGGTGGGTTGCAAACTAGCTCACAGATAGAACCTACAGTGTGAAAGTAGCTGATGCCAAGTCAGACTGCTGACTAGCCATGAGTGGAGTCCCACAGGGTTTGGTCCTGGGTCCTCTCCTGTTTGGTATCTACTCACCTGAATTCCAGGCCAACACAAAGGAACACTGGCTGACAAAGTTCACAGACAATTGCAAGTTGGGAGCTATTATTAACTCCCAAAGTGATGTTGACAATCTACAGAATGGCCTCACTGAGACCAACAACTGGTGTCAGAACCATGGTCTTATGCTCAATGCCAAAAAGGTGTTGTCATTCCCTTTGGGAAAAACCCCGGTCCCATGAATTACCACATCAATGGTAGTCCACTGAACACATAAGGGATTATATCAGATGTCGGATCACAGGTTGATAGCAACCTCTCTTTTGATCACCACATTGCCACTGTGGTCTGAAAGTCCTTCTATGTGGCACATCTCATTACTAACGGTTTTGCAATCAGGAAGAAATAGGTCATTGTCTCCCTCTAGTCTTCCCTCATTAGGCCAATCATTAAGTACAATGCCCCATTTGGCATGTACCTCACTAGACACCTGCAACAACTGGAGAGGCTGCAAAAGTACCTCACAAAGAGGATCCTAGGCATTAAACACTTGTCCTCTATGGACAGACTAAAAAAACTTCAACTATTTTCTGCCTCATATTGCCTACTTAGATACTTAGAGGTGAACTCTGCATGGCTTACAAAGTCATGTCTGACCCAGCTCTGTTAGAAATGCTACATCTAAAGAAATCCCAATCCCTCCACACCACATGCCCCAGAGACCTCAACCTCATTACCACAATCAACAAAACGTGCTAAAGGGACAGGTTCATAACCCAGAGATTGCCCATGTTATGGAATAGACTTCCCATACATGTCAAACAGAGCACCCCACTGGCCCTCTTCAAAAGAAGAGGGCCAGTGGGGTGCTCTTCAAAAGAAGTCTTGATGTGTGGATGGGAAATAGAAAGTTCACCCCGGGGTTCAACCCGGGGATCACTCCAGTGGCTCTACTTGACAGAGGCACTGGGAACTAAGGTCAGGTGGCATGATGCCAGGGTAATCCTTTGGGCTAGACTTGTAAAGGCTCCAGGGCCATTAGCCTAGTACACACCTATGAACCTATTTGCTCATCCATTGGAGGCAAAAACACTAACAGATTCCATAATCCAAAAACTGGGATGATGTATGGAGAAAGTCTTTCCAAACTATAATATGTTTATGATTTTTCTTAATGTATGCTTTATCCCAAACAAAAAAATATTCTTTTTCACTGGTTAATTTTTTTAAAGAAACTGCAACCTCTTTCCTCACCACAGGATTGTGTTACTAAGCCCATAGTCAAATATCCTCACTATGGAATTTTGTTACTAAGCTACTAAGCTCATAACCAAATTTTTAATGCATTATTTGCTACAGTAGCCATTTTCTTTTAGAGTACACAGGTGTGGTACTGGAACTAGCAGGCTATTTAATACATATTTTTCCTGCACTACTGACATATTTAATTATATTTTAGGGAATTTTCTTCTCAAATATTTTGCTGGACCAATTCCTAACATTGCCTAGAAATTTCTGCATGCATTTAATGTCAGTGACAAGTTTAAGAAATAATGCAATAAACGGAAGCAAGCATGATAGAGTATCCAAGACATTCTTCTTTTTTTTTAACAGTTTTTATGTATTTTTTTATTAAAACAAATTTACAAACAATCATAAGTATTCATCTGAAATTTGACAAATAAAGGCTATAACATATATGTGTCAAATAATTTATAAGCAAAATAATAAACTGGTTAACTAAAGTATTTACAAAGACATCCTGTAGATTCAATTTAACAAGGCAATTTCTACTGTTTATGCTGTACATCAACAATAAGGAAAAAAATAAATCAGCATTAGATACTAAAACAAGTAATTGTTTTTCAATAAGCTTTGTGAATTATCCCACATTTGAGGTTCATAATTCTTACTAGAAGTTCTAGCAGTTATGTTTTTTAATTATAATTGACAAACATCATTTAACAAATAAGTAAATTCAGAAAATGTAGGAGGAGATTCTGAAATCCAATTTCTTGTTATTAATTTTCTAGCCACTTCTAGTATTGCCCAGAGTAGATAATATTTTATTTTTTAACACAATTTGGAACAGGTGTATTAAAGATCTCCAGAGATTTGGTAAAAGTAAAGTTATCTGAAAATAATGTCTGTAGAAAATCATTTATGTTCTTCCAAAACAAAATAAGATCAGGACAATCATAGAACATGTAGGCCCAGCCTATATCTGTATCTGATTTACATTTGTTGCATATATTCTACTTTTTGTTTATTTTATTCATTAATTGTGGAGTATAAAACAATCTGTTCAGGTGTATTAAAGATCTCCAGAGATTTGGTAAAAGTAAAGTTATATGAAAATAATGTCTGTAGAAAATCATTTATGTTCTTCCAAAACAAAATAAGATCAGGACAATCATAGAACATGTAGGCCCAGCCTATATCTGTATCTGATTTACATTTGTTGCATATGTTCTACTTTTTGTTTATTTTATTCATTAATTGTGGAGTATAAAACAATCTGTTCATAAACCTCCACATATATAATCTCCATTTAAGAGATAATGTTGTTTTCCGAGCTGATTTTAAAATATTTTCTTTGTCTTGATCACTAGGATATCTATTATTAATAGTGTAATAATAATTCCAATAATTCTCTGGGTAAGAGTATGTTTCTGCTCTTATAGTTCTAAAAAATGAATATTTGTTAAGAGTATGCTTGTTTGTGTTGAAGAATTAATTGAAAACAATGTATTAAGATAGAGGTATATTTTTGTAGTTGGCATAATCCTTTGTAATGTGTTGTCTATGAATAGTCTAAGTGTTTGCATGTTTAGCCACATGGCTTTATCTAATTGAAATTCATGTAATATACTTTCAACACTTTTAGTCTTAAAGTCAGATATCAACTGAAACCAAAACTTAAGTTCTTTTTGATTTAAGAAAGAAACTGTATTTACATCTGAGGCTATTAATATGCTTTGAGTAAAAGCTATGGGGAACAATAGGGTGAAACACTCCTTATAGCTGATATGTTTATATATGAAATTCCTAAAAGTTACTATGATGTTGTGAATGTAACAAGTTGTGTAGGGAAATATTGTTTGTAGGGTAAAATATTCTTTTAGAATCCATAAAATTGGATTATTTATTATTTCTAACTGAAAAGTAAAAGTTTTTGTTATTAATTGCATGGCTGATGACTCTCACAATAACTCCCACTTAGCTAAGTAGGTAGTGTCTAAGAGTTGAGCAATCACCTTAATTATAGAAGAGATGGAATAGAGATTTAGATCAGGAAAAGCAATCCCTCGATTACTCCAGCTATGTAGGTGTTGATTAAGAGATATTCTTGACTTATTTGGATACTAAAAGAAGTTTAATATCAGAGAGTTTATTTTATTAATACATTTTTTAGAAGGAAGAATTAGGATAGATTGGATAATGTATATTATTTTAGGCAAGATAATCATTTTTATGATAGTTAACCTATTTTCTGTAGTGAATGTTATTATTTTCCATTTTGAGATTAGATTTTGAATATTACTAAAACATTTGTCATAGTTTAGTCATATAATTGTTTTAATATCTTTAGCAAGGATAATTCCCAAATAAGTGATTTGGTCGTAGATTAGTTATTTAAGAGTATTATATATAATTTTGTTATTTTTATTTGAATATATAGGTAATATTTTTGTTTTATCTTCATTGAAAGACAATCCAGAGATAGTTTGAAAAGTTTTAATAGAATTTAATAAAGTAGATATTGAAGAGTCATTACCTTTTGTAGTTATAAGGAGATCATCAGCGAATATCTGTATTTTTGGTGTTGTATCTTCGTCTATGTTTAGTCCTTCAATATTCTTGTCATTTCTTATAGCATTTGCCCATGGTTCCATTATTAAAGTGAACAACAATTGAGAAAGAGGACAGCCCTGTTTAGTACCTTTTATAATGGGAATTTTGTTTGAAGTATATGTACCTATCTTTATATAGGCTAAGGCTCCTTTATATAGATTTTGCAGTAAGTTTATGAAATTATTTGAGAAATTTATGCATGCTAGCAGTGTGAAAAAATAATCCCAATCAATTGAGTCAAAAGCTGCATTAATGTCCTAACTAATTAGAGTTAAGTATTTTTTTTTTCATGTGAGAGAAATCTGTAAGTGCTAAGGTTCATTTAATGTTATCAAATGTGCTTCTGTTAGTTACAAAACCAGTTTGGTCATCATGAATTATAAAGGGCAAAATTTTCTCTTTCAGAGTAAATGTTCATGAACATCTTATAATCAACATTTAATAAGGATATGTGTCTGTATGAGGAGCAATATTCAGGGTCTTTGCTAGATTTTAAGATCGGTGAGATGAACGTATATTTCCATGAGGGGGGTCATAAATTTCATCTGGGCAAAATTATATACATTATGAAGTATTGTTATAGCTGTTTTAGGCATGATTTTATATATTTCAGATATGATGCCATCATTTCCTGGTTCCTTGTTAGGTTTGAGTTTATTAATTTGAGTTATTATATCATTACATGTGATTTGTTTATCAATATTTTCTATCTGCAATGTGTTTAGTCTATTTTTGAGATTTGTATTGATGAAATGTTTTATGTTATCTTTAGATTCAGTGGAATGCAAAGACTGATTGATTGTATGAAAGTGACTTCTAAATTCTTCTATTATAACCTGTATATTACATACTTCCTTCTATTTCTTCAAATAATATATTTCTTTGACATGAATCTGTTTGTTTAACCTTTTAGTTTTATTCTTAAGATTAGTTAAGTGTTTAGGGATTAAAGAATATGCTAGAAATTTATATTTTTCTAATGTAATCATAATTTTATGGTGAAGTATTTTCTATATTCTTCATTAAGTTTATTTATTTCATCTTTAATATTAGTGGATGCAAGTTTATCTTTGTTTTTAGGATACAACAAGTCAAGACTGTTCTGAATAGTGTTTAGATCTTTGTCCCAATTTTTTCTTTTATTATGGTTTCATTTGTTAATTTGTCCATAAAGGTAAGCTTTTAAAGCATCCCAAATATGTGTCATGAGTATCGGATTCTGTATTTATATTAATAAAACTTTGTATTTCTTCTTTTATAAATGTTTGAATTTTTTTTAATTGTGTAAGGTATGCTGGTATTCTTTTTATTTGTATATTGGGAAAATTATTTATTTTGAACTCAAATAAAATTGCATTATGATCCGATATTGGGCATGAAATATTTTTATTGTATGTTAGGTCATGTAATATTTGAGTGGAAAGTAATATTCTGTCTATTCTAGAATATGACTTGTGTCTGTTAGAATAAAACGTGTAGTGTAGTGTGCTAGAATCTACAAAGTCATAGATATCCTTTAGTTGATAAGCATTCATAAAATGCATTAGCTGTTTAGCTTGTGGAATAATTTTTCTCTTCCCCAAGTTTGTTAAGTCTTTTGAGTTTAGGATACAATAAAAATTTCCTGCCATGACTATATCTCCTGTAGAATAAGATACTTTCTGATTTAAATGTTGCCTAATTGTGTTAGTGCCAGTAGTTATTTATTAATGTATATATTATTTTTGTTTATTTCAATTATGGCTAAACATAACAAACCTTTGCTATCTTTATAAGTGTTAATTATTCTTGGTAGAGGAAGAGATTTACCCCAAAGAATAGCAACACCTCTCTTCTTTTTTGTATGTTCAGAGCTTGCAATAACTATATATTTATTTGTGTTTAAGTATTTGATACTATCTTTTAATAAATGGGTTTCTTGTAAGAAAATTATATTGGGCTTATGTAGAGCTAGATATTTGAACATACTGCCTCCTTTTAAGGAATTATTTAGACCATTGATATTAATCAAAATACCTCTTAATGTGGTCATATTAAACAGGTTTTAAGAAAGATAAGTTTTGTTGTAAGTCAATATCATATACATAATTTGTGTATCTCACTTTTATATTGTTGTTGTTGTGTCTTTTGGCTTTTCCCAGTTAGGGGTCGCCACAGCGGAACTCTGGTCCGCTAATGATTGGCAGTTGATTTTTACGTACCGAGTTGCCAGCTCTGACGCACAACCTTCAACGAAGGTACGCCCATTCATGCATGTCTCCACGCAGAAGACGCTCTAATTGAGAATCGAACTGGACAACGTCTTACTGTGAGGCGACAACGCTACCGCAGCACCACCACCGCAGTTTTATATTGTGTGTTCAAATTAAATATAATAAATGTTAACTTATGTGGGTAGTAATTATTTTATAAACAATACCATTTAGGATATTATATATACGAATAATGAAGGATGTCAAAACAAATGTATTAGTAATCTTTGTTATATGCTGTTGTAAGAAAAAAACAAAAACAGCTCCACGCCTGGAGTCAAAACTCCTTGTCGCAATGGCATCATCTACTGAGATCAAACCTTCGGACAGTAACAGCAGAATAAGGCTACCACTTGTTATATATATTATATAACATTAATTGAAAATTATACTAGATAATAGAAAAGAAAATGTTTTTAAACTTATAAAGATTTATTACATGTCTCATCCGGATTGCTTACTTATTCTGAATTTTAAGGAATCTACGTATGAGGAGACTGGCATAATGTTTAAGGTGTTTACCTTACAGACACAAGGTGCAGGGTTTGACACCTTAAGGCCATGTAATATGGTAGGAACCAGTATTGACAGTAAAGGGTACTTAAATATACTAAACATATGTAATGAGACTGCAAGGGGAGATATTCAATTATCAAAGGTATACATAAAGAACAACTTCTTCAGTATAATGTTTAGATTAAATAATGCATTTACTAAATAGCATCATTTATAATGTATTTCAGTAAAATAGGACGTGTCTTTGAGATAATGAATCTTTCTTTATATAAAGTATCATGCAGAAATTTTATGTTAAGTATATATTGATTTGTATTATATTTGTATTTTATCCATGTTAAGGTCTATTGCTACTAGAATATGTCAGTAACTATGTATATGGGATTATTTTGTATTAAAGATACATCTGATGTTTATTTAATATGTATCACTATTCTGAAAGCAAGACCCACTACTGCTTATTATAAGTTATATTTATATCTGTAAAACTAATAGATTGGATACTATACTTCCAGTCCACTCCTGTCACATATATATATATATATATATATATATATATATATATATATATATATACGTTTCTTTTGTCTGAGTGCTGTCCTTGATTCCTACATAATTATAAGTTAACCCTTTCTATAATTTAGTTCAGGTTATATGTCTCCTTGTTTGTATCTCCTGGTATAATACAATAGCAATTTATATGTATTTTGCCAAACGGAAGTGAATAAACTGTAAAAGGTCTTCTGCATCAAAGATGAGCATACAACAAGTTGAATCAGAGTTACTACAACTTTAAGCATCTGTAGCGCAGGAAAGGCTATAACTTATCTATCATAGTAGGTCTATATTTTTTGATGCATTGTCATTAAAATACAGAAGCTTATTACTTATGAATTGTACTAAATACATGAGGTTTATCAAAAATTATCAGGGAAAATAACAATGCAACTCCTGTGCAGTTATTTCAACCGTACTATAAATAAAATGAGGAGACTGCATATCTTCATTGACCCCAGAAGTGTCATTATTTCCATTGTTATAGGTAAAACTCTTCAGTATTTTTTTTTAATGTGCTAGGTAACACAGTTTCAGTAACAGAAGGAGTAACGCACCACTTGAGAATTATTTTGAGCAAACAATCTTATTAACTGATGTACATAAACTACAGAAGTATATATCCTCCTGTTAAAAGAGTGCAGTTTAGTGAAACAAAGTAAGCATCAGAGAATTGTCAACAAACTCAAATGCTCACAAAACATGGTCTCAGTAGGTGTCTATAAACTGAATTATATACAGCTGTATATATGTTTAAATTTGTTTGTACCCAGTATTTGCATACACTTATTACTCTAAAGCAGTAAACCTCTAGCTAAGCTTCAAGCTTCATTCCTTCTTTGAGACTAGTTGTTGTATAATCTTTGTCACATTTAATATATTTAAAATATTATATTATATATAATATGTTAACAGGATTTCAATTTGATTTAAGTACTGCCTACCTATATTCATAATCTGTGCCAGGTACTCATTTTCTTAACTTGAGATTGTTGTCTGATATGTAATTGCTGAGTATTTGTTGATCCACAAAGATTTAAACTGCACGACTCATTCGTTTTTTTTTTAAATGCTCTGTAAGCAAAAATAATAAAGAGGCCGTTTTTTGGCAAAAAACGAAGCTATACTTCTTGGAGCAGCTTGTCCAGTAGCAATGACATCATCGGAGAGCTTCATAGGGCTGCAAACGTGAAGTAGAAGCTGTTCTTGCTTTTTCAGGACAAAATGACTGAAATAAGAAAGTATAAGCTTATGGACGATCTTCACGAGCTCTCGTAGATCCAAAGTTGTTTCTCTTGGTAAAAATTAGAAAAAAATGCAGGAAAAAGGTTCAGAAAGCTTTTTCGTTGTATTTCATACTCAGCTGTTAAAGCCTGTAATGTTTGTTAGCTTGTAAATGGCCCAACAATCTGCGATCAGTCATAGCAGAAATAACAGTGCATAAATCCCTATTAACAACACTCTCAAACATACATAAAAGAATAAATAGTAAAAATAAGAGAAAAAACAGCCTCTTTAAGTATATACATACTGACTACCTTACTATCATCATTATTATTGTAAAAATCTCTAAAATTTGTATCATAGCATTTTTTCAGTATATACACATAACTTTTAAGAATGAAAGCATCTCTGGGTAGTATACAGTCTCCAGTTTTAATCAAATGTCCTTTAAAATGAAACAAAGTAAAGGACTTTACTGAAACAAAGAAAGGTAGCATATGTCCCAAACTATTGAGGGAAATATAAAGCATAGTCCCGGGTACTATATTGTTGAGATATGTTATTGTTTGATTTATAGGTAGCTAACATCTTGTTAATAAGAAGATTAAGAAAGTATCTCATTCAGTTTTATTTGTTGTAAGAAACATAAGAGCATATATGCAGCTTAATAATGTATAATGAAGGAGACATTATATGCTAACATTTTCCTTTGTCTTTTATTATTATCTCCTCATTCTTATTAAGTGATTTATATTCTCTTACTTAACCGCTACATAAAGCTCTCTACCGCTTTCATAGTTATTAACATTTATAATAGTATGTTATCGATAAATAAGAGAATCTGTATTAATATAAGATAGCAAATGCAGCTTATAATTACAAATATACCCTTTTCTTTTATTTCATAAAGGATAAAATTATACTTGAATAATAGGTGTTGTGCATTTATTAGAATTATTAATAAGTGATTATAAGTAATTAACTGTAATAATAATCTTTTATATTTGATGGGCTATAAGTAACTTTTATAGTGTTTTTTTAAAGAAATGAGAAGCTCTTACCTTGCAAGAAGATCACAACAATATAGAATTATCCAATAACACCATAGATCAAAAGGAAATGAAAAAGAAAGAATATAGTAGTATTTATTTATTTGTTCTTTAGCCTCTTTTGCTTTTCAGTTATTTTCCATGTAGAATTTGAAGCAATTCTTTTAAGTGAAGGGTTTCCCCACTCCATTTCTTCTAGTTTCTCTAGAACTCTATGATGTTTAACATAAGACAGAGCTGAATCCAGGTCTTCAAATATTTTGGGTCCCTCTGGAAGGAAAATCTTCAACTTTGCAGGAAACAAAAGGTGTGTTTTGATTTGTATCTTTTTCAGTTCTTTGATCAGTGGCAAAACAATCTTCCTCTTATTTATGACTAGTGAAGAGAAGTCATTGTCAAAATGAATACTAGAGGCATTAAATTTCAGAGAAGATCTAGACCAAGCAGTTTTTAGAACTAGCTCTTTATCTGAGGAAGAGAGAAATTTAACAATAACTGACCTAGGTTGCTTTCTGGTAGAAGTATTTACAGCAGCTAATGACCAGTGTGCTCTCTCAGTGCCAAAAGACATAGCCCCTGGTAGGTCTAAAATAGTAGGTATCCAGGTGTTGAGAAAAGATGTCATATTGTTTCCTTCTACATTTTCTGGCAAACCAAAGATCCTTAGATTATTTCTGCAAGATTTATTTTCGAGGTCATCAAGTTTGCTGTGCAGCAGGGTGTTTTGTTTAAGCAAGAATTCAATATTGTGTTCATTTTCCATTATTCTGCCAATTATTTGGATTTTTTGCTGTTTCAAATCTTCGTGTAGTAATTCCATTTTTTTAGTGGCTTTTTCTTTAAAATTGTCTATTTTACAGTCAATTTTATCGATCTTGGTAGTTAAATCTTGTATGCTAGATACAAGAGTTTGTAGTTCTTTTCTGAGGCTGGCATCTTGACTGGCTGTCTTATTTAAGGTCATAATGAAAACTAGTCAGATGAGAAGATATTTTCAGCATAGAATTTTGACTGGAAATTATGTCTTCAGAATTTTTTTTGTAGATATTCTTGTAGATGAAGTTGAAAACTATATAATTATGTAAAAAAAATTATCAAAGTTCCCAGTTTGAATACAATAATCCAGTATAAACAAAAATTATAGAGTGGAGCTAGGAAATTCTGCTGCTACTCAGAAGTCATGTAGCCACACCCACCCAAGGCATTTTTCTTGAATTTTCAAAGGTATTCAGTTAATTATAGCTTTATTATGATTCCTATTTTTTTGTTTCAGTTATAACATTTTATTCTATTAGTGTTGTATTTTATTGTGTGTGTGTGTGTGTGTGTGTGTGTGTGTGTGTGTGTGTGTGTGTGTGTGTGTGTGTGTGTGTATATATATATATATATATATATATATATATATATATATATATATATATATATATTAGAACAGAGTATGCAATTTTTAACCACAAATGTGGACTTGTCCATGATAATTTTCAACCACATGCATGCATAGTGTGACATACAGAAAGGTTTCTATTCAAAACACTTGAGATCAACTATCTTATATGCTGCCTGTTATCTGGAAACACCCGAATTTTTAGAGATCAGTATTATGGTATCATGAGGGTTCCTCATTTTCTTGAAGTACAAATCTTGAATATGGTATATGCCTGTATTGGGTAGACTGCTACTCCCTCCATATTAACATATGAGCCAAGCTTATCTGGGCTGTGCAAACATGCTTTCCTAGAAATTTTTATAACTACAATTGCAGTTCACATTTGATCATTTTTTATAATGTTTTATGATTGCATTTATGAGGTACAGTCACAAAATGCTCACACTTTCATACAGAAGCGATAATTTTATTTCACATACCCACACGCATGCACACCCACATGCTTATATTGTGTTTTATATATATATATATATATATATATATATATATATATATATATATATATATATATATGGGTCTATGTTCAGCCATCAGACAAAAGTTACATTGAATAGCTAATACTCCAACATTAATCATCGAACTTTAATATTACTGAGCATGTGACCATAGTTGGCCAACATAGAAGAATCACAATGTATTACATACTTACCAGTAATTTAGCTATAAGAAAATCTGCCTTTTCCCCAATAAGTATTGTCTGGTGAACACTACTTATGTGGGGACGGCTGTGCCCTGGACACTCCTCTATGCGGGAGGTTGTGCCCCCCCCCCACTAATTATATATACCAACTCTGTGGTTGTACTAAATTGGTGAAGGGCAGGTTTTCTTATATCTAAGTTACTGGAAAGTAAGCAGCTCTTTGCTTTTCCTCTATGTTGACCAACTTTGGCCACTCAATGATTTTTTTTAAATACAAGTGTGTTTGGTAATATTAAACTTCGATGGTTAATGTTTGAGTATTAGCCATTTGATGTAACTTTTATTCAATGGCTGAACATAGATACATCTATATATATATATATATATATATATATATATATATATATATATATATATATATATATATGTTTACTATTGGAATGTTGAAACTGCCTTGGTCGACTAGCACATGATCAAAAGGCAGTTCCCCAGGCAGGCAGAATGTCGACCCAAAATCAATCGAGTTACACTACAGCAAATGAGTAGTGTAGGTCTACCATTTTGGTTCGACATTGTGCAGGGAGGTCACGCTTCAGTGAGGAACAAGGAATTAACCCACTTCCTCACTGTAGTGCGATCTCGGAATTGGTATATTTAATTTACAGGAATGTGGGGGGCAGAGGAGAAGTAGACGTAACGTACTGTTGACTGTAGAGTCCAACGGTACATTAATGTACATAGCAGGAAGTGAGTGACATCACATAGATAGATAGATAGATAGATAGATAGATAGATAGATAGATTGCTACAGTCTGTAGGAATGAACGTTCATATGAGTGAATGCTCTTGTTTGTTTTTTTAGCCTTTTGGCTAATCTGTGCATAAATTGGCTTAATGGTTAAGGTATTTACCTCACAAAGACATGATATGGGTTGGGAGTTTGCATAAAGGTTAAGGTATTTATCTTACAAACACAAGGTACAGGGTTTGATTCTCACCATTAAAAGGGAAATAGGCTAGGCTCAAAAGAGTTCATAAGGGCAGGTAGCCTAGTATTTACCTATGAGATTGCATTACTTGCCTTTACCCTGGTGTTGTGTGATTCTGAAGTTGGTATATAGAATTATCAAAGGGGTATGGGAGTGTAGGGGGGTGCTTACTAGAGCCAGATCAAGCACTAGGTGACCTAGGCAATTGCCTAGGGCCTGTGTTGTCTGATTTGGATCCTGCTTTGCTGTTAAAAGAAAAGTTCCATAAATAAATGAAAATCCAATTAACATCCTTAAATATAATGGGGCTTTAGAAACTGAAGAGAGACTTCTGCAATGAAAAGTAAGCCACAAAAACCTCAGCTTTATTTTCCTAAATGGAATACAGCACCCAAGCAACAGATTTTATCTACATAGGAAAGAGATACCAGGAATCATATAGTGTGAGCTGCACAGGGATACAGAGCAAGCAACAGATCTTAACATGCTTCAAACAGAGCTGCTGTGTGTGTGTGTGTGTGTGTGTGTGTGTGTGTGTGTGTGTGTGTGTGTGTGTGTGTGTGTGTGTGTGTGTGTGTGTGTGTGAGCTGGAAAGGGATACGGAGTTAGCAAATGATTTTAACATGCTACAAACAGAGCTGCAATGCCATTGAGAAACAGAGGTGACTGTGTGTGTGTTGGTATGTAAAATGCTCCAGTTAGAGGGTCTGTCTAGTTAAGCAACGTTACTCTTATACTGCAGTACACACACAAGCATGCATGTATATATATATACACACACACCACACACTGATTTAAACAAATAACAATACATTGTGCTACTGTAGTACTGCCATACCAGATCAGTGACTGCTGTTTAACAGTCATCAAGAGTAATGCATACCTGCCACTTTTTCTGGTATCACAGAATATTTCAGATTTTTCCTCATATTTTTGCACTTCCCCTCGTAAAAATTTTGGATAGCTGGTAAATCATTCAGGATGATGGACAGTTTAGTAATGCCTGACATTAGTTTCATATTTCTTATTGTCCCAAAAATGCATGTTGTTACCAAACGTGTTATTCTATTAACATTTTAAGTGAAACACAGTAATATTTAAAAGCATTCCTGCTTTTGAGGCTTTATTCTGCCATTATTTTTTACTTTGCCAAGAATTTCTGATCAAAGAATTTGATGGTTATAGTATTTGATGTCCTTGGTGTGCTGCCAGTATGTGTAACTTCTTGAAAGAGAAAACAATCTTTTATGATCGGGAATGTCTGCTCTTCTTAAAATCCCAGGTAAGCGCTAATATCGGCTGCTCTGGGCTACCTATCTCTGGCTTTTATCTCGCTCATGCTCATTCACTGATTACCAGCTTTATCTGTATATGGCCATATCACACCTCCATTTAAGATAAAGTGTACAGTTGTAGAGCAAAATATCTGTTTTTTCTCCCAAACAGCAGCAGCAGTTTTAGCAGGTCTCCCACAGAGTCAAGGAAGATTGGCCTCCTCCCCACAGCCACAGGTATCTCGGGTGCTTAAAGCCTTTTATGATGTTAGTTTAGTGGAGAGAATATCCACCAGCAGGATTTATGCCAGTGGTAACACATTTATTGAAATTATGAAGCCTGCTATGTGACAAAATACTGTTTCTACAACCAGAAATATTTTTGAATTTTAAAGGAGCAGACATGGTGCCACATCCTGTGAGTTATTACCCTCTGGTTTAGTAAGCTCACACGATTGCTGTGATAGCTTTTGTTGTTTTCCAAAAATGTAACCAAATGTCAAAATAAGGTGACTTGCTGTGGTTGGGACCCACCCCCAGGACTGGGGGAGTGGGGGTCACTGTGACTGTAGGGTTTGCTGGTGCCTACAACCGGCCATGACTCACAATTTCATAGTTTTAATGAGCAAGCTCATCATTGGGGAGATTGAAACTCTGGATCCCATGTTGGAATGTACAGGTATCCCCATAGTCACAGTGCTCTCATTGTGTTGCAGATGGTGTTCGAGTTCTGCCCTAAACTACCGCCTGTCCATCAGCCTGCTTATTACTTGCTTGCTCTACTTCAGTGTACAGTAATGGAGTAGTTGTTGAAGATGTTGAAGGCTATTCTTTGACTTGTACAGTCTTTCATTACTGGCAGCAGTACTTTTTCTATTTATAGACAGTTTGGGGGTAACTCTGCTAATTTGGAGTTGTTTGCATAGATGGATTGGTTCTTATTTTATATTATGTATTTATTTATTTATTTATGTATTTTGTTTGCTTGGTTTTGTAAGATTGTTAGTCAGTTATGATATGGAGGTGTCAAGCAAATATTTGTACTCCTGTGAAGTGTATCACAGAAGAACTATGGAAAGTCCAATAATAAGGATTTTAGAAGAGTCAGTAATCCACTTTGCTTTTGTCTGGAAACCAGAGGATTCAAAAAAAACATTTATACCTAAGAGAAGCATGCAGATTTCACAAAAACAGTGATCAGAAGTCATGACTAAACCCCATACTTTAGAGATGTGAGGCAGAGATATTAGTAATAAACAAGTTTATGAGACACTATACTCCCATATATAAATTCATAGCCATGTCCCATATGCAAAATAATAGTTGTGCTTGTTACCTAGCCGAAAAGCTGACAACGTATTCTCACTGATAATATTCTGCAAATTTAATTTCAGTGGCTGCTTCTCTATATGATGTCAAATTTGTAAATCAGTATAAATGTGGAGTCTGAACTAAATATGTAGACATACATAGATAACAAGATAGGGACTGATTCTCATTTCAAATCTAAATAAAAACATCTGGATCATAAGAAACAAACAGCTGGGATTTTATCAAATATCATTAGACATGCTGAAAAAATCATTACATTTTTAAGACTAGATTTTCAATAATTTTCAGTAATTTCTGTAACTATTATATACAGTCTGTAATATCCAATGATTATCAATGTGAGTTACTGTACATAGTTTCCTGCAACCTAGATACAGATTTATCAAGAGAGCAAAGAGTAGTATTTTTGAAGCAAGACAGTATATGAATAGTGTAATTAGTTAATATGCTGCCCTTGTGAGTTAGATTATCTCATACATAACTGTTTTGTAGAAACGCAAGCAGGTTTTTCATTCTAAAGACTACTTTGTGATGTGATCTGTTAGAAGGTACAGCATTACACTTAAACTGTCAGTCTCAACAGTCAGAATAGCTCTCACAGTACAGACATTATTGCATCCCTCTTTTTTAAAGATTACTTACAAACAGATTGTACATGTTATTCTTTTCAAGATTACTTACAAGCTTCAGTTACAGCTGAATATCACACAGTGACCCTTAAGCATCTGCAACTCTGATTTTCTGTCAGTAAATGTCAAACCTGGGCACAAAAAATTCAGTGAGATTTGTCAAAACCATCAACACTTCTATGAGAAAGCCTTAAAATTATCTTTTCTTTCATTTTGTTTTGTAGGTGGCATTTCAAGTGACATATACATGTGCATACATTTCTTTGACACACAGGACACACACACACACACACACACACACACACACACACACACACACACACACACACACACACACACACACACATTCACAGACTAACTTTTTTGTACACCCACTAGTGTATCACTATCATTAGCCACTTAAGGCATTTTCATAATGTACACCTAATACATATTTTCAACATATGGTTAATTTTCATTTATTTGTTGTTGTTGTGTCTTTCGGCTTTCCCTGTTAGGGGTAGCCACAGCGGAACTCCGGTCCGCTAATGATTGGCAGTAGATTTTTACATACCGAGTTGCCGGCTCTGACGCACAACCTTCAACGAAGGTACATCCATTCACGCATGTCTCTACACAGAAGACGCTCTAGCTGAGAATCAAACAGGACGTCTTACTGTGAGACAACCCCCGGGATTCATGAAGCTCGACGCAAGGCCGGCGTAAGGGCTGCGCCGGCGGTGCAGTGAATAGCCGGCATAGTAGCACCATATGCATAGTAATGAGAGCACGCCGCAACCACAGACACGTGCGTAGTGTACGTGAGCGAGCCCAAGTAGGATGCGTCCGGAGGCGTGGCTAAGCCGGCAGGCGGTGAGCAACCTAATGTGCTGACTGCCACGGTCCGCCCATAATAGTAATGGCAGCAGCCAGGGCCCGTGCAGAATGAAACGCATGTAGAGTATGCAACATAGTACCCGTCCCAACTAAACGGAGAAGCAAATACAACCCACGAAGCCCTAAGTGTACCCGTCCAAGGAACAAAGGATACGCGTAACACCGTGTTTGTCCCGCAATGCACCGTCAGTGGGCATACCCAGAGAAGGTGTACCGCAGCATGTCAGCGCGCCGCACCGACATAGGAGTAGCGACTAAGGTTACCACCTGTCCCACTTTGCGAGAGGCAGTCCTCTATGGGCAGTTGTGTCCCGATAAAAATATTAAAAACGGCAAATGTGCTAAGATTGTAGGACATAATGATATCCCGTATTTAATGTAATGGTTGCATGAATTGGTTATTTCTGTAACTGAAATACCTAAATGTCACAAGAAACAGAATAAGCAACCAAACTGCCACAACAATAAGCTTTTATTTAGGCAAACAAGTGAAGTTCTATGCTATATAGTGACCGTGGGTATGTGTCGGCCTGTAAAATCAGATGTGAGTCCCGAAAATATCCCACCTTGGCAACTGGAAAAGGTGGCAAACCCAGTAGCGACATGGGCATGGTCACCAGGGTTACCAGCTGTCCCAATTTGCCATGGACAGTCCCTCATTGGACAGTTGTGTCCCGGCAAAAATCGAAAAACTGGCAAATGACCTGAGATTCCCTGCCAAAAATATTCCCGCAATATACCTGTAATAGTAGCATAAAACATATATTTTGTATATGAAACACATACATGGCATAAGAAACTGAATAAGGAACCCAAATGCTAACAGAATAAGCGTATATTATGGCAAACAAGTGAAGTTCTGTCAACTCCACTTGCTGTGGGTATGTGTTGTCCTGCAAAATCCGATGTTTCCACAAAACATGTCCCACTATGGGCATTGGAAAAGGTGTCAACCATAATGGTCACAAGCAGTAGTGAGAGTACATAGCCGGGTAGCTGTGTCGACATAACAACAGGAAGGAACCAAGATACCCTAAACACAGGCAAACATGTGCATAGCAACATGTCCCACACCCAGCAACGTGTTTGTCGCATACACAGGATGGCGTATGTTTAAGTGTAATATCCAGAAGCAGAACCCATGCATGCAGATGTAATACACAATAGCCTCATTGTAGCATGTAAGTCCCACCCATGTACACCTGTGCACCCAAACCAGCTAGCATCCTTGTGCAGCTATACACCTACACACAATGGGCATACCTGAAATGTGGTAAGAAGTTTGTGTTAGGCAGTGCCACGCGGGCAAATACGTACCCCACATGTCACCAACCCACCTCAGGTACAGATATGGAAATGGCTGCATGTGAATGTGTCTGCAGAATGTGTACATCCCGCATGTGGTATGTACCCGTCCAAACCATATAGGTTTGCACACGCCACGGTGCACATAACTGTACACATGTGGACAAGTCGGGTTGTTGAACCACCGCATCGATGATTAGCTATGCAGAGAAGTCAAACACATATAGCGGAACATGTGCCTACCAAACAGGACGTCCTAACAGGGTGCTACAGGCAAAGAAGGGGAAGGTGGGACATCACATGTGGAGAGTAGCGTTGCCGGACGGCCAAATACACACGGTCAAGGTAAAGGACGGAACAACATGCATATGGCCGGATGGATGTTGTTAGAAAATATATATAGAAACACATATGAAGTGCCAGTTTAGAATCAAAATACTATATAATGCATTGAATTGTACCGTACAATATGGCAGTAGAAATGATCATGCATGTAATTGGTGAAGCTTAGCTGTAGTGTGATCGAATTCTGACCCTGGCAGTAACCAGTACAGCAGGCTTATGTCTCTCAGCATTAATTATCTGCTGGGTTACAGAAAAATAAATGTATGTACATGCATAACATCACCCCTTCCCCTGAGGAGGATGGCCTTGTGAGCTCTATCGAAGATAAGAGTACAACTCCTTACCAGAGAGACAAAGGAACGTATTAAGAAATGAACTGACTACTGTATCGGAACAGTCCAGGGTCCTTGAAACAGCTACAATTACAGAAGGACACTGTAATTGATCAGGTGCCTTGCAAGGCTGTGTTATTCTCATGGGAAAACATTTTAAAAGCACGACCTCAGCACCCACGTATGTATAGACTATTGCGGACCATAGTGATGGAAATGCCCTGTGACCGACCACGTCAGTAAGGTGGGCAAAAGCTGATTGTAAACACTATATAAAGAAATTGCTTACTGTATAGAGTCAGACAAAACTCCCATACTTGGACTGTATATTATTTTGCCTGCCTGTGTACACTACTAAAACGTTTGTGAACCCGAGCTTCCTGTGTTATTGACTGTCACTTAGAAAAGCCTACTGATTACTACAGTCTGGTTTTAACAACTTATTTGACATTGTGGTCCTTCTTAGCCGGAATTCCCTTGGTAAGCTACAGGTCAGAGTGCATGGGTGGTTAGACATCTGCGCAGGAGAATTTTCCTAAATGGTTCTTCTTGAATGAAAAGACCTCCGACTGAATTGTTGTGTGTAAAGAGGCTGTCCACTGTCTGATCTGTGGCTGAAAAGCGGAAAACTGGATCCCAAGAAGAAAACGTGCAGTCATAAACAGGAGGCTCAGGTAAGGAGGGTTTGCCTCTTTGTCTCTATTGTAGATCAGGGACCAGACTACATTGTATTTCTGTTAACAGTTGTGATAGCAGGTCGAAGACCAATCCAAATAGTTTTAAATCTGGACATAGATCAGGGGAACACAGAGTAGAGTAAATAGTCATTGTAGACACTACAGTGGATACAGGGAAGGAGATACCACGTGGTACGAGAGAAGGGTTACATAACAGTCGTGTAGAGGATATGGGAGATTAGTGCACAAACAGATCATGTGATCCGCGTTTGACGGGTGACGTGAAGTATATGCAATTGCAGAGAGCACATAATGTGAGATATTCTGCAAAATGGGGTAATAAATATGACATTGATGGTATATTAGACAAAATATCGTTACTGAAACATTGGAATCTCTGAAAATGTGATGCAGATGTTCTAGGGTAACCACCTGTCCCACTTTGTGAGGGACAGTCCCTCTTTGGACAGTTGTGTCCTGCAAACAAACAGAAGAAATGGCAAATGTCCTGATATCTTAGGACAAAGATTGCTCAGATATCTTTTTAAATGGTAGCATAAAACAGTAATTTTGTATCTGAAACACCAAAATATCATAATAAACAGAATAAGCAACTGAAATGCTACAAGAATTGGTTGCTCTCCTGGCAAAAAGTGAATTGCTGTCCTATGTACTGGCCGTGGGTATGTTTTGCCCTGGCAAATTACACGTTCCTAACACTAATGTCCCACATTGTGCATTTGAAAAGGTGGCAACCCTAAGATGTGCAGGCGACAAAACAGCGACAATTGGGTATCCGTCAAGCACATAGGTGGATTGAGGTAGTGAACCGAAGGGAACAGAACACTAGAAATGCGAAAGCATCATACGTACACAAAGAAGATCATAATACAGTAGTAGCGACAGCCCCCCCACCCCCCTACCACCTCCGATACCACATCCAGGATATGAAGCGGGAGGGCAGGCTAGTCCCCACACGTTATCCTGTGGCAACAGAGGTATCACAACGACCAAATGTAAGAGAAGCTATTGAAACCACATCCCGAACTCGTAACATACCTAGGGACACTCAAGTAAGAAGACAGTCACTAGAACAGAGTGAGGATATCTGTCAATTAATTGAAGTACCGAACCCTCATGCAGGACAGGAAGGCCAGGACCCAACTCCCTTAGTGTATAGACCGTGGACACCAGAAGATATCTGTAAAGTCACAGAGGGAATTCCCCATCTACAAAGTAATCACTATTCACCATGCAATATCCCTGTATCTTCTGATAGAAAAGCAAAGGGGAATGGCGGATGGTACAGGATTTACAAGCTGTAAATCATGTAATAATACCTAGGGTACCGATGGTGCCAGACCCACACACTATATTGAATGCTATGAACACGCCACAGAAGTATCTTACCGTGGTACATATAAGCTATGCTTCCTTTGCAATACCTATACATCCAGATAGTCCGTATTGTTTTGCATTTACATTCAGGGTAACAGATACAGCCATACCCGGCTATCGCAGGGATACTGTGAAAGTACAACGATATTCGCACAGGAGATGGCTAGCAACATTCCGGTGTTTACTCCACCCGGGGCCAGTCAAGTTCTACTTTATGTGGATGATATTCTGCTTGCGGCCCCTACCCAGCAGCAATGTATGGAAGATACAATAGCATTATTGAGATATTCAGCAGAACAGGGACATAAATTAAGCAAGCATAAATTGCAACTACAGAGAATACAGGTCAAGTACCTGGGATATGTGGTATCCAAGGAGGGTAGAACATTACATGACGATAGGAAGGCAGCAATTTCACAAGCACCCAAGCCAACTACCAAGAAGGGAATGATGTCCTTTCTGGGCCGACTAACATTTGTCAAAGCTGGTTACCAAACAATGCTTTGGAATCTGCTCTATTGTCTGCCTTAATCTTTAATACACCTATGGCAGCACAACATATACTACACTGGATTCCAGTAGCAGAAACAGCTTTCTGCAGACTAAAACGATTGATAGCTTCAACATCTGTATTAGGTCTCCCGAATAATCATAACAGATGTTGTCAGACTGTAGATTGTAAGCGGAGATATATGACGTCAGTCTTCATGCAACAGCATGGAAGTAAGCAACGCCCCATAGCTTACTACTCATCGCAGTTGGACACTGTGGCATGGTCAGTGCCACATTGTGTACAGGCAGTTGTTGTAGCACCCATGGCAGTACAGGCCCCGGCCTTAATGTTATTATTCCACACTCTCACTGTGAGAATGTCTCATGCAGTTGCGATCATTCTGCTGCAAGAGAAGATAGCATTCCTGACCCGTGCTAGACATCTGTCTTGTTTGACCATACCCCTGAGTCAACCTCATATGGTGATTGAACGTTGTACAACATTAAACCTATCAACGCCACGTCCGACACCTGTGTATGGCACACCACACAGTTGCCTATATGACATGGATGAAATAACTCCACACAGACAGGATATCACTGATATACTCTTAGATGATGCAGAGGTGACAGTTTATGTGTACGGATCATGTAGACAGAGTCCTACAGGAACGAATCAAGTAGGTTATGCAGTAGTTATTGATAATGAGATTGTAGACGCCAAGCCCTGCAGCATAACGTGTCTGCTCAAGCAGCAGAATCGATAGCTTTAACACGTGCTTGTACTCTAGCGAAAAACTGATGTGTGGACATTTATACCGATAGTCAGTATGTTGTCTGTACAGTGCATGTTTATGAGCAGCAGTGGAAGAATAGGGGAATGATAACATCCACCGGTAAACCGATTAATCATGCGCAATTGATCTTGAATGCATTAGATTCCATTCAGTTACCCACTAAAGTAGCTAATTGTAAATGTGCAGCTCATACAAAGCAACAGGATAACAGTAGGAAAGGTAAGGCACGAGCTGATGCAGCTGCAAAACAAGCAGCCTCACAGTTGGAAAGTGTCTGTTTGAATGAGGAATGACAATCCTCAGACATTCTAGATGTAGAAATGTTACAAACAATGCAAACATCAACTACGAAAGCAGAAAAGCAGACGTGGGTATGACGAGGAGCAATCCTTGAAGACGGACTGTACATATCCACAGTGAGAAAGCCAATATTAACGTCTAATGTATTCAGATATGCGGCTTTGTTGAGCCATGGGTAGAGCCATGTCTCAACAGGGGGGATGGTACAGTTGGTTAACAGAATACCCCTAACATACGGAATTAGGAACCACATACAAACATCATGAGCAGCGTGTCACATTTGCAGTAGACATCATGCACAGGGAGCATTTAAACCGAAGGGAGTGGGTTTACCTACACCACCATAACCGTTCCGTACTATTTGTATGGAGTTTATACATCTGAATAAATGTGAAGGGAAGAAATACTGTTTAGTGATTACATGTATATAATCAAAATGGGTAGAAGCATTCCCAACCATGAATCCGGATGCAGCAGCAGTGGCAAAGGTGCCAGTAAAATAAAGTATCCCTAGATCTGGCATACTGTAAAGAAGCTACAGTGACAATAGAACACATTTAGTGAACCAGACAATCACGCAACCTGGGGGATTATTTTGTATTTCCATGAATATAAATTGCATGTACAACCCACAGTCAGCATGACTGGTGGCGCGGTACAATGGGATCCCGAGAAATAAGTAGAGGAGGTTGGTGGGTGACACCCAGACGAGTTTCATTTGCTGTCTACCTCTAGCATTGCTGAGCATGACAACAGTTCCAAATGTAAAGTGTTTCACCCCCTTCGAAGTAGTATGTGGAATGGCATATCATGTGCCAGAGTGGAAAGCTGTCATGCCTGCAGAGCTGGAGGTCGATGGCTCATTAGCAGGTGACATGAGAGGATTGTTAACCAATAACACTGTTTTGCAGTTAAAGTCTTTTACAGATAAAGAGCAAGCGAAGCCGGACGCATAGCTGACACCAGTATCCTGTGTGTATGTCACTGTTATCCAAAGAAGATAATTGCCAAGTGGAATGTGTGAAGGTCTGTACCAGGTACTGTTGGCAACGCCTACTGCAGTAAAGTTTGCGGAGAGGTCGTCCTGGGTTCACCTCACAGTTTTCAAACCGGTAAAGGATATCAAGTCTGATTTACATCTTGTAGCTGATATACCATAGAGACTGAATCACCCGGCCAGACTGTATAACAATACAAAGCAACCCCAAAGACATTTGGTTTACTGTCTTACTGATCATACACCTATTAACCATGTTTGTGTTGACTTTACATTTGCTGGGACCTTACCTGCATATAACTACACAGATACAAATAGTGATACGTGATGAACTGGCCACAGAGTGGCTTCCAAACTTCAACACATACCTAGGCATGACGTGTGTGCATGTACAGACTATGAACATTTTAAATTGCTGTGTTTGTACTGCCATACCTACATCATATGGAGGACTTCCGATGTATGTTGTCACCTTGGGGATAGATTGAGACTTGTGAATATTTACACTTTGATACAGGTTCTGTGAGATCACAGGACAAAGTGGCACTGTACTTACCTGTTACACAAAATGTAATTGTTTGTTGTCATAAACATGATACAGTTCAAGTTGGTGGGAGTATTTGTAACATAACTGTGTCTTACAAATGTCATATAACAGCCAAAGATCACAGTACTAGTTGTAGCACCATTCATGATCTGTATTGAAGCTTCATGAGAACAACGTGGAAGGATGTGCAGAAACATCCTGAATTGTATAAACAGTCCTCTGTTATAGACAGGAAAATGTTACATGCAGAGGTAACCCGCATCAGTAGTAAAGTAGAATATTGTTATTTTGTTTGTGGGAAGAAAGCATATCAATGGTTACCTGAGAATTGGTCCGGCAGTTGTTATTTGGGTTATCTGGCTCCAGTCACATGACATACTGCACAATTGCCTCTGGGTACGAAACGAACTATAACACATATAGCTCGAAGAACTGGGAACACAGTCGAGAAACCTACTAATCCAGTGGGTGAAATGGAAGCTGTTCTGAAAATACAGTCTTCTGCAAGAGATAAAGGAATATCGATTCATATGGACTTGAGTGACAGCGTTATATCCTGGGCTGGAACACTCCCAGCTTGTGGAGTAGTGAAATCAATCAGGGAACAGAGGAAGTTGTCAAAACCTGTCGGAGGAATGATCAATGTGACTTTTCGCTCTTGAACTTGTGACTGATGAACTGGATGCAATGAGAACTGTTGTGTCACAAAATGTAATAGCGCACGACTGCACCCTGGCGGCGAGAATTGGTACGTGCGCGCTTATCAAAGAAGACTGCTGTGTCCAAGTACCACATAATAAGACCAAAATCAACGCCCACCTAGAGGTAATACAGCAGGTGTCATCCATGGCGGAACCAGGCCAAAACCCACTGATGAACCATTTCCACAAACCATTTGGTGGATGGGGTTCAGTCATACTGAATATCTTGATTGCCATTTGTGTTGTTCTGCTCATATTGGGAGCATGTGTCTGTTGCGGGATACTTTGCATGTAAGTATTAGTCAGGGACTCTGTCGACGTATCTGTAACCGAGACTATGTATCAAGACCTGTAGTGGTATTTGTCAATACAAAATGAAATCCTTTCTGAAAAGTACAACAAATTACTTGCCTAGTTAAACGTTCCAGAGAGGAAGAGGCTAGGGAATGAAATAATGTTGTATATGTTTCTGGATAGAATAGAAGCAATCAAAGGAGGGAGAATGTTAGCAAAATATATATTTAAAGATATATATGACGTGCTAGTTTAGAAGCAAATAGTGTATAATGCATATTATACTATTTTACAATATGGCAGTAGAGCTTATCATGCATGTAATTGCCTGTAGTGTAGCTGCAGTGTGATTGAACCCTGACCCTGGCAGTAACCAGTGCAGCAGGTGTTTGTCATTCAGCATTAGTCATCTGCTGGGTTAGAGAATAATAAATGTATGTACAGGTATATCTGTCATCCTTCCACTGAGGAGGATGGCCTTGTGAGCTCTATCTAAGACAGAGTACAGCTGCTCACCAGAGAGACAAAGGAACCTAGTAGGAAATGAAGTGACGACCGGATCTGAACAGTGTTGGAACTGTGACAGAGCAGAATTTACCGAAGGACATTCTAATTGACTATGTGGCTCGCAAGGCTGTGCTATCCTCATGGGAAAACATTTAATAAGCATTACCTTAGCACTGTTGTAGGAATACAATATTGTGGACTATAGTGATGTAAATGCCCTGTGACTGACCACATCATTAATGTGTGCAAAAGATGATTGTAAACACAATACTCATACAGCTGTTACATGTATAGAGTAAAACAAAACTCTAAACTTGTACTGCATAGTTATTTGCCTCCTGCTGCACAGTAGTAAAACGTTGTTAATCTCAGCTTCCTGTGTTATTGACTGTCATTTTGAAAAGACGAATGAGTGTTACAGTTTGATTTAAACAACGTAATTGACAGATGTGTATGTTCTAGCATGGGAATAGGTCAAGCCAACCATCACAATCACCATGTGTACCACATACAAACAGCCAGTAACATGCAGTAGTAGTGCATGAAGGCATACACGACTGTGGGAATAGTACAGGAAATATGGCACGTGCCAAGTGCAGATGCATGACACAAAATGGGTGTCCCTGCAAAGAGGAACATGTGCCAACCACACCTCCCACAGATGTACCGGCAATAAAAACACATGCCAAACACACAGAAACACTACCGTCCAACACACGACTGCAACGGAGCCTGGTCAAACACCAACATGAAGCATGCACAAACAGGGACTTGTGTAATTGTTGCCTTAACACCCCCCCATAGGCCAAAGAAGAATAGAATGGACATATGCATGTAATGTTGTGAAGGATGTGTGGTAGTCCTCAGTATCACAGTGTTAGGGACACAGATACACTGTCATCAACTGTGACGTATGTGCACTGTAGACAGCATACCTGCAAGTAATACAGAGGACAATCATGTGCCACAGAAATATACACTTGAGAAAGAGGATAGGGATAGACAAGTGTAAATGTGACAAACTATGAATATAGGTTCATACGTCCATAGGTACAGGGTAGGCCATCGTCCCAGGTTCAGCCATAACCCTACACCATAGTTAGGATGACTTTGCCAACCTTCTGTGCTTGAGATAAAATACTTATGATATTGCTGTACCTCTGTCAAGCAGTGATAATGATGTAATCCCTGGCCTATACCTGCAATTCCCCATCCAATGGACAACATACCCGTGAACAAGGCTAGGAAGGATCTCTGTCTCACATGTACTGTGATGTAGATCCACAGCATTGTGAGTGTCTGGGTGATATATGTGTCACTCAAACACATCCCATTAATGACCGTGACAAGGTTCATGTCACCTGCCCTTGTGGTTCTGAGGGATGCAGATACAGTAGGTGAAGCATACACATGACATATGGGTTGACATGGCCTCGTATGTCAGGCACAGGTCAACACTAAACAACAGGCATGTGACTGAATGGGGCAGGGGTCCTACAAGTGGGGCAGCATTACACAAAACGATGTCACCCTGCATCTGTATGACAATTAACCTATGAGGCCTTCCCAGCTGCTGTAGGTGTATGGTCAGATACCCTCCGAATGGGGCAATGTAGTAAATCATAGGTGTAACACGTAATGGGTACAAGGAGACAATGACCTACCCTGATGTAGATGTGAATCCCTGCACAAACAGGTGGGCAATGTAGAAGTCCCACGGAACCACGATAGCAACGTGTGTGTTGAACGAATGGTGACCGACAAACTCTGTCCCCTGATCCCTGGTAATCACCCCTGTGCTCAGTGGACAGCCACCTAGATGCTGGACAGGGGTTACCTAGTACTCCTCGACAGGTATGATGTTGCATTACTTAGCATTTAGCTGTGGGACATGTCCCTGACAGCAGATATGCATATCTGGGAGGCCCCTTTGAAGGATATCTGTGTCAGATGTCCGTCCCACTATGGCACCTGTTTTGCAGTCATCTACAAACAATGTTGCCCATAACACCCCTGTGTGTGCCTGTACTGTGGAAATGTAGATGTATGAGAGGAGTGGACCCAGGGAAGGGCCCCATGGGACACCGCTTGCAACAGGCAGTAGGTCTGACATGCTGCCAGCAACTATGACCGCATGGGTTGTGTCACATAGACAGTTTACAACACATTCTGTGATGTACGTGTTCACATCCCAGCCAATGGGTTTATCAACGATACCTGAGGGGGGTAATGTGTTGAAGGCCTTTGCCAGGTCGAGGTAGGCTGTATGGACTGCAAGACCCCCATCAATGGCCTCGGTGACTGTCCCGAAAATGTCAACCATGCTTTAAAGGCATGAACCGCCCCTGAACAAGACGAACCGTGTTGGATGCAAAGTATGCATGTCCCCTATGCGTTCATGTACGAGCCGCAGTATGATCCCTCCCCATGTCTTTGCAGATAGGTCTCCTCATGGTAATGGGACAGTAATAACCAGGGTCAGTGGAGGCATTGGCCCTGTGACGTGGGACTACAGTTGCCATGCGACACAACCTGGGTACGTTACCTGAGGTGAGGCTACAAAGAAATAGCTGTCCTAACTGTGGGTCTAATTCCTCAATGAGATAGTGGAGTACACAGTCGGGTCACCAGCTGGTCTCATGGATGCTATGTCCACTACCCTGGAGAGAGCATGTCCCACCCGTGTGTCACAGAACATTTGGTGACCACAAACCGCTGGTACAGACATCTCCTCATGTGTGGGGGAGGGTGTGGAGATGTCCTCACCTAACTTGTCAGCCCGTATTTTGGCAATGTGTGTATGTTGAGTAAACTCCACCTCTTTGTGAACCCAGTCAGAGCATATGTGGGAGTGACCTCCCAGGTGTCGAGCATAGCAAATGAAGGTGGTATGATTGTCAGCCAGGTCCATGTAGGTATATCTGTGGAATGTGCCCTGGACCATGGCATGACAGTGTGTAACTCTACACATATGATGACCAAGGGTGTCATACCTCACAAGGTGTCTGCTCCACCTTGTAGTAGCCACCTCCTCTTGTTGTACAGCCTGTGTATGGCTGGGGTACACCACACTGGATGCTTGGCATTGGTACAATGAACCACAGTTGGGTAAGGGAATGCCTGGTTCATGCAGTCCTGTAGGTACTGGTAGACGGCATATGTGATTGATGCAGTGGCTGCAGTACTGTCGACCACTGGCTCAGGGTCCTTAAAGGAGACCACAGTAGTGTGCAGAATTGTGAAGTCTGCCTCTGAGCAAGCAATGTGTATGGTAACTGGCAACACTCACAGCAACGGATGCCAATAGCAGAAGCCATTGTCCAAATAACATAGATTAACTTCGGCATGACAATATGTATTATCATACATGTATTGACACGTGTCTGCTAATTACAATTGCAAATGGCCGGTAAGACCGGTCTAAAGTTCCCGTGATGTACCTAGTCTGGAGGTGTTGTTCCGACAATAACGTGGCGATACCTCCCAACCGTGACCTCTGGGGATTAATTAAAGTGGTTGTTAACCTGCAACATTGGATGTACACCATTGGGTTCTGGTCTCGGAAAACATGGTTCCTGTAGCACTACACAGTATGGGTAGTCAAGCAGACATCCGCGATTGTTGAACACACAGCATCAGTGAAACCCACTGGCCACAAGGACACAGTCCGACAAGCTCTACACTTTACATATGCACAGTGGTGTCCATTGTAGGACCCAAAAATTTATTAAAGGACAGCGTGCCCGCTTCTATCATCACCTACGTGAACTCATTGTCGTCACCACGTCACAGCTACACATATGCACCGCAAGCGTGTTTAATGTTGATGATAGCTGTCCATGAAATGCAGCACATATGCACAGAAATACCCAGGGTACCGGGTCCATAGAACTGCGTCCACATCACAGTCCCGCACACATGAAGGATGTGTAATGGGTACTGTCGACTGTTGCAGTCAAGGGATCCTGGGTATGTAGAACCTGGGCTCGGTGTTGTTTCGCAGGCAATCCTTTGTCCCGCCCCGTGGGAGGGATGTGTGCGTAGCACCTGCCTTACTCTCCGCTAATAATGCAAACCATCCACCGGAGAATGCTAAATGCAGGTGTGAAATGTGTACAGCCCTATACTAGTGTCCAGTAGGCAATTCTCATGGATGGACAACCGTACGGCCAAGATGGCACCCACAACTGCAAACCCGGGGAAATTACACAGCCGCGGTAAGGCATAACACAGGAAATACACATAGGGACTACAGTTGACATTCCACATACAAAGTTGGACCGCCGTGCCAACACCGGCCTACACAGCACTCAATCTGCCAGCAACAGAATGAGGAGCACCCGCTACCATACAGCGGAACAGATGTGCGACCTGTGGAACACATACTAATGGCACACCCACAACGTCAAGTAGGATATGTAAACTATGGCGTTCCCACCTATGAAGACAACATGGTTAAATGAATACATAGGTGATCAACATGTTCCGGTGGTGTTATGTTGAAAATACAGTGACGGATATGTCCTATTGGGATGTCTGAGGTTTATATGAAGCAGTTGCTAACCAGCATCTTTGGATGTATGACATTTGTTCACAGTACTAAATCACCTGGTTACGTAGCACCATGTAGAATGGGTAGTCAAACAGACATCCGCGATTGGGGAACATACAGCAGCAGTGAAAAGCACTGGCCAGTTGGACACAGTCCAGCAACATCTAACTTGACATATGCACATTGGTGTCCATTGAAGGACCCAAAAATACATTGTCACAGAACCCATTCCAGCCGTGTCCGAACAACACACGATGATATAGCCGTGACTACGGCACAGTTAGACATATGCACCACCAGCGTGTTAAGGTTGCTGACAAGAGTCCATGAAATGCAGGACATATGAACAGAAATACCCAGATCGACGTGTCCATACATGTGAGTCCACATCCCAATCCCGCACGCATGAAGGATGTGTAATGGGTACTGTCGAGGGTTGCAGCCATGGGATTTTGGGTATGCATAAATGGGGCTCTGTGTTGTGTGGCAGATAATCCGTTGTCCCGCCCCGTGGGAGGGATGTGGGCGTAGTACCTGCCTTACTCCCTACGAATAATGCAAAGCATCCACCGGAGAATGCTAAATGCAGGCGTGAAAAGTGTACAGCCCTATACCAGTGTCCAGTAGGCAATTCACATGGATGGACAAGCGTATGAACAAGAATGCGCCCGTAACTGCAAACCCGGTGGAATTACACTGCCGCAGTAAGGCATTACACAGGTAATACACATAGGGACTACACTTGACATTCCCCATACAAATAACACAGAGACCCAGATGAGAAGGTCCAAAGCAAAACTGAGGTACTGTAGAAACGGCCGGTGACCACTCAGAGCCCACCAGGAATTAAATGCAGTCACCATAGTTTATTGCAGCGCTTTTCGTCTGCTTCATAAGCAGACTTCTTCAGAATACATACAATGCAGTTAAATGTACTACATTTAAAACCCTTAATTGGGCAGTAAATAAGATGTGCTAAGTATTCATTAAATGCCTTAAAGGCGAACAAGCTAAAAAGTCTACTCGGGTCACAGATTGCACACAGTGAGTAAATCAGACATTGCTTCAACATGTACATTCTTCCGCGAAAATAATACTATATGTATTAATATGAAAGAAGACCCAACATAATGTTTTCCAAGTGTCTGAGTGTATACGTTACATATATATGTTCTAGGGATTGTGCCAATACATTAATAGAAGTAGAGACACCTAGTAATCTAAATGAACCCTAATATATAGAGATAAACACTATAATTATGACTAATGTAAAATATATCAATGGAATGTAAAGATTACAAACGTGGTAAAGTAAATATTCATTTACAAGGTTAGTTGAATAAAGCAATTCAGACATCCTTGTCATAAAACTAAAACAAGGCCAGCCAGGTGCTCTGTCTCACATGTACTGGGATGTTGTTCCACAGCATAGTGAGTGTCTGGGTGATGAATGTGTCCCACCAGCACATTCTATTAATGACAGTGCCAAGGTGTACGTCACCTGCCCTTGTGATTCTGAGGGATCTAGATTCTTTAGGTGAAGCATAGTCATCAAATCCGGGTTCGACCTGGCCTTGGATGCCAGGCACAGGTCACCTCTGGGCAAGTGGTATGCGACGGAATAGGGATGGAACCCTTTCAGTTGGTCAGCATAACACATATCCCTGAGACCCTGCATCCGTTTGTGGATGAACTGTCGGGGCCTTTCCAGCTGCTGCAGGTGTTGGGTCACAGACATTCTGAACGGGGCATTGTACTCAATCATAGGTGTAACACGTAATGAGTACAAGGAGACAATGACCTACCCTGATCTACATGTGAATCCCTGCACAAACAGGTGGGCAATGTAGAAGTCCCAACGAACCACGATAGCAACGTGTGTGTTGAACGAATGGTGACCGACAACCCCTGTCCCCTGATCCCTGGTAATCACCCCTGCGCTCAGTGGACTGCCACCCATATGCTGGACAGGGGTGTCCTAGTACTCCTCGACAGGTATGATGTTGCATTACCTTGCATTTAGCTGTAGGCCATGTCCCTGACAGCAGATATGCATATCTGGGAGGCCCCTTTGAAGGATATCCGTGTCAGATGTCCGTCCCACTATGGCACCCGTTTCGCAGTCATCTACAAACAATGTCGCCCATAACACCCCTGTGTGTGCCTGTACTGTGGAAATGTAGATGTATAACAGGAGTGGACCCAGGGAAGAGCCCCGTGGGACACCGCCTGCGACAGGCAGTAGGTCCGACATGCTGCCAGCAACTATGACCGCGTGGGCCGTGTCACATAGCCAGTTTACAACCCATCCTGCGATGTACGTGTTCACATCCAAGCCGATGGGTTTATCAATGATACCTGAGGGGGGTAATGTGTTGAAGGCCTTTGCTAGGTCGAGGTAGGCTGTATGGACTGCAAGACCCCCATCAATGGCCTCGGTGACTGTCGCGAAAATGTCAACCATGCTTTAAACGCATGAACCGCCCCTGACCAAGCCAAACCGTGTTGGATGCAAAGTATGCAGGTCCCCTATGCCTTCATCTACGAGCCGCAGTATGATCCCTTCCCATGTCTTTGCAGATAGGTCTCCTCATGGTAATGGGACAGTAATAACCAGGGTCAGTGGAGGCATTGGCCCTGTGACGTGGAACCACAGTCGCCGTGCGACACAACCCGGGTACGTTACCCGAGGTGAGGCTACAAAGAAACAGCTGTCCTAACTGTGGGTCTAATTCCTCAATGAGATCGTGGAGTACACAGTCGGGTCACCAGCTGGTCCCATGGATGCTATGTTCACTACCCTGGAGAGAGCATGTCCCACCCGTGCGTCACAGAACATTTGGGGACCACAAACCGCCAGTACAGACATCTCGTCATGTGGGGGGGAGGGTGTGTAGATGTCCTCACCGAACCTGTCAGCCCGTATTTTGGCAATGTGTGTATGTTGAGTAAACTCCACATCATCGTGAACCCAGTCAGAGCATATGTGGGAGTGACCTCGCAGGTGTCCAGTATAGCAAATGAAGGCTGTATGATTGTCAGCCAGGTTCATGTAGATATATCTGTGGAACGTGCCCCGGACCATGTCATGACAGCCTGTAGCTCTACACATATAATGACCAAGGGTGTCATACCTCACAAGGTGTCTGCTCCGCCTTGTAGTAGCCACCTCCTCTCGCTGTACAGCGTGTGTATGGATGGGGTACACCACACTGGATGCTTGGCATTGGTACAATGAACCACAGTTGGGTAAGGGAATGCCTGATCCATGCAGTCCTGTAGGTACCGGTAGACGGCATATGTAAGTGATGCAGTGGCTGCAGTACTGTTGACCACTGGCTCAGGGTCCTTAAAGGAGACCACAGTAGTGTTCAGAATTGTGAATTCTGCCTTTGAGAAAGCCATGTGTATGGTAACCGGCAACACCCACAGCAATGGATGTCAATAGCAGAAGCCATTGTCCAAATAACATAGATTAACTTCGGCATGACAATATGTATTATCATACATGTATTGACACGTGTCTGCTAATCACACTTGCAAATGGCCGGTAAGACCGGGCTAAAGTGCCCGTGATTTACCTAGTCTGGAGGTGTCGTTCCGACAATAAAGTGGCGATACTTCCCAACCGGGACCTCTGGGGATTAATTAAAGCGGTTGTTAACCTGCAACATTGGATGTACAACATTTGGTTCCGGTCTCGGAAAACATGGTTTCCGTAGCACTACACACTATGGGTAGTCAAGCAGACATCCGCGATTGGTGAACACACAGCAGCAGTCAAACCCACTGGCCACAAGGACACAGTCCGACAAGCTCTACACTTTACATATGCACAGTGGTGTCCATTGTAGGACCCAAAAATTTCATTCATTGAATGCCTGCTAGCTTCCGGCATCACCTACGTGAACTCATTGTCGTCACCACGTCACAGCTACACATATGCACCGCAAGCGTGTTCAATGTTGATGATAGCTGTCCATGAAATGCAGCACATATGCACAGAAATACCCAGGGTACCGAGTCCATAGAAGTGCGTCCACATCACAGTCCCGCACACATGAAGGATGTGTGATGGGTAGTGTCGACTGTTGCACTCAAGGGATCCTGGGTATGTAGAAACAGGGCTCGGTGTCGTTTGGCAGGTAATCCTTTGTCCCGCCCCGTGGTAGGGATGTGGGCGTAGCACCTGCCTTACTCCCCACTAATAATGCAAAGCATCCACCGGAGAATGGTAAATGCAGGTGTGAAATGTGTACAGCCCTATACCAGTGTCCAGTAGGCAATTCTCATGGATGGACAAGCGTCCGACCAAGATGGCACCCACAACTGTAAACCCGGTGGAATTACACAGCCGCGGTAAGGCATAACACAGCAAATATACATAGGGACTACAGTTGACATTCCCCATACAAAGTTGGACCGCCATGCAAACACCGGCGTACACAGCACTCGATCTGCCAGCAACAACATGAGGATCACTCGCTTCCATACTGCGGAACAAATGGGCGACCTGTGGAACACATACTAATGGCACACTAACAACTTCAACTAGGAAGGTCATAGGATGTTTCAACACTAGCGTTCCCGTATATAACGAACATCCTTCAATGAATAAATAGGGTATACATGTTCTGGCTGTGTTATATTGACAATACAGTGGCGTATATGTCCTACTGGGCCTTCTGAGGATTACGTAAAGCAGTTGCCAACCTGCAGCATTACATCAATACCATTTGGGTTAATCGTAGTAGAACATGGGTTTCGTAGCACAACATAATATGTGTATTCAAACACACATCCGCGATTGGGGAACATACAGCAGCGGTCACAACCACTGGCCAGATGGACACAGTCCAACATGTTCTAC
The DNA here is from genome assembly GCF_019279795.1 of Protopterus annectens. Lineage (NCBI taxonomy): Eukaryota > Metazoa > Chordata > Ceratodontiformes > Protopteridae > Protopterus > Protopterus annectens. The sequence goes on from NC_056729.1 coordinate 868,816,838, forward strand.
ATTTTACATATGCACCTTTGTGTCCATTGTAGGACCCAAAAATTTATCCTTTTGCAACGCCAACCGGGTGCGATCGGGACACCAAGATGAACTACAGCCGTGACTACGGCACAGCTACATATATGCACCGCCAGCGTGTTCAAGGTTGATGACAACTGTCCATGAAATGCGGGACATATGCACAGAAATCCACAGATTGTCGAGTCCACAGATGTGCGTCCACATCCCATTCCCGCACACATGGATGATTTGCAATGGGTACTGTCGAGGGTTGCAGCCATGGGATCGTGGGTATGCAGAAATGGGTGTCGGAGATGATTGGCATATGATCCATTGTCCCGCCCCGTGGGAGGGATGTGGGTACAGAACATGCCTTACCCCCCACCAGTAATGACAATCATCCACCGGAGAATGCTACATGCAGCTGTGAAATGGGTACAGCCGTACACCAGTGTCCAGTAGGCATTTCCCAAGGATGGACAAACGTACGGCCAAGATGGCACCCATAATAGCAAACCTGGTGGAATCACACAGCTGTAGTAAGGCATAACACAGGAAATACAGATGGAAACAACAGTAGACACACCCCATAGAAATCCATCCTGCCGTGCGAATCCCGGCGTACACAGCAACCAAGCTGCTAGCAAGTATATGGGGATCACCCGCTTCCACTCCGCGGAACATACGGGCGACCTGTGGAACACATATTAATGGCACACCAACAACGTCAACTAGGAAGGTCATAGCATGGTTAAACTATGGCGTTCCCACCCATAAATAACATCCTTTCATGAATAAATAGGTTCTACATGTACCGGCTGTGTTATAATGACAATACAGTGGCGGATAGTTCACAATGGGACCTCTGAAGATTACTTAAAGCAGTTGCCAACCTGCAGTACTACAGTAACACCATATGGGTTAATTGTGGAAGGACACGGGTTCCGTAGCACTACATAATATGGGTAGGCAAACAGACATCCGCGACTGGGGAACATACAGCGGCAGTCAAACCCACTGGCCGAATGGACACAGTCCAACATGTTCTACACTTTACATATGCACATCGGTGTCCATTGTAGGACCCAAAGATTTTTCCTTAGGTGTTGGCAACAGGCTGCGATCGTGTGACCCAGAAGAGGTGACAGCCGTGACTACGGCACGGGTAGATATATGCACCACAAGCGTGTTCAAGGGTGATGACAAGTGTCCATGAAATGCAGGACATATGAATAGGACTCCCCAGGTTGCTGCGTCCATAGACGTGCGTTCACTTCCCATTCTCGCACACATGAAGGATGTGCAATGGGTACTGTCGAGGGTTGCAGACATGGGATCGTGGGTATGCAAAAATGGGTCTCGGTGTGGATTGGCAGATGATTCGTTGTCCCGCCCCGTGTGAGGGACGTGGGCATGGCATATGCGTTACTCCGCACTAATAATGCCAATCATCCACCGGAAAATGCAGAATGCAGCTGTGAAATGTGTACAGCCCTATACTAGTGTCCAGTAGGCAGTTCCCATGGATGGACAAACGTACGGCCAAGATGGCACCCATAGCTGCAAACCTGGGGGAATCCCACAGCTGTTGCAAGGCATAACCCAGGAAATACAGATAGGGACTACAGTACACACTCCCCATACAAAGCCAGACCGCTGGGCAGATACTGGCGTACACAGCACTCAATCTGCCAGCACATAAATGGGGATCACACGCTTCCATACAGCGGAACAGATGGGTGACCTGTGGAACCATACCAATGGCACAATATCAACGTCAGCTGGGAAAGACATACGATGGTCAAGCTATGGCGTTCCCACCAATGAAAGACATCCCTCAGTGAATTAATAGGATTGATGTCAATTGACCATGGAAAACACCTAATCAACAATAAAGACTCGCTGCCACCCTATGGCCACAAACCATGTCACACATAGGTAGATGGAACAGTCAACGTAAACATTTCGTCCACGACAGGTCACATATGGTATCCAAAGGTTCTTCATAGACATGTATGCGCTATCACCCGTAGGCCCCGTGAGACTTACACATAACATGGAAGCATCCAGGCTTTAGATATCCACCCTTACACTTCCATTTGTCACTTTCTATGCGAACAATGAACATGTAGCCACAGCATAGAAAGCACAGACGCACTGCTAACGACACACACACATGTCAACATCTCGGAAAGCATCCTATGAACACACGTATTACATGATATTGTACTATGCCGAATCCTCAACAATCGAAGACCTAACAATGTATATGGAAGATATGCATAGCATATCACTGTAATACAACGGTACAGAACTGACAGAGTGGACAAATGTATGTTAACCCTACATCTGTATCTACACTACATACCCGTTACGGGTGTTTGCTCCAACTGCCTCTCAAAAGATGCCTCAGCAGTTATCCATCGGTCAGCCCTGGTGTGTGGCCAACCCTACACCTACTAATCTATCTACATCCGCATTCTTCAGCATAGCTGAGGAGGTCCCTCCTGTGGTGTTATAATCTAGACGTCGTAAAACACCGAATGTAGACGTATGCCTTGTGATGTGCCCATAGCCGGCCGTAGGCATACGCCAATCCTGCGGCTGCCCAGGGCGCCGCTCTAGTAGGGCCACCTGTCTAGTAGGCGTGTCACGTAGGTATACCAAGATGGGTGCACCATGTGTTGTGGTGGCGTGCGCCATGTAGCCCCACAGCCTAGGGCAGCGGCCGATCTAAGGCCGCTGCCGTCGGAGGGGTAGTACAGTCTGCAGGTATGTGCAGACGTGCACATGTAACAGCGGTCCACAAGGGTACCCATAGTGGCGACAGCTGCACACATGGCTATAGCGGGACACAAAAAACAAAACCCGAGCCAGCAAGTGGTGATAAAAAACTGTATTGAGTTAAAGCATCACAGCAGAAAAAAACATACCGGTTTCGGCTGGTAAATTACACAGCCTTCATCAGTGTATCAAAACTCACAGTATTTCCTGCCTATTAAATATGTAAGCATACATTCCCATCGGTGGAAACTTTATAAATATTCATTAAGTCCTGGAGGGAAAAGCCCACCCAGCTTAATGATCCACTTTTTTCTTTTCTGTTTAGAATCTCATGCCAACCAATTGTATTTATGCGGTCACCCTGAATCACATCAATGATTGTGAATAGAAATATTGCTGATGGGTGTGACAACTGGTGCTTGTACAATGCATTTGTAAGCTTTTTCTGTTTAATATTGCTGTAATGTTCTGAGATACGTAACCTTAAACATCTGGAAGTCTGTCCAATATAAAATGCACCACATTTGCATGTGGCCATGTAAATGGCCCAATCAGTGCTACAATTGCAAAAAATATTAATGTCAAAGACCTTTGGACAGTTGCGACTTGAAAATTCCTTAGTGGTACATATATATTTGCAGTTTACACAATGACCACAGGGGAAGCAACCATACAGACTGTGTCCAGAGATCGTGGTTTGTATTTTATTCCTGCCTCTCATATCCCTGGTTTTGTAATGGTTAAAATAAGATTTCAAGTTTTTACCATTTCTGTATGAACACATACATTTATCAGGGATAATCCTGGCAACTTCTGGATCACTCTGCAAAATATTCCAATGACGCTGTACAATATTGACAAAACCCATAGTATTTCTCCCATAAGTTGTTTTGAGTCTAAGTGGTTTAGATGATGTGTTATCCTTATCCCTGTCCTTATATTGAAGCAACTGACTACGTTCCATGCCTTGCACCTGACTCATAGAATTTGTTACAACCCCTGCCTTGTAACCTCTTTGCTTGAACCTATGTATAAGGTCCTCCGAATTTTTATGATATGTTGAATATTGTGAACATATCCGTTTTGCTCTAATGAATTGGGATTTCGGGATGTTGTTGGCTATGTGTGGAGCATGAAAACTTGTAGCATGCAACAATGAATTATACTGAGGGAACTTCCTATATGTCTCACTCTCAAGTGTGCCATCAGAGAGTTTCCGTATGACCACATCCAAAAAAATCATCTTTTGGGTATCATGTTGTTCCGTAAACCCTAGACCCCATTCATTGTTATTCAAATATTCTACAAAAGCCAACAGACTAGACTCAGTACCCCTCCACACTAGCCAGATATCATCAAGATATCGTCTCCAGATGTCCATTTCTAAAAGAAAAATATTTCTGGTGGAATCATAAATTAACTTGGTTTCGACATAAGCCATAAAAAGATCAGCGTATATGGGGGCAAAGGAAGCCCCCATAGCCGTGCCCTTGATTTGCCAATAACAATTGTCCTTATAATAGAAAACATTGCAAGTAAGGACATATCTAGCCATGTCAACCAGGAATTCATTGAATGAAGCATCATATAGACCAGAATATTCCAACCAATACGCCAAAGCCCGAAGGCCAGCTTGATGTGGGATATTGGTATATAAGGCACATACGTCAAGCGTACATAAATACCAATCTTCTTCCAACTGAGCATCAGATATGATTTGTAGAAAACTTGTAGTGTCATTTAGTCTTGACCGAAGACAACCCAACAAAGGTTTGAGATATTTTGTCAAAAACAAAGACAAGGGTTCAGTTAGATATTTTCTTCCAGAAACTATAGGTCTTCCCGGTGGATGTTTAAGATTTTTATGCACTTTTGGAAGAAAGTAAATATATTGAGAGTTACAATCCTTGATTGTTAGTTGGAATAAAGTGTCTTTGGAGATTATGCCCCTGTCCAAGGCATTTTTAAGGAAAAGTTCAATACACTTGCTGAATCTATGTACAGGGTCATTAAGCATGTGGTTATAATATCTAGTGTCTGATAATTGTCTAAGGGCCTCACTGTTGTAATCATCCCAATTCTGTACTACAACTGCCCCACCCTTATCTGCTGATGTAATCACAATTTGTTTGTTTTTCTGGAGTTCCAGCATGGCTTCTTTCTCCCTAAAAGTTATATTGTTGTGTTTCCAGGCCAGACTTGAACCATGAAAATGAACATCCCTAAGAACACTATTTTGAAATTGATGAACCACAGCATTCATGGGTGGGGAGAAATTAGATGCATGATATGTAAATTTACCCTTTTCTTTTCAAAATTCACACCAGAATCTCCAAAAATATTTTCAAGTTAATCAATCTACAAAAACTAGACAAATCTTGTGCAAATGTGTCTTCAGAAATGATGGTGCCAGGAATAAAATTAAGACCTTTATTCAAGATTTTCACATGTAGATCAGATAAGACATAATCAGACAAATTTAGAATGTTATTAACAGTGTTTTGATTTAAGTCCCCAATGCCAACTCCAAAAGTCCCTGTACATTGTGTATTCTTTTTGTGTTTGCCCACCCGTCTACGTGTACCCCTAAAGGGGCTAACCCCGGGCTTCTTTTGGGCAATGGTGATCCTGTTGCTGTCAGGGATTCATTGTCAGTACCTGATGATGTATCATCACATGATGAGGTAACATTATAATTGCTTTTTCTCAAGATGGATCTGGGTCTTTTCCTTTTTTTATCTGATATTGGGAGGTTATTAAATCTCACATGCTTAGATTGAAAGGAAAATGGGTTACCCCGGGAATAATCCTCTTGGTCTCTATTAAATTTTTTCATCTTGCGTGACCGTAATTCAGCATCAAATTTTTTCAAATCCTGAGCCACTCTACTCAATTTGCCTTCAAAAGAAGGCTCCTGTTCAAAGTTTTTTAACTTATCTGCCAAAATCATGATTTCAGACAGCCCCTTATCTATAGCTCGATTGTGAAATTTGTAAAGTTCGACCACAAAAGACATTGTGGCTTCATGTTGTATTTTCGCCCATTGTGTGGTTAGTTCATCATCTGCATCACTCACATGCAGAATGATCCTTATTCTTAATCCCCTAGGGGTAATGTTTGCTGCCTGATACGCCTTAAAAAGCTTACTATGCCATACATTCGCTCTTAAGGCCCTGAGTGACCTATTCAGGTCATCAATTAAATTTTGACTTGTAATATCAGGGTTACTGTTCCCCAACAAATCTCCATTCACATCTTTGTTTGGGTTCAGGCCAAAAACCCTTAAATCCTCTCAATCAGCCACTAAACCAGAAATGAGACTGGACAAATCCATGATGGCAGTGATATTAACCACAAAAAACTGTATAGCTGTCAATAATGGTCAAACAAAAATACCACGACAGCAAAGATAGATTATTAATAAGGACAATAGCAGCTTCCAAAAACAATATTTCTAAAAATTATTATAAGGACAACAGCTGCGTCCAATTGAGACTACTAGTAGATAAATATGTGTCGATGCAGAAGATGAAGACCACCCCCTTATAATGAAAAAAAACAAAATTGAAAGAGGCTGTAGAAACCAAGCTTACAGCTCAAAAACCAAAAGTTGGAGTGGATAAGGTTTTGAAAATCGAAACTCAATTAAAATCAGGACTTCCAAAGCTTATCCAATCTGAAATAAAGACTCCTAAATCCTAGTGAAGCCTCTTATGCACTTCCATAAAATATAAATAATACAATATTAACCAAAAAATGGTCAAATTTTTGTATAGTTATGAACGAAACACAATTGTGTACCTTAAATAGAGGCACAATGTACAAAAAACACACAACTGTCTATTGGCAAACATATACTATGTCAAGAGAGGTCAGTGAATGCTAATCCTGTGGAGATTTTCCTATTACAAAACAGAATTAAATATACTATCTTGGAAGTCCATGTACCAAACCATTATGATGACCATTACATAAATATAACCTGTAGAGGGCTTATTCCAACATGAATATCCCAAATCTACAATATGTACTTAGAAGTAGGTGAATATAGTATTATTATTAATATATTGTTGTTTTGGCCAAAATAGAGGTCCCTCTATGATTGCTGTTAATCAAGAAATCACCCTACGTTGTTGATAGCAACCACGCATATGGTTGTAATAATCAAAAAAAAATCAAATACACCATATGTGTGTAGACCCTACTAACCACCAAAACCAATATAAAAATGCATCTAATATCCACAATGAACAGGTATATGCATACAATTCAACTACAAAAGGTAATGATGTAAGACCCCATGGAATACTACTGCTTGACAGGCCCAACCGTCCAAAGTATATCAAATAGGCAACTCTACAGATGATATCAAACGTTTGTATATAGTGCCATTTATCCCTGCAAGACCGCAGTTCAATAATGTTTGTTAAACATACTAAAAGTACACCAGTTATTAATTATAAAGCTAGTCCTATAATGATCTAAGGACCATTAAACCAGTAGTACCAATATGTATACAAAACAAGGCAAGTAACCCTATAATACAGAAATTGTCCCCCTACTATCACTGTTGTTGAATCTAAAACAAACAGGCTATATTGCCCAAAACTAGTCTACTGGAATGTAATTCCAAATATCTGGCGTATACCACTAGTCGTGTATTCAAATACAAATCCTGGATATATTTAAATATCCTGAATCAGGGTCGCCAAATTTGTATGGGCCCCAAAATCAAACAGCAGGTTTATGGGTACACATAGATAGTAAAAAAACCCAAGGTGATACAAAATATGGACATCGACTTATAACCCATACAAAAACAAAACATGTATTATATAAATCACATAGTTATGCCTATACGTATGTTGTTGACAAACACCTAGATGATTAAATAGACATATCTCAACTTACTAATGTATATAAATATATAAAGATATGTTCCTATCCCTGTGAAGTATAAATATGCCAAGAATTCTACATATCTGATATTGGTAAATCTTCATACAATCAGAGCCCCAAGTTCCTTGAGTTTTTAGCTCCAAACTAATACGTTATAACATAGATGCCCTTTTGCTGAAAAAGTGTCATATAAATATCTAAATAGTTGTACAATATAATGAGCCTTAAATGCGATAGGCAAGAGAGCTAATTATAAGCCCATGTGTCCGTAAATACACCCGATACTACGTAACGGCTCCTGTACTGGAACCCTGACCAAAAAATCCTCAACTCTCTGATGGCACACTTGAGAGTGAGACATATAGGAAGTTCCCTCAGTATAATTCATTGTTGCATGCTACAAGTTTTCATGCTCCACACATAGCCAACAACATCCCGAAATCCCAATTCATTAGAGCAAAACGGATATGTTCACAATATTCAACATATCATAAAAATTCGGAGGACCTTATACATAGGTTCAAGCAAAGAGGTTACAAGGCAGGGGTTGTAACAAATGCTATGAGTCAGGTGCAAGGCATGGAGCGTAGTCAGTTGCTTCAATATAAGGACAGGGATAAGGATAACACATCATCTAAACCACTTAGACTCACAGCAACTTATGGGAGAAATACTATGGGTTTTGTCAATATTGTACAGCGTCATTGGAATATTTTGCAGAGTGATCCAGAAGTTGCCAGGATTATCCCTGATAAATGTATGTGTTCATACAGAAATGGTAAAAACTTGAAATCTTATTTTAACCATTACAAAACCAGGGATATGAGAGGCAGGAATAAAATACAAACCACGATCTCTGGACACAGTCTGTATGGTTGCTTCCCCTGTGGTCATTGTGTAAACTGCAAATATATATGTACCACTAAGGAATTTTCAAGTCGCAACTGTCCAAAGGTCTTTGACATTAATATTTTTTGCAATTGTAGCACTGATTGGGCCATTTACATGGCCACATGCAAATGTGGTGCATTTTATATTGGACAGACCTCCAGATGTTTAAGGTTATGTATCTCAGAACATTACAGCAATATTAAACAGAAAAAGCTTACAAATGCATTGTACAAGCACCAGTTGTCACACCCATCAGCAATATTTCTATTCACAATCATTGATGTGATTCAGGGTGACCGCATAAATAAAATTGGTTGGCATGAGATTCTAAACAGAAAAGAAAAAAAGTGGATCATTAAGCTGGGTGGGCTTTTCCCTCCAGGACTTAATGAATATTTATAAAGTTTCCACCAATGGGAATGTATGCTTACATATTTAATAGGCAGGAAATACTGTGAGTTTTGATACACTGATGAAGGCTGTGTAATTTACCAGCCGAAACCGGTATGTTTTTTTCTGCTGTGATGCTTTAACTCAATACAGTTTTTTATCACCACTTGCTGGCTCCGGTTTTGTTTTTTGCTGGTATGATTTCATTAGGGGCCGTGCATTACCCACGCGCAGGAAGAGGTTGTTGGTGAAGCTTTGGTGTGTTCACTTCCTGCTGGGGCTGGTGATCCTGTTGCTGCAGCATGGGTTCGTTGCAGCATACAATGCTTTAATCGCTTAGCATCATTGTCGTTCTTTGGTGGATTTATTCTTTACTTTGGGTATTGGAACACTCTACAACCTTTTTTCTTCTTCTTAAATGACAACTGGTGGATTTTCTTTTTGTCAAGGGAACGTGACTTTATGCTTTATTGCGTATACGCCATCTTGTTTCATTAGTTGGACTGGATGGGTTCGTATCTTGATGCGATTCTACCATTTTGACCATTACCTTTATCATCTACCGTATCTATGTGGAATACACACTTGCATTGAACATCATTTGACTTGTGGGACTTATATTGACTAATTTTGTTTTTTGTGTAAGGGCCGGCTATATAACGTCGTATGCATTACGGATGTTTGGGCTTACAAGCAGTTTTCTTGGTTATCGTACTTGGGTTCTACATTATTTGGTGACTATCGGACTTTCCGGTGATATTTTTTCAGCAAGAAGGGATTTTACATCTCATCGCTCCAATTCTGATTCAACAACTTAAAGAACTTTGAGTTTTGGGATGGACATAGACTAATGTTTACCAAACCTGTAGAACTATGTGGAATATGTATGCCTAACAGGGATACGTTTTTTTCTGCATATATTTATACTAAATAGTTGTGATTTAATTATTAATAATTTGGGGTTTGTCTTCTGGTGTTTTTGAAACTTTTTGTGTATGGGCAAGTTTATGTCATGATATAATACACTACGTGTAATGATGGGCCATGGATACCTATAGTGAGGATTTTTTGGTCAGGGTTCCAGTACAGGAGCCGTTACGTAGTATCGGGTGTATTTACGGACACATGGGCTTATAATTAGCTCTCTTGCCTATCGCATTTAAGGCTCATTATATTGTACAACTATTTAGATATTTATAAGACACTTTTTCAGCAAAAGGGCATCTATGTTATAACGTATTAGTTTGGAGCTAAAAACTCAAGGAACTTGGGGCTCTGATTGTATGAAGATTTACCGATATCAGATATGTAGAATTCTTGGCATATTTATACTTCACAGGGATAGGAACATATCTTTATATATTTATATACATTAGTAAGTTGAGATATGTCTATTTAATCATGTAGGTGTTTGTGAACAACATACGTATGGGCATAACTATGTGATTTATATAATACATGTTTTGTTTTTGTATGGGTTATAAGTCGATGTCCATATTTTGTATCACCTTGGGTTTTTTTACTATCTATGTGTACCCATAAACCTGCTGTTTGATTTTGGGGCCCATACAAATTTGGCGACCCTGATTCAGGATATTTAAATATATCCAGGATTTGTATTTGAATACACGACTAGTGGTATACGCCAGATATTTGGAATTACATTCCAGTAGACTAGTTTTGGGCAATATAGCCTGTTTGTTTTAGATTCAACAACAGTGATAGTAGGGGGATAATTTCTGTATTATAGGGTTACTTGCCTTGTTTTGTATACATATTGGTACTACTGGTTTAATGGTCCTTAGATCATTATATGACTAGCTTTATAATTAATAACTGGTGTACTTTTAGTATGTTTAACAAACATTATTGAACTCCGGTCTTGCAGGGATAAATGGCACTATATACAAACTTTTGATATCATCTGTAGAGTTGCCTATTTGATATACTTTGGACGGTTGGGCCTGTCAAGCAGTAGTATTCCATGGGGTCTTACATCATTACCTTTTGTAGTTGAATTGTATGCATATACCTGTTCATTGTGGATATTAGAAGCATTTTTATATTGGTTTTGGTGGTTAGTAGGGTCTACACACATATGGTGTATTTGATTTTTTTTTGATTATTACAACCATATGCGTGGTTGCTATCAACAACGTAGGGTGATTTCTTGATTAACAGCAATCATAGAGGGACCTCTATTTTGGCCAAAACAACAATATATTAATAATAATACTATATTCACCTACTTCTAAGTACATATTGTAGATTTGGGATATTCATGTTGGAATAAGCCCTCTACAGGTTATATTTATGTAATGGTCATCATAATGGTTTGGTACATGGACTTCCAAGATAGTATATTTAATTCTGTTTTGTAATAGGAAAATCTCCACAGGATTAGCATTCACTGACCTCTCTTGACATAGTATATGTTTGCCAATAGACAGTTGTGTGTTTTTTGTACATTGTGCCTCTATTTAAGGTACACAATTGTGTTTCGTTCATAACTATACAAAAATTTGACCATTTTTTGGTTAATATTGTATTATTTATATTTTATGGAAGTGCATAAGAGGCTTCACTAGGATTTAGGAGTCTTTATTTCAGATTGGATAAGCTTTGGAAGTCCTGATTTTAATTGAGTTTCGATTTTCAAAACCTTATCCACTCCAACTTTTGGTTTTTGAGCTGTAAGCTTGGTTTCTACAGCCTCTTTCAATTTTGTTTTTTTCATTATAAGGGGGTGGTCTTCATCTTCTGCATCGACACATATTTATCTACTAGTAGTCTCAATTGGACGCAGCTGTTGTCCTTATAATAATTTTTAGAAATATTGTTTTTGGAAGCCGCTATTGTCCTTATTAATCATCTATCTTTGCTGTCGTGGTATTTTTGATTGACCATTATTGACAGCTATACAGTTTTTTGTGGTTAATATCACTGCCATCATGGATTTGTCCAGTCTCATTTCTGGTTTAGTGGCTGATCGAGAGGATTTAAGGGTTTTTGGCCTGAACCCAAACAAAGATGTGAATGGAGATTTGTTGGGGAACAGTAACCCTGATATTACAAGTCAAAATTTAATTGATGACCTGAATAGGTCACTCAGGGCCTTAAGAGCGAATGTATGGCATAGTAAGCTTTTTAAGGCGTATCAGGCAGCAAACATTACCCCTAGGGGATTAAGAATAAGGATCATTCCGCATGTGAGTGATGCAGATGATGAACTAACCACACAATGGGCGAAAATACAACATGAAGCCACAATGTCTTTTGTGGTCGAACTTTACAAATTTCACAATCGAGCTATAGATAAGGGGCTGTCTGAAATCATGATTTTGGCAGATAAGTTAAAAAACTTTGAACAGGAGCCTTCTTTTGAAGGCAAATTGAGTAGAGTGGCTCAGGATTTGAAAAAATTTGATGCTGAATTACGGTCACGCAAGATGAAAAAATTTAATAGAGACCAAGAGGATTATTCCCGGGGTAACCCATTTTCCTTTCAATCTAAGCATGTGAGATTTAATAACCTCCCAATATCAGATAAAAAAAGGAAAAGACCCAGATCCATCTTGAGAAAAAGCAATTATAATGTTACCTCATCATGTGATGATACATCATCAGGTACTGACAATGAATCCCTGACAGCAACAGGATCACCATTGCCCAAAAGAAGCCCGGGGTTAGCCCCTTAGGGGTACACGTAGACGGGGTGGGCGCAAACACAAAAAGAATACACAATGTACATGGACGTTTGGAGTTGGCATTGGGGACTTAAATCAAAACACTGTTAATAACATTCTAAATTTGTCTGATTATGTCTTATCTGATCTACATGTGAAAATCTTGAATAAAGGTCTTAATTTTATTCCTGGCACCATCATTTCTGAAGACACATTTGCACAAGATTTGTCTAGTTTTTGTAGATTGATTAACTTGAAAATATTTTTTGGAGATTCTGGTGTGAATTTTGAAAAAGAAAAGGGTAAATTTACATATCATGCATCTAATTTCTCCCCACCCATGAATGCTGTGGTTCATCAATTTCAAAATAGTGTTCTTAGGGATGTTCATTTTCATGGTTCAAGTCTGGCCTGGAAACACAACAATATAACTTTTAGGGAGAAAGAAGCCATGCTGGAACTCCAGAAAAACAAACAAATTGTGATTACATCAGCAGATAAGGGTGGGGCAGTTGTAGTACAGAATTGAGATGATTACAACAGTGAGGCCCTTAGACAATTATCAGACACTAGATATTATAACCACATGCTTAATGACCCTGTACATAGATTCAGCAAGTGTATTGAACTTTTCCTTAAAAATGCCTTGGACAGGGGTATAATCTCCAAAGACACTTTATTCCAACTAACAATCAAGGATTGTAACTCTCAATATATTTACTTTCTTCCGAAAGTGCATAAAAATCTTACACATCCACCGGGAAGACCTATAGTTTCTGGAAGAAAATATCTAACTGAACCCTTGTCTTTGTTTTTGACAAAATATCTCAAACCTTTGTTGGGTTGTCTTCGGTCAAGACTAAATGACACTACAAGTTTTCTACAAATCATATCTGATGCTCAGTTGGAAGAAGATTGGTATTTATGTACGCTTGACGTATGTGCCTTATATACCAATATCCCACATCAAGCTGGCCTTCGGGCTTTGGCGTATTGGTTGGAATATTCTGGTCTATATGATGCTTCATTCAATGAATTCCTGGTTGACATGGCTAGATATGTCCTTACTTGCAATGTTTTCTATTATAAGGACAATTGTTATTGGCAAATCATAAGACGCTATGGGGGCTTCCTTTGCCCCCATATACGCTGATCTTTTTATGGCTTATGTCGAAACCAAGTTAATTTATGATTCCACCAGAAATATTTTTCTTTCAGAAATGGACATCTGGAGACGATATCTTGATGATATCTGGCTAGTGTGGAGGGGTACTGAGTCTAGTCTGTTGGCTTTTGTAGAATATTTGAATAACAATGAATGGGGTCTAGGGTTTACGGAACAACATGATACCCAAAAGATGATTTTTTTGGATGTGGTCATACGGAAACTCTCTGATGGCACACTTGAGAGTGAGACATATAGGAAGTTCCCTCAGTATAATTCATTGTTGCATGCTACATGTTTTCATGCTCCACACATAGCCAACAACATCCCGAAATCCCAATTCATTAGAGCAAAACGGATATGTTCACAATATTCAACATATCATAAAAATTCGGAGGACCTTATACATAGGTTCAAGCAAAGAGGTTACAAGGCAGGGGTTGTAACAAATGCTATGAGTCAGATGCAAGGCATGGAGCATAGTCAGTTGCTTCAATATAAGGACAGGGATAAGGATAACACATCATCTAAACCACTTAGACTCACAACAACTTATGGGAGAAATACTATGGGTTTTGTCAATATTGTACAGCGTCATTGGAATATTTTGCAGAGTGATCCAGAAGTTGCCAGGATTATCCCTGATAAATGTATGTGTTCATACAGAAATGGTAAAAACTTGAAATCTTATTTTAACCATTACAAAACCAGGGATATGAGAGGCAGGAATAAAATACAAACCACGATCTCTGGACACAGTCTGTATGGTTGCTTCCCCTGTGGTCATTGTGTAAACTGCAAATATATATGTACCACTAAGGAATTTTCAAGTCGCAACTGTCCAAAGGTCTTTGACATTAATATTTTTTGCAATTGTAGCACTGATTGGGCCATTTACATGGCCACATGCAAATGTGGTGCATTATATATTGGACAGACTTCCAGATGTTTAAGGTTACGTATCTCAGAACATTACAGCAATATTAAACAGAAAAAGCTTACAAATGCATTGTACAAGCACCAGTTGTCACACCCATCAGCAATATTTCTATTCACAATCATTGATGTGATTCAGGGTGACCGCATAAATAAAATTGGTTGGCATGAGATTCTAAACAGAAAAGAAAAAAAGTGGATCATTAAGCTGGGTGGGCTTTTCCCTCCAGGACTTAATGAATATTTATAAAGTTTCCACCAATGGGAATGTATGCTTACATATTTAATAGGCAGGAAATACTGTGAGTTTTGATACACTGATGAAGGCTGTGTAATTTACCAGCCGAAACCGGTATGTTTTTTTCTGCTGTGATGCTTTAACTCAATACAGTTTTTTATCACCACTTGCTGGCTCCGGTTTTGTTTTTTGCTGGTATGATTTCATTAGGGTCCGTGCATTACCCACGCGCAGGAAGAGGTTGTTGGTATAGCGGGACACACACACGGCCATGCATACAGCACAGTTAGACATACACATACCATAAATAGGCAAGTACACACAAGGTGTATGTCGTGTATGGGTACAGTTTCAGGACAGCAAGGATAGCTGTCTGCCACGTAATCCAGCAGATGTCTATGAGGTGTTCTGGAATACAGACGGTGCATGGACAATGTGTGGATATGCAACGTACCACAGTTATATGTGTCAGCCGTGCAAATATGCGATACATGGGGAAGACAGCTGTCCATGGTAGAGCAGCGGTACGTCCACAACATAGGTACATAGATATACAAAGAAAGAGATACAGACGGACACATCCGGCAGGCCCGTGAGTGTAATGTACACAGCAGCACCCCACCACACCATAGTAGGGTGCACGTGGAGAACACGCTACGGAGGTCGCTGACCAGAACAAGCACACAAGCAGTACACGAGCTGCGTCCCGCCATCCACAAACACAAGGATGGCGCCAGGTTATGGGTGTTCCGCGTAAACCTCAAAGCCATACCGTATGAACCCATGCAGCTGGGAGCTTGGACACACACACACATGTGGCACGCATGGTGATTGACCACACCCCCACATACCCAACCGCACAAACGTACAACACAGGTATGGTATGCGCTACGTGGACCACTGAGCACACCACCAGCAGAGGCACATGTACAGGTGGGTGGCAACAACCGTACAGGAATGGCCGCTGGTAGGCAAGGTATGTGTTTTGAAGCGTCTAAAAGCATGTTCATCCGCAGAGGCAGCTGGAAACACACACACACACACACAAGGGCCGGGAGCCGAACCTACGCCTATCTACATGAACTCACTACAGTATGAAGCATTTACAGAACGCGCTACCGAATTTACTGAGCACAGCGCTGTCAGAGGCATACTTCTAGGCTGGTGACATCACCCGCAAGACAATAGCTTGCAATAGCCAAGGTATGTGTTGCAAAGCGTCTAAAAGCATGTTCATTCACAGAGGCAGCTGGAAACACACACACACACACACACACACACACACGGAAGGGCCGGGAGCCGAACCTACGCCTATCTACATGAACTCACTACAGTATGAAGCATTTACAGAACGCTACCGAGTTTACTGAGCACAGCGCTGTCAGAGGCATACTTCTAGGCTGGTGACATCACACGCAAGACAATAGCTTGCAATAGCCAAGGTATGTGTTGCAAAGCGTCTAAAAGCATGTTCATTCACAGAGGCAGCTGGAAACACACACACACACACACGGAAGGGCCAGGAGCCGAACCTACGCCTATCTACATGAACTCACTACAGTATGAAGCATTTACAGAACGCGCTACCGAGTTTACTGAGCACAGCGCTGTCAGAGGCATACTTCTAGGCTGGTGACATCACACGCAAGACAATAGCTTGCAATAGCCAAGGTATGTGTTGCGAAGCGTCTAAAAGCATGTTCATTCACAGAGGCAGCTGGAAACACACACACACACACACACACACACGGAAGGGCCGGGAGCCGAACCTACGCCTATCTACATGAACTCACTACAGTATGAAGCATTTACAGAACGCGCTACCGAGTTTACTGAGCACAGCGCTGTCAGAGGCATACTTCTAGGCTGGTGACATCACCCGCAAGACAATAGCTGGCAATAGCCAAGGTATGTGTTGCAAAGCGTCTAAAAGCATGTTCATTCGCAGAGGCAGCTGGAAACACACACACACACACACACACACACACACACACACACACACACACGGAAGGGCCGGGAGCCGAACCTATGCCTATCTACATGAACTCACTACAGTATGAAGCATTTACAGAATGCGCTACCGAGTTTACTGAGCACAGCGCTGTCAGAGGCATACTTCTAGGCTGGTGACATCACCCGCAAGACAATAGCTTGCAATAGCCAAGGTATGTGTTGCGAAGCGTCTAAAAGCATGTTCATTCACAGAGGCAGCTGGAAACACACACACACACACACACACACACACACACACACACACGGAAGGGCCGGGAGCCGAACCTACGCCTATCTACATGAACTCACTACAGTATGAAGCATTTACAGAATGCGCTACCGAGTTTACTGAGCACAGCGCTGTCAGAGGCATACTTCTAGGCTGGTGACATCACCCGCAAGACAATAGCTGGCAATAGCCAAGGTATGTGTTGCAAAGCGTCTAAAAGCATGTTCATTCGCAGAGGCAGCTGGAAACACACACACACACACACACACACACACACACACACACACGGAAGGGCCGGCAGCCGAACCTACGCCTATCTACATGAACTCACTACAGTATGAAGCATTTACAGAATGCGCTACCGAGTTTACTGAGCACAGCGCTGTCAGAGGCATACTTCTAGGCTGGTGACATCACCCGCAAGACAATAGCTTGCAATAGCCAAGGTATGTGTTGCGAAGCGTCTAAAAGCATGTTCATTCACAGAGGCAGCTGGAAACACACACACACACACACACACACACACACACACACACACACACACACACGGAAGGGCCGGGAGCCGAACCTACGCCTATCTACATGAACTCACTACAGTATGAAGCATTTACAGAACGCTACCGGGTTTACTGAGCACAGCGCTGTCAGGAGGCATACCCCTAGGTGGGTGGTATCATCTGCAGAGGCAATGCGCCCGATCGGGAATTAAGTCAGAGTGTGCAGTCACGCAGCCTGTTACCATCCCAAGGTCGCCGTACAGTAACACGTTAGTGCTGCAGTCGGGAATACCAAGTAACTACTGATCAGTACATCACGACAGGAATACGGGATGCACCGCATGACAGTTCACCCTATGAGAGGGCATCCGGCGTGCAGGATGCAGGCAGCCAATGTGGCATGACAGCCACACATGTGTCACCTGTATGGTCACCATATCTATGCAGGATGCCATTGGCCATGGCTACACGCATAGTAGCAGACATCGGTGACGACTGTCGTGTGTACCCCCGGCGGGTGTACTGGCCATGCCTCCCACACCTAGCGGTTGCAAAGGGGAGACAGACATGCTCACGGGGTATCAACGCAGTCGTGCGCGGTGTGCACTGTACTGTGTGTCTATCTACACAGCTGCTTACTGGGCATGCTCAGACACTTAGACGCGGCACAGAGCAGACATGCATACACATGGTGCGACGGCATGGGTGGCGGAATGTGGACCGTCGTGTGTGTCCAGCCACACAACAGCAACCTGGCCATGCCACAGACGTGGCCGTTGCGAAGGGGATACAGGCATGCACCCGGGGTATAACTGCAGTCGGGCGCGGTGTGCACTGTGCTGTGTGTCTATCTACACAGCTGCCTACTGGGCATGCTCAGACACTTAGACTCGGCACAGAGCAGACATGCATACACATGGTGCGACGGCATGGGTGGCAGAATGTGGACCGTCGTGTGTGTCCAGCCACACAACAGCAACCTGGCCATGCCACAGACGTGGCCGTTGCGAAGGGGATACAGGCATGCACCCGGGGTATACCTGCAGTCGGGCGCGGTATGCACTGTGCTGTGTGTCTATCTACACAGCTGCCTACTGGGCATGCTCAGACACTTAGACTCGGCACAGAGCAGACATGCATTCACATGGTGCGACGGCATGGGTGGCAGAATGTGGACCATCGTGTGTGTCCAGCCACACAACAGCAACCCGGCCATGCCACAGACATGGCCGTTGCAGCGGGGAATATCTAGGTGCAATCAACCATGGGTAGGACTGGCCTACAGTTTGTTGCATGCTACAGACCACCCTCCCAAACACAGGATACCTGCACAGACGTCCTGAGGACACTGGTGAGTGTGCATGCTCTCACAACAGCACCGTATTGGGTGACATCAACCACCCATACATAGACTGGGAACATTACCCATGGCACAACACCCTACGCCACCGGTCCCAGGTGTTCTCACACCTGGCCACTGTTAAACAGCCATGCACCATACACACTAGGGGGGGATGTCTAACAGTTCTGCCCATCACACATGGTGAGGATATGCCCCACACAGGATGTACAGCCCTCAATGGTGATGCCAGACCATATAGTGGATCCACTGGTCATCCACATCCTGCACCCAACACCAGCATGGGGGACCTAAGTGATGACCTCTCCACAACAAACCACACACATCATACGACCGGTGTGGTACCCTACAAGTCCTCCATGCCAGTGTTGAACACAGGCCACACTGCCAACCGCCTTACGAATGCCTTCTCTGAGCACCCCCATGCATGTCTGCACCAGGCGAACATGATAACATCAGGACCTTGTCCACCACAGGTAGGCACATGGTGTGGTGGACCCCAGCCACTGACAAGCTGTACATCAACAGTTGGAGCTAATACATGACAGAGCAATGTCAGTACCAGGGAAACCATCCCCCATTCATACCGGCGTTACCATACGGCCACACATACAATCATCCACGGCCGCTTGTGGGAGTGGTACTGCAGAGGGCACATGAGACAACCATAGGGCCTTCCCTAACTGTGGTAAGGACATGGTTGGGGGCGCACAGACATGGCTGGAAATGGTCCAGAATGGTACAACGGTCACTGCACCCACAGGCATTGTCAACTAACCAGCGGACATGTTCCATGCATACATCCACCCCCACCCCCCCAAGAGGGGAGATATCCATCCCACCAGAGTGTAGCCTCCGAAACATCTCATATGGCCTGCAGTGATCTCATATCTCTATGGCGGTTGACACAGCACCAATGGGCAATGATGGTGTCCCTGGCTGTGTGCTACCCATCCTCATTGAGGCCCTCGACCCACACATGAGGCCACTGTGTCATGTTAGCCTTACTATGGGCTATGTCCCCGATGGATGGCATATGGCATCTGTGGTCCCACTATGCCAGGGTAGTGCTCTTCTGGACTGTAGACAGCCACACCCTATCAGCTTGACAAGCCTTGTCTGCAAAGCTGTGGGGAGGTCCATACAGGTGCCCATGGATACAGACAGCGGTGTACAGCCAATACCGGAACATACCCACAACAACATAGTCAAGGGTGGATCCTGCCTCCCGAACCTGCTCATCCTGTCTGGAGTGGTCACCAAGGCCATTGATGGTGATACGCGGGTTTGCATACAGTACCATGACCTGGTGGGAGCGTTCACAGTACACTCCACATGGGACTCATGGAAAGACTTGCCAGCGTACATGTGGGGACATATGTCACCCGATGGTTCTCAGAAAGGTTGGAGGTCACACCACACAGGGTTGGTGTTCCTGGTGCCGTGTCAGACTCATATCTGGTCTCCAGTGGAGGCCCACAGGGCTCAGTCCTGGGCCCCCTGCCATACGGCATTCGACCTTCCAATGTGCATGCAATCATAGGGGGATTGTGGCAGACAAGGTATGCAGATGACTACACACCGGCCACCATACCCAACACCCCATGTGACACGGACATCCACCTAGGGCGTCATAGACATGGATAACTGGTGCCAGAGCCATGGCCTGCTGCTACATGCCAGAGAAGGTGCAGACCTACCCAGTGTGAAGGACATGTTCGGCCCAATGTAACATGTAGGTGGTAAGCCATTCAAAATGGTGGACATGTTCATGGAAATGGGTACCACACCTGTCAGTAACCTCTGTCAACACACACAATGGCAATGTGGGTGTGAAGACATTCCACTGTGGCCACCTGGTCTGGAAGGAATCGCATCCACATCAGGGGTGTTCATTGTACCCCTGTACACATCACACACCAGAGCAATGACTGCGTACAATGGCACATCTGGCCTGTACCGAAGCTGACACCTGCAGCACTCGGTAGGACCACAAACGTTCCGCAACGCGGGGATGACGGTGCTAGGACATGTGTCACAAGCTGCACGACCAAGGGGACTCCGGCTGTATACCTTCCCAGCACATCTGCTCTGTGGTGATCTGTGCCTGGCATACACGGCCACGTCCGACCTGGGTGACATGGGCATATTCCACCTCCTAGGCTCCAGGCAAACACGGGCACAAACGCGACTGTCAGACACCTCACCACAAAGATGAGTGGGACGTGCTGGGGGAACAGGGTCAACGGCCAGAGACCCCCTACAACACGGAGAGGAGTGCCAGCCCATGTGAAGGAAAGGCCCTGACTGCTTTTGTCCAGGAGTAATCATGACGTGTGGATGTGTGAACATAGTTATGCGCCAGGCATCATCTGTGTGTCAGTGCTGGACGAGGGACTGGGGACTGATGCATGTGGCATCCCCATCCTAAGGGGTGTTAGCAGCCACACACAGTCATGCTAGGTCTACACATGTCGTAGGGCACATAGCCTGGTATGTACATGTGCGCCTATGTACCTATGTAGGGATACATGCCGGTTGCGGGTACCTGTGCTATGCTGATGTTGGCAGACATGCCTGTGGGTACCCCACGACTACACGTGGGGAACTAATAACAGTGCTCCCACTAGGCACATGCAAGTACACCATCATTGTCATACGGGTTAACTGAACCAACATGGTGCTACACATGTAACCACCACGCATACTGTGTACACAGATCAATGAATGCTGCACCTGCCCTACATGGTATGTCTGCTGCATGATGTCAGTGCACAACCCACATCACATACACACCTGTCACCAGCCATACACACACACCACAACATACACATCACGTACTATGCGGACACAGGTATCACATACACCTCTCACTATCTTGTCCACCCTGTGCATCAGAATATGTTTGCATAACCGTGCACCAATGGTGTAGCTCACAGTTCTGCGGCAGAGACTTCATCATATGCACAGGGTGATATGTGTGCCACAGGCATGGGCTGTACCAATGGATGACATCATGTGTGTGTGTAAGGGCCTGTGCATTGACTGGGCATGACTGTGTAGATTGCATGTGGATGTGGTGGAGCCCTACAGTTGTGTTTGCTGTGTGTGGGTTTGTGTGTACACGGTTCAGTCATCTGTGATGCCTACACGGGGTATGCTTGGCAGCCCCAGACTGTACAGTGCAGGTGTTACGGCTCACTGTGTCTGCCTGCGACGTGACCCATGCCTGCCTGTGGTCGCACGGGCACTACCGGGTGGAGGTACGGACTGTCCACTCTCCGATGTCACATTTCCGCTGGAAACGTGCCCACGCCGGGGCCGTCCAGGGCCACGTCCACGTGGCCTGCTGTGTCCTGGTGTGGTTGGTGTAGTAGCAGCTGCACTGCTGCTGCTACCAGCACTGTGTGGGTGGGCATGGGAGGTGGCACGCACACGCTGACCTGCACCTGGTGGTGTTACTGGCCCACGCCCACGTGCCCTATGCCTCACCCCTACCATGTGTTCCAACACGGACAGCTCACGCTCACGGATGGCCATGCCTCGGTCGAGGATCCCAGCCATCTCACCCAATCTCCTATCCAGAACATCGGCAAGATGCTGTTGGGCATTCGCCAATGACTGGATGTTGTCATTCAAGGAACGGATTGCAGACCTCTGCAGCCTCTGCCCTTCCTGGTTCTGCCGTTCAGCACGTGCCTGCGCCGCCATTACAGTCTGGAACATGCGTCTGGTTATACCAGCTGCTGCACCCTGTACGGCAGGTGTATGTCTAGCAGTGCTCCCCCTACGAGCAGCACCTGCCACATGCCTGTGTGGCACTGCACCAGTCATTACACTGGCAACATCGTGTGTACCCACACCTTCTGCAGCCACCACACATTCCTGCTCGGTGCCAACAGACGCTGACTGACCGTCATCTATGGGCAACGGTGTTGGGGTATGTGTCGGCATCTGAACCGTGTGCAGGGATGAAGGGGACGTAAGTGTGATGTTCTCCAATGGCACAGTGTCTGCCTGTGACGACCCTGCCTGTGCCTCATGCACATGGTCATCACCACTAGTATCTGTGGGGACACTAGCATCAGATGGACCGCAGGAGGGGAACTCACCTACAGCACCTGTCAATACAAAGACATACCGTCCGTTACAATACAGACATGCAGACACACACACACACACACACACACACACACACACACACACACACACACACACACACACACACACATCATGCATGTGATATTGCAGGTGGCATGCAGCATTCACACACCACAGACCAGTGAATGCAGACCAGACATTCATAGTGGCAGTATGCACACTGCCCTGGTGGGAACACTACAACAGGCAGGTGTCTTTTAGTAGGCATGCAGTACACACATTCATGGTAGTTTGCATGCATCACCGTGATACACCGTGTGGCCACGGGCGAGTTGACAGTACACATGGCTGCCGACACTATGTCATGTACACTGCAAACATGTGCGGTATCATGTGGACATGTGACGATGGTGTCCCACCACATGCACCACATCACAACGGCTGTCACAGTGCAGTGTTATGTGTACAGTCTACAGATAAAATGTATGGGTAACAGGGATGTCTGTGCAGGTGTGGTTGGTGTGAGCTGTATACATAGCTGTACAGTGTGGAGTGCGGGCACTGTGCCACTGCACAGTAGCAGGACACAGGTGTGTTTCTGTGCGATGCGTGACCTGGACACATTACATTGCCATGTCTGAAAGTCAGTTCAGCTGCTCAGCAGCACGTATACGGTGGACATTGGTGGCACCTGTAGTAGCTGTGGACAGGCATTCCATGTCACTGGTGTACCACATCGGATGTCCAGGGGGTCCACTACAGTGATGAGCCCACTATGTGTGTACAGGGTGCAACAGTGACTACCCACTGTGGATGTACTGTGTGGCAACATGCCTGTAGGTATCGCCCATGGCCTTGTCTGTCTGGGTCATTGACAATTGTGTGTGGTGGACATCGTGCACACGGCCCTGTGGTGGCCCATGTGACATACAACCATACTAGTCTAAGGTGTCACATTCCCTACGGATATGCAGACAGTGTGGATGTCTGCTATGTCGTGCATAGGTCATGTCATGGTGTGAAAATGTTGCAGACAGACATCCACGTGCATGGGACATGGCATGTGCCATGTCACAACGTGTGCACCCGATGCAGGGGCATAGGTCACATTGGTAACACCTGTGCTCTGGCCAGATCACAGCTCACTATGTGGTACTGTGTGCATACTGCAGAGGCATACCAATGCATACTACACATGCAGCCATTGTGGAACACCGACACCATTGTATGCATAGCTGACTGCACGTAACACACCAATAGGTTGTGTGGTGTCATGCCACTCTACGCTAACGGTTGTATCTACTGTACATGGGTGGTGTGTGTGTCGGGTGGTGCAACCTGTATACCGTGACTGGGGCACACACAGGTGTGCATGTCATGCCTGGACACATGGGGAATATCAATACACCATATCATGCCTTTGAGTAGCAACAGACTTACCTGCGACAGACCCTTGTCTTTGCGACACACCAGACATACCTGTAAAGGGATGACACAAAGGTATACACATTATCCATTACTATCGCCACGGTCAGCACTGTGCATGTCACATCATGCATCTGTGAGTTAGCATGTGCTATGCACATGTCTGCTAACACAACATAGCATACTGTAGTATGCATCTTGTGTGGCCATATACCTGGCATGTGTTGCTATATTATGTGTTGTACTATGACACCCACTCCCACATCGCTTATCATACAAACATGCAACACTGACTTACCAGGCAGCTCCGAGCTCATAGTTTGGCAAACACACACCTCCACGATGGATGCAAGAGTTTCTGTGTGTTGTTCCGTGGGTGTCCCCAGACTGGCCAGGAGCTCCTCCGTGGCTGTGAGTGTGGGCTGGGTTGGTGGCCCACCACCTGTCCCACGTTGTTGTCTGGCAATTGCAGCGGCACGCTGTCTTGCATGCCGGATCAGGTCTGTGCAGTGCCTGCGGATCTGTTGGTAATTGCGGTTGTATCCGCCCAGGCTGTTCACCCTCCTGCACATCTCCTGCCACATCTCCTCTCGTTGCTGTGCCTGGTGTGGCACATGACTAAATAGGATGTTGTGGTTTGAATGGAGGTATGGTATAATCACCTCATCCTCCTGACGGCTGAAGAACGTGGCATTATCTGTAAGACATAATGATGGTGGCAGGTCACATTTACACTGCTGTGCTGGCATACTGTTGGAAATACATTGCTATGACATGTACAACATCTGCACAGTAATCTGTGAAAGGCATCGTGGCAGTGACACAGCCGATGTGTTGGCTTCACACCATTGAGCAGTGGGTGTCACATCATATCTGTGTGCCACCCCATCACACTGTACACGCACCATGTAGATGTTAGCCTGCTGTGGACATGTGTACCTGGCTGCACCTGTGTCCATATCACTTGGCATGGGTCCCCATGTGACGTCGGTGCTACTGTTCACCTGGACGCTGTGTATATGTCAGTAAACATCACGTCCGTAGCCATTCTGAACATCAGCAGTGGCACTGTACACATACACATGGACACCTGCACATGCATGTGTTGTGCCATGTACATCCACACAGCACTGTACGTGTGTTGGACAACTTGCCACAGCTCACCTGTGTTGCACATGTGATAGACATAGGACAATGTGTAACCATGACACATTAGCAGGAAAGGCCATGCATAGCATGTACACACGCACATTGTCCAGAGCAACACACAGCACCTGTAACACCACAGGGTGCATCACCGCCACATTACTGCTGTGTATGGTTGATAGTGAGAGTGCCTTTTGTCCATTGCACCATGTAGGACTGTGATAGCTCATGCAGCCTTGCTGGGCAGGGCTGCATGGTATGGCAGGGTATGCCACATACATGGCACTGGGTTGTGATCCACCTGGGGTTGACGATATTGACAGGGTGGCTGTCCATTCCATATGTCATTGCTATGTGTATATGGACATTCAACATGTCTATCACCATGGTGTGGACACTGGCCTCAAGCGAGGTAGGCTGCACGCTGCTTGCTGAGGGTGTGTCTGGTGCATGCAGGTATCACACATCCATGCATACACTGTAACCCTGGCAGGTGCTATGTGCTGGGATATTGATCAACACAGTGCTGTATGTGGACACACACCGCTATCCCGTGCACATGGATGGTTGCCTGCACTGATGTGGGTACCACATATGTGTACATCCAGTGCCTGCTGCCACCCCCATGTCTGCTGCTGCACTGCACACCGCCATCACTCCCTCTGTGAATGTGGTGTTGGGCACAGCATAGGTATCCATGTATGGGGACAGGGATGTTCACATAGCAGGGTCACTGATGGTATCGTCGATCTGACCATACACGTATGACGCACCCCTCACACATACAACCCATTCATATTGTTGTTCACAACGGTGACACAGCTATACTGCTATGCTGGAGACATTCACAGCCATACATACACAGATGCATGCACGTCCATCTGTGGCATGGCCTGGACTATTGGTGTGGTTCGGCACATAACGTGTTTGACTGCATCTGGCGCAGACGTACTGTGCACATGTCTACACGGTAAGCCTGTTCTACAGTAGGCATCTGTGATGTGCTGTGCACATATCATATCTGCACATTTGGTTGGTGTCCATCGGTCCACGGGCCAGTGGTGGGACACACAGGGATGTTGCTGAACATATATGCATGCAACCCTGTACAGCTGTAACGCTAGCCTCTCAGATGCTCATGTGTCGTGGACGTGAACACCGTACCCGCACATGTGGTTGTGGGCTGCCGCCCGTACCCATCTCCTCCTGTGGGTTGCTATCATCCCACACCCTCCTTGTATTGTATGTTCAGGCTATGCACCTATGTGGGGCTTGTGGGCATGCAATACGATACTATATGCCTTTGCACCCATCACAGACAATGTCACACAGGTACACCGGCAGCCGTACACGTCACAGCTTGTTGTCGGCACATCACATGTGGTACACACATAACACATCTCCTGTGGGACATGGTCAATTGTACGGGCATGTCCAGCGGTCACATGCCACTGCTACCCCTACATGACGGCTATGCAGGACATGTGGCTGTACAGCTACTGTCACATGTACACGGGCAATGCCCCCCTACCTACATCACATGGTACTACCTGTGGGGTATGTGCGTCTGCATCCATGCTATGGCCATAGATGACAATTGTACATCAATATGTGCAACATACCTCATTGGGGGTTGTCATGTGCACATGTTCCACGTGTCAACGCATTGTTTGTGTCTGTTGGGTGGTCATTGTTGTGCATGGTTTACATGGCTGCCATAGCGTACTGTGTGTGATTCCAGGTACTTCATTGGGCTACCAGCATTGTACATTTCCACAGCACATTCCAGCCATCATGTAGCCATCCTAGATGACAGTGGGAGGTGTTCCGCCATGTGCACATATGTCACACAGTACGAGGGTGACTGACACACATTCTCAGGACTGGGTTCTGACTGCTGTGGATGTGTGTGATGGTGTTGATGACCATGACTGCGCCAGATGGTGTCATCTGGATGTGTAACATTCACAACACACACCTACCTTCACATAGCAACACATCGTCCACAACAATGGACATTCCTGCATGAACACTGTGTGCGGTATGTCTGTATGACCACTGCATGTACCACTGGTAGCCACCAGCATGGCTGCCTACAACAGCAGTGTGTATCCTGTGCGAACATGGGTTACGCCTGTCACAACACACCTGTGTCAGATGGCCCTGTGGTGGGTGACAGTGCAGTTCCACACATCATGTAACAGTATACATCGTGCACCAGTATGTTGCGGACATGTGAACGGCTGTGCTACTCAACATATGCATGCATGACACATCACCTGGTACACCGTGTCTGTCTTGCCACCTGCTATTGTGACCACCCTGTGATGACATTGTACAGGCCACATGGACTGGGACATGTGATGGCTCATTGGTGAATTAACACTCCGGGTGTGTGTCTAGCCAGGTGTCCAGTAGCCAGTGGTCTGCATGCAGGGATACTGTACATTGGCCTACTCTGTCACTGGGACTGTTGACTATGGTCATACTGTACTTATGCAGGCATGTGGTGTTTGTCCAGTCTGACAGTCGTGCTCAACCACACTACCGTGGCACACATGACCTGCGGACATCTGCCTAGGGTGTGCAGCCCACATGTACATCTTCACATGCTATGCTGCCTGTGCAGCAGTGTCACATGTCTGTCTCCGGCAGGGCTGTCACAGGCAGGCACAGCATGCAGTGATGTGTGACAATGCTTACACCCTCCACTGTGCTGTACACTAGCACTGCACACACAGTACGGCACGCATGTCATTTATCTGCAGTGCCTGTGACCTGCCTCCATGCCCTACACAGCACACCTGCCAGTCCAGATTGTACACAGATCATACTTCCCAGGCACATACCTGGACTGCAACACACATGGGTGGGTGGTTCCCACACCACACAGTGATTTACACACGTACTGTATACTCCCAAGACACATTGCATCATAGGTAATCCATGTTCAGATACCCATGTTCGTGACCGCTACACACATTATGACACGCAACGGTGAATACACTGTACACCACAGGTTACATGCTGGCCGTGTTGTCATACTGTACATTGCACCTGGGACCGTTGATACTGCCATGTACTGACAGCAACACGCACTTCCCTAGTATGGACTCCCATGTACCCACACATGCTTGGCCATGCAGTACGCATAGCTGGGTGACACATTACATGACACATACCATACCTACACTACCCTCAGCATGCACCATACCTCCATGTGTCTGTGTGCTATACCTACAGACATCACCCCTCTGTTTGCTGAACATCCATGCTTCGCAGCCCTGCTAGCCACGCCCTAGACACACGACCATCGCAGCATGCATGGTACATGCGCTGTACAGCCAGTACTACCGACGTCCGCTGACGGAGGTAGTTAATGGCATGGCACCCCGTACAATGGACAGTATACGTGACTATGCCGACACATATCACAGTGCACTTCCGCTACATTTACGCACTGGTAGGGACCATGCTGTTCCACACAGAGACATGCTGGTACTGGCCTTTTCACAGACGCCACAGTGGTATTCCTGTTCCATGCACATGTGCTGTATGGGCAACTGTGCAGGCTGTTGCACGGTAGTTATGTTCACATGTGTGTGGTGCGTCACTTGACAGTCATGGTGGGTCCTCATGGTGCATCACATACTCCACAGCTAGCTACCTACACATGACTGCCATACATTGCAGTGTGGGCCCTCACGCAATGTGGTGGTATGTCTCTGCTGTTTGGCTACATCCACATTCAATGCAGCATACAACACTCATGCAGGCATTGCCGACACAGATGTTGCTGGCATTGTGCCTGCCAATGGGGTACCTACCAACAATACACACTCTCACTCACTACAGGGTTCCAATCCATGGCTGGACATTGTATTAACCCTGTGGACACATACAAGGTACCGCCATGCACACGTTATGTCCTAGGACACGGTCCCAATGTCACCTCCGATCTCCGTAGTTGTTGTATCCCGCCAACCTGGCTGTTATATGTCTCTGCAGCAGCACACTGAATTGACTGCTAGCCCGTTCATGGACGTTGTGTACCCTGACAACCACACTACCACATCTATCACACTACACATGGGTGGTACTGCATTGCACGTATGGGGCTGCATTTGTACACACATGACTGGGCCATTCAGTATGGCACTGGGCCACATCCTCACATACATGCTTCACACAGTCATTGACGACCTCCATGCCTTTCCTGGCACCCTTGTTGGGCTTCTGTGTGCCACAGCACGCCACATCCACATGCTGGCCACCTGTCATACCATTGCATGGGTGGTTGGTGTGGTACAGAGGGTGACACATCAGACATTATCCCCTCTTTGCCCTTCAGCGCCATCCCACATTCTGGTATTGCCAATGTACGCATCCAGCATCACATCGTACCCTATGTCTCAGGATGTTACGCCATGTGACTCCTGTACAGGTCACACAGTGGTGCAGGCATATCATGCTACCTACAACATGTCAGGTACATGTGACATTGCACAGTCCTCAGTCATGTGGCCCCTCATGCTCACTATTTGCTTACATACACTACATGCTGTCACAGAGTACTGTCCATGCCTACATATACCACATCTACATACCTGGCAGCATTCTAGCTCAACCTACTCATACTGCTAACAACCATACAGGTGTCGGTGTGGCAGATATATCATGTAGATGTCATTGCGTCAGTTACATCACACATAGTGCATACACATCACCTTTGCATAGTGACAGTCATGCACTGTGTATCACATGGATACTGTCCCTATACATGCATATCACATTGTACATGGTTGCTGTACACACACATGCCCCACATGGTGCTGTGGTTGCCATATTCCACTGTGGCGTGGGTACACATGTGCAGGGCCACACATTTCTGGACTGTATGTCTTGCTGGTACATTGGGTGCCCTTGTACCTGTGCCATACACACATGTACACACGGGCAGTGTTACAATAACACATGTGTGGTGTACCTTACACAACAGATACAACTTTACATGTCACAGTATAGTCATGCCGTGATGTCTACCCGGCTCAGACAGTTTACATATGCAAATGACAGTCGTGAAACACATCTGTGCTCACCTGCATACCACTTACACAGGGGTGTCATCTACTCTGCCATGGGCCATGTTCTCCGCATTACTGATGCATGTAGTACTCCTACATGGCGTTTGCAGTGGGCAGGGTGAATGGAGCACTCCTGCATGTGTGCATACATGCCACATTGCTCAGCCTGGGCGTCTGTGTGACCTCCGCAGACTGGACACACACCGTGCTGTGGGACATAGGTCCTGTGCACATCCCACAGGGACACACTGTGTCACTGGTCATGTGATAGCTCCCTTGCTGGTAGGGTGACACAGACCCATGGTACCACCACAGCGGAAGTACTGTATAGACATACAGTTGACATCCACCTCTGCTGTTCAGTGGACACTACCATGGGGGGGTGACACTACTGTGTACATTGCACATGTGTTTACACACGGCCCTGCCGTACGTCATTGTTGCACACATTGCACCTGCTACAGAACGTTTGGACATGGTTACTTGCTGTTCCCTCCATTTCGGGTACCTATTCTGCTACTACTCTGTCCCATCTGTGCAGGCCATACATATCCTGTTTATGTACATAACATTAGGCCATCCCTCCATCATGCATGCTATGCCTGTGATACTGTCTATGATTTCTGAACATATCCATCATGACAGCTTTGCATTACACATACTTGACATAGTCACCCCTACTGCGAGGCATACGTGCACATCGTGCGCATTCCGTATGACATCGACGGTATATGCCCATACACATGTGTGCTGTGACACTATACATACATGTCCTATCCCCTGCTGTGGCACTTCATTGTTGGATATCCACTGCCAGCATCAGCGTGGGTGGTGGCATTGTTCTGTGTTTGAAATCCCTATGGCGGACCTTGAGTTATCCCGGCTGTGTACATGTTGTCCCACTGCTGTGCACACGTTGTCCACAGTCGTTGGTATGCTCCGCGGCTTAGCACTACATAACCACATTTTACCACTCTCTGCCTGATGGACAGGTATCTTTACTTACACACACCGTTCACATACAGTGCAGATTCGTCATACGTATCATGCGTTAGACACCAGTACATCTCGTGGGTTCGACATACCTTTCCGGTCTTTTGTTCCGTATTCCTCGCTACTTGCTTGATACACGTTAGTGTTGTCTTCACTATTTGTTCTGTATGAACATACGGTTTGAATATCCAGGGCGTCTTCCTTATATCCGTCGTCACCTGAGGCATGTGGGTTCATCACGCCAATAGCTGTTCCTCGGTGTGTACTTATGCGCATATCACCGGTGCACCCCCTCCATTCGTACGTTACGCGTCGGTACTAGGGCATGGTTCATTCCTCGTGTGGGCGTTGGTTATTTGCACTACCTTCGTGGGGATGGTATGTATTGTATCATGTTTGTGTGACTGCATCCGCTATGTGTGGTGTCAGGTACATTTCGCTGTGGTGTTAGCCGTGGATTGTGTGTGTTGGGTATGGTATTTTGTTCGACATGTGGGTGTCCGTGTCCTGGCGGCGTCTGTCGATGGCGTTGTGCATTCGGATGTGTAACATAGCTGTTATATTCCTGTACACAACGGATGCAGGGATGCATCAGCTGCTGCTAGTGTTTCCCACGCGGGTTGTTGCGGGTATGCCGCTGTCATTGACTGCCTGTATGTTTTTGCGACGGTTTCGGCTGGTATCCCTTTGATATGTGCGATGGGGTATATCTGCGGATGTGGGTGACGGGTACGGGGTGTGGGCCTTGCATTTATACATACACGGTATGCTTGTGTGTGTGCTCCATCCCTGCTTGGGGAGCTGCAGGTTACCTGTCTGTTGTTCTGGGAGTGTTTGTTTTGTTGATGTGGTGTGGTGTCGGTATCGCCTGCATTAGGGTTGCCACCTTTTCAAATGGCCAAAGTGGGACATGTTTGGTACAAACATCAGATATTACAGGCCGACACTAACACACGGTCAGTACAAAGGATAGAACTTAACTTTTGTGCCTAAATAACAGCTTAGTCTTGTAGCATTTTAGTTGCTTATTCTGTTTCTTATAACATTTAGGTATTTTAGATACAGGATAACTGTTTTATGCAACTATTACATTAAATATAGGAAATAATTTTGTCCTAAAATCTCAGGACATTTGCCATTTTTACAATTTTTTGTCAGGACACAACTGCCCGAAGAGGGACTGTCCCTCGCAAAGTGGGACAGATGGTAACCCTAGCCTGCATGTGTACTTCCTGCATGTATTCCTCCTTCACATCGGTTATATCTCTGCGGATGTTCGTACGTGCCTACTATCCATTGGCATTTTGTCACGGATAGTTACGGTGATTGTGGTCCTGTACTTGGGACGGCCTGTATGCTACCGGTTGCCTCCTATTCGTGTGGCGCTTGCTTACTTAACAGTCGTGGAACACACAGCGGTATTTACGGGACGGTACGTGGCCACGATCGGTGCCGGGATAGCACATGCGTATTTTCGCCGTACATGCCTGATGCTGTGTAATGTTGCCGACGTATCGTGTTGAGTCTACCATATGGCCGCCATACATACGGTCATGGTTTGTACATGCGTCCTTTGCATCTCCTGTTGGCTATGGTCCTGTGGTACATTCTGGGACATTTCCGCTTTGCATCGTTTTACGTCGCCACGCGCATAGCCACTGAGGAGCTCTCAGTACTACTTTGTGGGTACTGCTGTACATACGCCTGTGTTTCATGTACTGTATGCCTACGCATGTTATTCCACTCTGCCTGTGACATGTCACCTACATACACATTTTACAGTGGCACACACATTACACACACACAGCGGAACACACGACAACCTCACCTCACACAAACACATATTGCCGCTTTCGCACCGACGGTTGCAAACAGTACCTATGTTTACCGCATCGCCGGCGGCGGTGTGTACCTCCGCACTCATATCCTATGAATATGACACGCACATGTCCTGTTACTGTACCGTGGCCTGGCGATCATCCCGACCCGCGGATATGCATTGATGCAGGTTGACATTTCCATGGCTGGCGTTCCCTGCTCTGCCCACCCTCCCGGATGATCGGGTTGTCGTTCACTATGTTTACTATGTGGAGATTTCGCGTCTTACTTCTCTGTAAACTTGCATCCCTGAGATTCCATATTTACCTGTTGTACTTTATATCTGTGTATGTGTACATATATTTCTACGTGTATGATATCTATCTCCGTATCTGTGTATGCACATAAGTACATATGTGGTCGACTTGCGCGAAGTGGCAGCATACGGCTATGCCGTCTGCTGTAGGACCGGCGTGCGGTTGAGGTGTTGGCGTTCCATGCTCCGCTGGCTATTGCGTGTGCAGTGTTTGGGTGATGCCTATGTTGGAGTCACACATAGGTCCGCCCATACGGTACACATTACTGGCGGACATGTTTGTGTGGCGTCCATTTCACTGTGTGTGCAGGTAGGGAGGTGTCAGTCCATGGGGCCTACGCAGTCAGAGTATGTGCTATACGTTCCCTCTTTGCCAGGGCATAGGCATATTGGGTACGCCTCCGTCTACCTACTGGGGCTGGCACAGTGTGTTCTTGGCGCTGAACGCCCTGTGCCTGTGCTTGCCTTGGCAGTTGTGGCGGGCTTGGTGGCCCTACACCATTATGTCCCTGCAGCAGCTGTTTCCGCAGAATCATATTGTGTAGCATACAACATACTATTAATATGTGGGCACATGTGCCTGGAGAGTACTGCAAGGCTCAACTGGATGTATCCAAGCACCGGAACCGTGATTTCAACATCCCAAACACACGCTCTATGATTATTCTGGTTTGTGCGTGTGCCTCATTATGGCGTTCTTGCATGTGTGTGTGTGCATTTCTGATGGGTGTCATCATCCACGGCTCCAGTGCATAGCCAGCATCCCCCACAAGGTGACCTTGTGTGATGTCCCCCCTGGCGAATACCTGATACAGCTGTGAGGCATGCCAGATATGGGAGTCGTGGTAGCTTCCAGGGCTGCCAGCACACACATCCATGATAATGCCCTGCGCATTGCACACGACCTGGCAATTGATGGAAGGGTATCCCTTGCGGTTTATGTAGCGTCTACCCTGCTCCCCGGGTGGTGACTTGATTTCTATGTGCGTACAGTCTATCGCACCCAGGACCTCCGGGTATTGTGCCACACGGTGGAAGTGGCGCATATTGCTAGCCAACTCCTCCTGAGATCTGGGGAAGTTTATATACTCATGGGCATGTCGTAACATGGCATCCAGGAACTGGTGTAGTACCCTGGATGCTGATGCCTGTGAGATGCCCATTATATCTCCGGTTGGCCTTTGAAAGGTACCTGTAGCCAGTATTCGCAAGCTCACACATACCTTTGTGTCCACTGGGATGGGCTCCCCTCTGTTGTCTCTTGTTCTCAGGCGTGGCGGCACAGCTCCACTATTTGCTGTAACGTGTCCCTGTCCACCCTGTAGCGCTCTACTATCTCCAGGTCTTGCAGCCCCTGGTAGGTCACCCTTGGTCTGAACACTCTCCTTCTCCTCTGAGGCCTACGGTAGTTGTCGGCACCCTCCTCCGCAACTCCGTCTGTCTCTGACACATACCGATGCATCACGCCCACGGCGGCACCCAACATATACATATTAAAATTCCCGTGTGTTTACACCCTACGGTGCGGCGTTTGGGAAATCGCTGTGTGTTGTGTGCATTCACACTTTATACTGTTGTGCTGTACACCCGGTGATGTAATTGGGTGTGTCTGTGGCCGTATCTGTGGATTATCTTCCGTGTTTTACCGTTGCAACTGCAACGCTGTTGCCTTTGGTGTTACATTACACTTGCCTGCATTGGCTTAGCTTTGCATCTTACCTTACTGTTTCTGCACGTTGCACCTACTATTGCCTGCAGTGCATCCTGCAGGCACATGGCATATGATGCATTTTGTCTGCCGCCGTAATGCTACCTGTGTACTTGGCTGTGCTATTTCGGTTCTTTGCTCTTTGCATTTCTGCTACATCCCCTACTATCTTTGCATTCCTATGCCTCCCCTTTCCCGTTTTGCGGGAGTCTGCATGCAGAGTTGTCAGCCGCCGTCGTTTGCCCTTCCTGGATTGATTGGTGTTGATTGCTCATTACGGCTCCAATTACACTGCTTCCGCATTTCCTCATATTCTCCGCATTACCTTCCTATATCCGTGGTTGTTGACGGGGAGGCCGTCCCATGACTGGGTTGGGGAACATAGTCATCCTCGTGCACATGCATCTGTGCGCGCATTATGTACTCTCAGCGCATCTATTTCCTCACACGCCGGTCCTGCTGCTGTGATGTGCATTGTACAGCCCATGTTTGCTGGCCTCCAATGTGCTTCCTCCTACAGTGGCACACCCCTCTGCGATTGACATGTATTCCGTGTAGGCCACTCTTCGGTGTAATACCGCTGCGCCGTTTGCTCCATCCTTACACCGGCGGCGGTTTTGCGATTCACTATTATCTGCCTCATTTGCATGGCATTGACTGCTAATACATGGTTACGGCGCCGAACACTGCCGCCACTCGTTGACAACCCTTGCGCTGGGGTTGAGGCTTTCCATACATACTATGGTGTGTGGTGGCTGTGCAGCTGATGTGTATTCTACTGCTCTTTTAGGACATTGTCATATTATTTCATTGTTTTGCACCTTCTGTGCACATGTCCGGGGGTTCTGCTGTGGTTTCTGCGTACATACCATTTATGTCATTATTTACATTTTGTGCATGTTTTCTTTGGACATTCTCGGTGCCTTTCGCCATTGGCATATTGCACCTGTATGATACCTGACGTTGACAGCCTTCCGTTACCCCTTGGTCATGTTTGGGTAAATGTAAACCGTTTTTTTTTGGTTTACATTGCCGTGCCCTTACGCTACGCCTGCGCCACTTCGTGGATCGCTATTTGCCTTCATTTGCATGGTGCAATACCGCACACAGTGTGTTTAGCATACCTACGCAGGGGGCGGCGCAGGTCCGGCGCACGCCGGTAGTGCACGTGGGATTGGTTCATACCTGAATCGCTCGGTGGCCATATTTGGCTTTATAACGCCAACGCTATGTGGGCGCCTGGCGCAAGGTTCATGAATCCCGGGGAACAATGCTACCGCAGCACCACCACCGCAGTTCTTAATTTTCATTTATTTATATTTCAAAATTCAGTGTTTTCAGCAATAAGGATGAAACATCACTCTATGCAATTAAAAATGCAATGACTGGTACTGCATTTTAAGTAAATCTTGAAGTAAACTGCAATCCAATAATGCCTAGCGAGTTTTCTGCCTGCCTGTAATAAATATAGACTGATAAGTGCAAGCTCTGAATTTACAAAACGAAAATCAAAATTTAGGAGAAAAGCAAATATTGAACATCATTTTGCTTCTTTAATGTTGTTTTTGGCAGGGATCTGCCTCCACACAGTTTCCATATACCAAGTTTGAAGTTGCAGTACTACATAAAAACAGCAATATTCCAAGAAACAGCAATCTCAGACTTATTATGTATAAGTCAGCATTTTCGGTCATTGTGCGGCACTAAAACTATTTCAGAATTTCAAGCAATCGGCTAATTTACTTCTGAATAAGTTAGGAAAACTAGCCATGGTGTTCTGTGTATTAAATGTACATGAAAAACCTGTCTAACAGAAGTCATGCAATAATTCAATACATTCCTTCATCATGGTGCATGTAGAAAAAAAACACAAAGTCAGTACACACGATAATATGGTATTGTGTAAATTTAGCTTTCTACCTAATGTCTCACACCTAAGCATATGAAAGATAAACTTGAAAACATATTAAAAATACATCGTGCTAACATATAGGGGGATTCAATAAACCCTATATGATTATTTTGACCATGTGCATGTCGCAGCATGATGCACATATGGCCATGAAAGGTTTTAGATTCAATAAATTCTATATAATGGTGCGCACTCACTCGCAAACACAGACATTTTTGTGGGATGCAGATTACAGCTTAAGTAGCTGAATTGTATGCTAATGAAAGAATCAACATGGTGGAGCAATTCAACAAGTGGTAAAGTAACTGTGTAGACTCTGTGCTCATGTTGGCCATGTATGCAAAACTTTTCTGGATACAGCCACATAAAGGAGTCTATATGTAAACTTGAGCA
This sequence comes from Protopterus annectens, assembly GCF_019279795.1. NCBI lineage: Eukaryota > Metazoa > Chordata > Ceratodontiformes > Protopteridae > Protopterus > Protopterus annectens. The sequence goes on from NC_056729.1 coordinate 868,854,801, forward strand.
AGTAATTGTCCATACATTTGTACAGAACAGACCCAACCATGTAACCCCACACATTATGACATTCCCAGACATGTTGTCTGTTAGAAAATGATATTAAAAATAGCAATAATTCCTTATTAAGTGCCATGACATAAATTCTGCTTTGCAATCCCACCGCCCAATAAACAATGCAATCGTCACTAATGTAGACAGCAAAAAGAAAAACTCCATGAAACATAGAATTGCAAATCTAAATTCCTCTGAGCAGTTATATATGCCCTGGATCAACTAATCCATAGTCCCAACAGGGACTCCAGTATCCTAGACCTGGTCATTACCAACATGAGAAATTGATGCACCATATCTATGGTCACCCCCTTGTTGGTCAGGTCAGACCATAAGCTAATCACCCTTAACATCCATATCCCACCCCCACCCCCCAGTAAGGAAACCTCCATAAAAAACTTCTCCAAGGCCAACTTCATGCTACTCAAGTCAGAAGTTACAATCTTCATGACACCCATGCAGATGGGAACTGAAAGTTTGACTGCTGAGTCCTACACTAAGGTACTGTATGAGCACATCCACTCATGCACGAATCGTGCCATCCCAAATAGAACCAAGATGCTCTCCTCTAAAATAAGGAAGCCAATCTGGTGGTCCCCTGCCATAAACAAACTTTACAACAAAAGGAAAAAACTGTTGCAGAAAAGAGGAAAATCCCAGGATGCAAAAAACTCCCTTACCAGCCTCAGTAAGAAGCTGAGATCCCTCATAAAATCCTCCAAAGCTAATTAGGAAAATAAAATTGCCAAAGTTTCCAAAGACAACCACAAGGCATTCTATAACTATGTCAAGAATCTAAATGGCAATGCTCAGATCTGCTCTGAGCTACAACAGAATGGCATTAAATATACTAATCCCAAGGATATTGCCAATATCCTGGCAGATTGATTCAGTGCCAACTTCACCCCCCTCTCATCCCCTAAATGGCCCATCTCAATACTGGAAGATTGCCAAATTCTGGTAATAACAGCCACACAGGTAAAAACACACTCTCCAAAGCTAAGAATACAGCATCCATGGGGCCAGATGACATCCCGGGCTGTGTACTACATGAACTACAAAATGAACTGGCACCTCACCTAAGTGTCATGTTTAATCATACCCTCACCTGAGGCTTCATGCCCACTGAGTGGTGCACAGCTATAGTTATCCCAATCCACAAGGGGGGATCCACCTTGGATCCCAAGAACTACTACTCCATCAGTCTGATGAGCCTGAACTGCAAGGCCATGGAATGTATTATCATGGAACTTATAAACAAAGACATTGGCAACCTTAAAACACTGGACCCCACCCAGTTTGGGTTTGTGAAGGGCCGATCTTGTCTCCTGAACCTTATTAACTTCTTCGAATCAGTCTCCAGAGCCATGGATGAGGGTAAGGCAGTCCACACAGCCTATCTGGACCTCGCCAAGGCCTTTGACAACATCCCCCACTCTGGAATCATAGATAAACTTACTAAGCCAGGCATTAATCCCTACATCACTTGATGGGTTGCCAACTGGCTTACTGACAGAACCCACACTGTAAAAATAGCTGACAAATGCAGCTCCAGACAAGTGACAAGTGGAGTACCTCATGTTTGAGTCCTGGGACCTCTCTTGTTTGGCATCTACTTCTCTGATGTGCAGACCAACACTAAGGGACTCTGACTAACAAATTCAGATGACTGCAAACTGGGAGCCATTATTGAATCCCAAAATGATGTGGATACTCTACAAAAGGGCCTTACAGAAACAGATGCTTGATGCCAGAGCCATGGGCTCAAGCTCAATGCCAAGAAATGTATAGTTATCCTCTTTGGGAAAAACATGTACCCATGAATTATTACATAGGAGGCAGTGCACTAAACACCGAAAGTGTGATAAGAGACTTAGGGACACAGGTGGACAGTGGTCTCACCTTCGATAACCACATTGTCACAACAGTCAGAAAATCCTTCTATGTGGCACACCTCATCACTGCTTTTCATCCAGAAAAAAGGAGGTCATTGTCCCAACGTACTCATCCCTCATTAGACCCATTATAGAATACAATGCCCCATTTGGTATGTACCTCTCAAGAGATCTGCAACAACTGGAAAGGCCACAGAAATACCTCACTAAAAGAATCACAGGCCTAAAGCAGATGCCCTATGCTGACCACCTTAAAAAACTCTAGCTATACTTTGTCACATATTGTCTACTCCGAGACGATCTCTGCTTAACATACAAGGCCATGTCAAACCCAGAGCTGTTGGACATGCTACACTTAAAGAAATCCCAATCCCTCAGAGCCACACGCTCCAGGGATCTAAATCTTGTCATCACAATAAACAAAACATGCTGGAGGGATAGATTCCTGACCCAGAGATTCCACAGACTCCGGAATAGACTGCCCATACATGTCAAGCAGAGTGCCTCTTTGACCATCTTCAAAAGGAACCTTGATGATTGGATGGGAGAAAGGAAATTCACCCCAGGGATCACGTCAGTTGCCCTGCTAGACAGGGGTCCAGGGAAGTAAATAGTGTGGGAAGAAATAGCCAGTGAATTGTTATGGCTAGGCTTGTATAGGCCCTAGGGCTGATAGCCTAGTACCAACCTATGAACCCTCCCTTGACTGTACAACATCAGGCTCTCCATCAGTTTCCCTACCTACACGGTTACCAACTGTGTAGATTCAGAGCTGTCAACACAGTAAAGATGCAAAAGAGGTCAAAACTCATTAGAATTGTTGAATGCCAAAATCTTGTAACCATGTAGGGATGTTCACTTCATGTAAGCACTTCCATAGTGTTTGTGGTGAATGCATGGCAACAGTGAATAATGACATCTGGGGGGGTGTCAGTTTACACTTACAGAGGTGTACGTATAGGTCTATGAAGTGTAAAAGTGCATGTAAACAGTGCACAGTTCACAAGTTTTGTGTCATCCTCTTTGTTAAAATGTATCTATCTGCATTCCATTAAAATTTATATTTTCATTTCCGTTCCTGTTTGTGCGATGTGGCACTTAGCGTAACCACTGGAAATGGAGTAATGAATGGCAAGTTTCAGGTGTTTGTCACATAACTATTCCTGATAAAAGGTCCTGGATTCTACTACAGGGTCTGCAACCTTCCCTCTATGTTTTGAACTGCATGTTTGTGTGATATCACAGGCATGGACAAAAGTGATAAGTTCCCTTATGTTCACCTTATTTCAGCATTGGTACACTCAGCATCAGTGCACATTGTACAACAATGGGCACTAACAGAGTTTATATATTTAGTAAATTAGCAGATGTTTTTCATAGCAGCTAATTGCAGCATAAGCAGGTGACTTCAGTACAGTAGAGCTATCCAACAAGCTATATAAAGCATCCATCTAGCCTACATTCTGTTTTTTCCTGCATACTTCCATGCCATGAGAGTAGACACAAGGAAATTCTAAGCCTGAAATAAAATTGTCTCAACTGCTGCATTTGCAAGGTATTTCCTGAACCTAGAATGTAGTCTGTTATAATAATATCTATTATCTGATATTATCTAAAAATACTAAATTTTTATATATTTTAATGGTGCAGTAATGAAGTAAATTGTGGTGGATTTGTACAGAAAGTACCTTAATATGTGACAGCAGACATTTATTTTACTCATATGTGTAAATTACTAAGGTTTTCTTTCTTATTCCTCTCCTATTTCATTGCCTTTTTTGCATGATGTGCCTCATACACAAATAGCATAAGCAAGTAATAGCTGTGTTTATCGGGTTTGAGTGAAGGGCAGCGAACCACCTATGAAGCAGATGGCCAAAAATAGTAACTGGATACATTCAATTAATGCCCTTGGATATTGTGAAAACCAAGCCTGGAGTACTGATGGTATGGGGTTCTAGTGCAGAGCATGCAACCTTTGTCTTACTGCTGTGACGTTTCAGTTTACAGCAGTGAAGTGCAACATAGACAACTGTTTTCTCAACATTATTATGGCAACAGGTGTAAGTGTATGACTGGCATACATATGGTCCTTGGTTCATATACACTATATTTTATTTATTTATTTAACATTTGTTAACCAGGAAAGTCCAACTGGACACAAGTCCTTTTTCAGTGGAGGCCCAGGGAGAAAAGCTCTACATAAATAAGCTAATATAACACAGATACAATTAGAATATACCAAATACAGTAAAAACACAGTTAAATATACAATATGGGACACATGGCATCATTAAACATAGTAATAGATATTGTTTGTGTTTATACACACAACTAGTAAGATTGACTCTAATATAGTATCAGCATTAGGAACATGAAGGATAAGTCAGGAGCCATACATGGACATATCCAGTTTTTGGATAGGTGAGTTTTCAGTAAAGCTTTAAATTGTGGTGGGTATTATACTGGGAGGTAAAGTATTCCAGATTTTAGCTATATGGTTGGAGAAGAAGGATTCCCCAGCCTGATTACTAGGAATGGAAACTTTTATCAGGGATTTATTATTGAATCATAAAGTTCTGGTACTGGAGTATGGTTGTAGTAGATTTTGCAGGGCTGGTGTCTTTTCTTTATCATGTAGTAGTTTATGGGCCATGGTTAGTTGGGTGTAAAGTAGGAGTTGAGGCAACTCAACCCAGTTGAGCCATATAGTATTATTTTTACTGAAATTAGCAATGTGGCTTGTGTTTGCACACCGCTTAGCAATGTGCAAACAGGTGTAATGCACATGAGTGTATACTTTAACTGTCACACAAATCCACTGCTCAGTGCACTACAGAACTGTATATATGATGCTTTCTTATTAGTGTTTATTGTCCATTTCCTTTGTATGACATAAAACTACATGTGGAAACATTACACATTCAGGGCACATGCCAGGTATAGGTTCATAGGTTCATACTAGGCTATCTGCCCTAGGGCATTTATAAGCCTAGCCAGAATGTGTTTGGCTTTCGCCACCCATTTTAAATTTATTTTGCTATGCCCTTTTTCGAGGTTAGTATACTATGCCTCTGTCTAACAGTGACACAGAAGTGATACCTGGGGTAAACCTACGAACTCCCATCCACTCATCAAGATTCCTCTTGAAGAGAGTCAATGAAGGACTCTGCCTAACCTGGACTGGGATTTTATTCCAGAGTGAAGGGAGCCTCTGGGTTATGAATCTGTCCCTCCAGCATGTCCTATTTATTTCAGTGCTGAGGTTCAAGTCTCTCGAGTGCATAGCTCGATGGGATTTGGATTTTCTAAGGTGCAGCATGTCCATTAATTCCGGGTTGGACATGGCTTTATACGTCAGGCACAGATCGCCTCTGAACAGGTGGTATGCCACTGAGTAGAGCTGGAGTTTCTTTAACCGGGCAGCATATGGCATCTGTTTGAGCCCTTTGATCCTCTTGGTGAGAAACTTTTGGGGTCTTTCCAGTTGCTGCAGGTGTCTGGTAAGGTACATCCCAAAAGGGGCATTGTACTCAATTATGGGCCTGATGAGGGATGAGTAAAGAGGCACGATGACCTCCCCTGATCTAGATGTGAATCCCTTCATGATTAGGTGGGCTATATAAAATGTTTTTCTAACCACTTTGGCCATGTGGTTGTCAAATGAGAGATTGCTATCAACTTGGGTCCCCAGGTCCCTAATTACTTCTTCTGTACTTAATGGATTACCACCTATGTGGTAATTTGTGGGCACTTTGTTTTTGCCAAAGGGGATGACTATACACTTTTTGGCATTTAGCTTGAGGACATGGCTCTGGCACCAATTGTCTGTTTCTATGAGGCCCTTTTGGAGGATGCTTGTGTCAGCTGGAGAGTCGATTATGGCACCCAGTTTGCAGTCATCTATGAACTTGGTCAGCCACAGTCCTATGTCATATATTCACAATAAATACATGTGCTGTCCCCCAACACAACCAGTACAGCCCTAGGGGCTCAATATGTTATACTCACGTATTTTAACCACAGTACAAAGTGTAATATATAATGTTGTGTGTTCCTCATGGACAAGACAAGTTGATGGTACTGACACCCTTTCTCTACTAATCCCAAACATCCAATTATGTGCAATTAACGTACTTGTGTTTTTACACAGCTAGGCTTCTGCACACCTAGGACACACTCTACACTTACGCATATGAACCTACGAATCCATGTGCCTATGCAGGCCTCCCAACCTGTTGTCCACCACATGGCCTGCTGATATCATTTACCGTAAGTTAACGTGCAGCCATGTAAAAGTCAGACTTGTGGAGTAGTGCTTGCATAAAGTTCTGTATTCTGTAGTCAGCGTACTTAGATAGGGATTCTGCTCTAACTGCAGTCAAGTGTGTGTGTGTGTGTGTGTGTGTGTGCGTGTGTGTGTGTGTGTGTGTGTGTGTGTGTGTGTGTGTGTGTGTGTGTGTGTGTGTGTGTGTGTGTCCAGCCAAAAATAGCAAGTGTGTATCCTGCAGTTATCGCCCAAATCCCATAAATTGACAGTATTTTGATACTTGCACCTGCCTACATATCCATTTCAGGCAGGCCTCCCACCTTCTTCTCTCCAGCATCACTGCTGATGTCATCCACTATAGGTTGATCTGCAGCCATGTAAAAGTCAGACTTGTACCATGGTACTAGTATAGAGTACTGTGTTATATAGTCTATGTACCGTAAATAGGTAGGGATTCTGTTCTCACTGCAGTTAACTCTGTGTGTGTGTGTGTGTGTGTGTGTGTGTGTGTGTGTGTGTGTGTGTGTGTGTGTGTGTGTGTGTGTGTGTGTGAGATGTTACTTGATATTACAGAAATCCTTTTACACCAGTGTGTTGGACACTGTTATCACCATATGCCCAACAGATAATACTGATGTACCATCATATGCTCATCAGACAATCCTGATGTAATCAGCCATATCAGATTATTGCATATACAACCATCCAACCAGGAGATGATCAGACACTAGGCTGGAGACCAGGCAGACATCAACTTAGATTCATAGGAGGTTACTAGGCTACTGGCCCTATGACCTTTATAACCCTAGCCATGATATACCATTGTTCCCTTATTGACCAACATATATGGTCTGCATTTATAGTGCAATTGTATTATCATCACAGACCACCCTTATCCAAGAGGGACATGAATGACACACCCGGGGTAAATTTACAGTCTCCCATCCAGCTGGCTAAGTTACGCTTAAATAGAGTGATTGAGGAGGTCTGTTTTATGATCATAGCCTCCTGAGGGATGGTATAAATAGTTTCACAGCCCCCCCATAGGAACTGGCACCAATATCAAAAAATACACCAAAACACTACATGATCATTTATATAGATGCATGGAATCAGTATACCCGAAAGGACTAAATCATCCTCCTCAAGGAAAAGTAAACCTATCTGGTGGGCATCTGCAATAAGTAAACTCTACAACAAAAGAAAAAAATTGCTGTCCAAGACCAAGAAGGAGCAGTTGCCCAATTGGAAGCAATGTCTCCTTAGCCTGAACAAGCAAATTAGAGCACTAGTGAAATCCTTCAAATAAATTTCAAGTCCAAATTGGCCACATTTACTAGAGACAATCATAAGGCCATCTTCACATATGTCTGCTGTAACCTCAAAGGAAGCACCCCAGATCTGTTCAGAACTGGTGGTCAAGGACACCACATATACAAATGGCGTAGATATAACAAACATGCAGGCTAACAGATTCAGCAAAAACTTCACCCTTCTGTCCCCCCATCAGTAAATCAGGACATCCCCAGTACCTGCCCCTTCTCCTTATATCTAGGGAGCAGGTCATCACTGCTCTCTCAAAGGTAAAAATACAGCCTCCATGGGACTCAATAACATACCAGGCTGCAGCCTACATGAACTCAGGCAGGAACTTGCAGGACTATTGAGCACCCTATTCAACCACAACCTGAGTACCAGCTTCATCCCAGTTGAGTGGAGGACAGGCACTGTCATCCCTTTACATAAAGGTGGAGCATCTACCAATCCAGAAAACTATAGACCCATCAGCCTAACTAGCTTGATCTGCAAGTCCATGGAATGGCTTATCATGGACCTCATTAACAAGGACATTGGCAACCTCCAAACACTCAATCCTGCACAGTTTGGCTTCACTAAGAGGAGGTCATATCTGCTAAATTTGGTCGACTTCTTTTAGACAGTCACCAAAGCCATGGACAAGGGGAAGATAATGCACACCACCTACCTTGCCTGGCCAAAGCCTTTGACACTATTCCCCACTCAGGCATAATAGATAAACTAGGCATCAATCTGTATGTTACCAGATGGGTAGCAAACTGGCTCACTGATAGACTCCACCTAATCAAAATAAGGGAAGCCACCTCAAGCAGTAGACCCGTAGCAAGTGGTGTAGCCCAGGGTTCGGTCTTGCAGCCTCTGATATTTGTGATATAGATGACTGCAAGCCGGGTGCTGTCATAAATTCCCCTAGTGATGTGGACATCCTCCAAGAGGGTCTCACTCAGATCAATGACTGGTGCCAGAAACATTGCCTCAAGCTTAATACAAAAAAATCCATCATCATCCCCTTTGGGGAAAGTGATATCCCCACAAATGATTACATTAATAACAATGTCCTAAGAATGCAGTCAGTTGTGAGGGATATGGACACCCAGGTTGATAGAAACCTGACTTTTGAGGCCATGTTGCTTCCATTGTACGTAAAGCCTTGTAGATGGCCCATCTCATAAGTAAGGATATCTCATCCAGGGACAAGGAGGTCATAACATCCCTGTATTCTTCCCTTATAAGGCCCATTATTGTGTACAATGCCCCTTTGGGCATGTATCTCACAAAGCACATGTAGCAGCTGGAGAGACCACAGAGGTTCTTCAACAGGAGAATCCAGGGCCTCAAACATCTACCATATACAGATAGGATAAAAGCCCTAACCCTCTACTCAGTTTCATACAGACTCCTCAGAGGTGACCTCTGTCTGGCATATAAGGCGATCAAGGACCCCACCTTGATGGGACTGCTGCATATCCACAAGTCAAGCTCCACTCAAGTAACTTACACGTGCAGCCTCAACCTGGTCTGTGACATCAACAGGACTTGCTGGTGGGACAGATTTGGGTTCCAGAGACTCCCCCATCAATGGAATAGACTCCCTCTCCACATCAAGCAGAGTACTTCTTTACCCCATTTTTAAGTGCAACCTGGATAACTGGATGGGAAACAGAAAATATACCCCTGGGATTTAACCCATGTTCCTGCTGGACAAGGGGCATCATGTGCTGGCTTGTCTAAACATGGGCTAAACTCTTGGCTAGGCGTATAAGGGCCTCAGGGCCAATAGACTAGTAACCTCCTATGATCCTGTGTGAACTGGGATTTTTCCAGAGGAGTGGCAATCTCTTTGACAGGGCCTTCAGTCTGTCCATGCAGGTCATGTGTTACATGCCCTGAATTATCTTGCTGAGAAACTTCTGAGGTCTCTCCAGCTGCTGCAGGTGTCTGGTGAGGAACATACGAAAGGGAGCATTGTATTCTGCTAGTGTTCTGATGAGACATGAGTACAGAGGAGTTATAACATCCTTAGCTCAGGATGTGATGCTCTTACAAATGAGATTTACAATATAGAAGGCCATTCTTACCACTTTGGACACATGGTGATCGCAGTTAAGGGTGCTATCAACCTGCATTCCCAAATCTCTCACCACAGGGTTTCATCTAATGGGGGTACTGTTAATATTGTAATGTATAAGGACTTCCCCTTGGCTGTAAGGGATGATAAGCATTATTTAGCATTTATTTTGAGTCCATGGCTTTGGCAGCAATCTTATGTCTGTCTAAGGCCTTTTTGTACTATGTCAGCATTGTTGCGGGACTCAATGATTGGTCCCAGTTTGCAGTCATCAGCGAACATGGTAAGCCACAGGCAATCTATTTTCCCATAGACCTCTGAGAAACACATTCCAAACAGTAGGGGGCCCAGCGCAAATCCTTGTGGTACCCCAGTGGTAACTGGTCTGCTCCTAGAGGTGGAATCCCCAAATTTGACTCTGTGTCTTCTATTGGTGATCCATTTAGCTACCCATCTAGTGACATATGGGTTAATTCCCAGCTGTGTGAGTTTATCAATGATGCCTGAGTGGGGGATTGTATCAAAAACCTTAGATAAGTCAATATAGGCTGTATGTAGCATTTTACCTTCATCCAGGGCTTTGGTGACTATTCTCAAAGTCATCCACCAGGTTTTAATAAGCATGATCTACCCTTAACAAAGCCAAATTGTGTTGGAACAACAGTTTGAAGGTCACCTATGTCTTTGTTGATTAAGTCCATGATTATTCTCTCCATGGCCTGGAAGATACGGCTGGTGATGTTTAGGGTCTATAGTTCCCGGGGTTGGTTGACAGACACCTTTTGTGCAAGGGAGTTTCTGTTGCTGTGTTCTCCTCTTCTGGGACAAAGCCAATACTTACACTGTGGTTGATGAGATTGCCAATTATTTCTGTTACATCCTGTTTCAGACCATTTAGTAGGCAGCCTAGGATGTTATCTGGTCCCATAGAGGCTGGGTTTTTTTTGCCCATGGAGAGTGCGGTTATGAACTGCTCTTTGGAGATATTAGGTAGAGGACTAGTGACAGGTATACCTTGGGGTATGTCTAGTGGGAACAAGGGGATTGAAGCTTGCCCCAAACTGTCTGGTAGCAGGATGGCAATGCCTTCAGGGTCAGTATATCCAGTAATAGTTTGGCACAATGCTGGCCCTTCACTTTTAGATTTTTGAAGTAGCTAAAGAATGCCTCCTGATTAGCTTTAGCTAGGGATGCTAGTTTACTTTTGCACATGGTTTTAGAGGACTTTGCAAGATAGCTAATTTGCTTCTTCAAATGGTGGAGGGTGTCCTTCCTCTGTTGGATCAGGTCCCTCTTGTTTTTAGACAATACTTTCTTCTACTTGTTGTATAACACTATCTATGCTTGATGCTCACCAAGGTGGTTTGTTTTTTGTGAGGACCTTGTTTTGATCCATTCATGCTTAGCCGACTCTGTACATTTATATAGGTGTTTATACAAGCCATTTGTGTACACCTCTGTATAGCAGTCATTGCTGACAGTGGTAGCAGGGGTTTGCAGCTATTTATGGCATCAGTTAGGAGGCTATAGTTTGCTTTGGATAAATGTTTCATCCTTTCTGCTCTTGAGGGGGTGTCAGATATGATTGTGAATGTGAACAAGACTAGACTGAATTGTGATCCCACCTGGGGGGGGGGGCACACGGGGGTTAGTACAAAGAATCACTATATAGGTGAGTATTAAATCTAGGACATTTGAGCCCCTTGTGGGGATGCTGACTACCTGTTGTACAGCATGTGTATTAACAAAGTCCAGGAATCTTAGGGTGAGCATGTTTGTGCACATATATGACTCCAAATCAATGAAAGGATAATTGAAATCAAGCATGACCACGGCATTCTGCTGTATAGTGAGTGACTCAAGTAGGTCCAAGTAGACAGAGTGATACTCGTGGTTCGTGGTGGGGGACCTGTAGTTAACAATGATATGGAAGGGGGTTTTCATACATTTAGTTGGACTTGGAGTAGCACAACAGAGTTATACTCTTTCACCAGTCGTGTGGTGTATTTGTCTTGTGGTGTATTTGTCTTTAATGAAGATATATACATTTCTGTCTTTGGTCCTTTCACACTTGTTTTGATGTCTGAACATGTGGAAGGCACCCTGAACCATGTCTGTGTGACTGCACAGACATAGGCATCTTCCAAGGTAAGGAGTTATTCCAGTTAGTGCAGTTTCTGATTTAAACTCCTTACATTAAGCAGAATAACCTTCAGTTGGTCTCTAGTGGATTCCTTTATGTTGCAAATTTACTTGTTCTGACATTGCCTAAAAAGGCCACCATAGGGGAGGCAAGCACCTTCATATAGTACAGTGGGGTATGTCTCCAGTCATTCGCTGCAACATGGACTATGACTGAGTCATAACAGTACTTGTGATTGAGAGACTTGAATGTGTGCATGTGTGCGTGATCTGATGGGCTCTTGCACCTGATAGACAGTTGACTGTGACCTTCTTCTTGTCCACCCTGACAAGGGGGAACATTTCTGTGTCTCATTATGGAGTCACTTATGAGCAAGATATTTGGTTTTGAGGTGTTTTGCCTGAGGGGCTTATTAGCTGAGACACTACTGTGTGTATTATTATGTGTAGTGGATTCTGCTGGGTCTGCAATGTGTGCAGTAGGTTTGCACTTGGGAGGCTTTCAGATAGGTTTCACGCAAGTACGTCTGCATATGTGGGTTTATGTATTGCGAGCTTGTTATGTGCAAGAAGTGAATTGCATGTGCTGACAACATGTTTGATGTCTGGTTTGTTGTGATGTGAGAGAACTGATTCCAAATTCATAGTATAGATACAGCTCTCACATGTTGTATTAGTTTAATTTAGCAGTAACTGATTGTCAGTATACATAAGGTATCTGCTATGTTACCTCAGGATACCCATGTAGATTGGGCTGCCTGGAGAAATGGTGGGAAACTGTCTAGCCATTATAGAAGGTATATACTGTAGTAACTAGTGGGGAGTGGGCTAGAGTGACCAGGTTTTTGTTTAAGACTAACAAAATGTGTCTATTCTATGGAGGGCTAGGGGTACAAAAATGTGTCAATGTTTTACAGTATACAACTGAGTTGCTTGTATGGCAGCAGTGCAAGTTCTGAGCAGCTATGGTAAACTGAGACTGAGTGCAAACCCGGCAAGATACAATGATGGAATACAAGTGAAGTTAAACTATTTTTAAAATGTAAACAAATGTAGAGGCCAAGGGAGTGAGTCTTATTCCAGTAATCCACAACTCAGATGGGTTCTTGGCTGCACAGTTCTGCCACAAGAGTGTGGGAAGGCCTTATTAATGTAAGAGGGCAGGTTTAGTTCTCAAACAATAGCAAACAGTCTAGATTTAGCAAGCCTGAATCAACCTATGCTATAAAATGCAGACACTAGAAATTCAAAGTGCAGAAAATTGCAATCACAAGACAAGAACAGTTTAAATAAAGCAGCAATTCAGTAGAATACTCTAAGAAGAGTGTAGGCAACAAACCTTCTTAGTGTGAAACAAGTGGTCTGAAACCCAAGTGCTTAAGCCAGAACTAAGACATGTTCAGAATAACAGACACAATAAGTTATCAACCAGCAATTCCCAGTTTAGAAGGGTGTAGGCTATTGTCCTCTGCCACAAACGTCTACACCATAAACCTTCCTAAAATAAAATAACTGGTTTGGAGGCCTGCCACAAACGTCTACACCATAAACCTTCCTAAAATAAAATAACTGGTTTGGAGGCCAAGTATGCTCAGTGTATACTTGTATGTATGCTCAGTGTATACCAAGTATGCTCAGTGTATACTATGCTTAATCCATAGCAAAGATACTTAGAACAGCAGCCACAATAAGCATTCAACCAGTAATTCCCAAATCAGAAGGGCAGAGGCTACCATCTCCTCACACAAGAGTGTAGACTACAAACCTTTTAAATATAAGACAGCTGGTCTGAAGCCCAAGTGCTTAAACCAAAAGTAATAGGCTTAGAATAACAAAACAAACAAGAACCTGTACGAACCAGATCCAATGACCACACTCAGACTAAATCAACTTAGCGCTTTCATTCACTTTAATAATGTGAACTTCATCAGAAAAAGCAAACATCAACCTACCCCTTCCTTTTATAAATAATTACAGGAAATGATGTATCAACAATTATATACTAAAATACTATACTCTACAAAAACATGAAAGACATATCAAAAAAATATATATGTATACACATGTAAAGCTAATGTGTGAAGTGTATTATAAACTCCATACTAATTTATCTATACATTAAAAAACATTTTATATTAATAACTTCATTCAGGCCCGGTGATACATCGGCCCCAAATAGAAGCTGCCGAAAAGCCTCTTTACATTCTAATTTGTTGTTTGTGTCACCAACAAATACTTCTTTTTCTACACTATCTAAAACAAAAAATTCTAACTTTTTAAATATAATACAAGAAAGTGCATGCCTAGCCAATGAATTATTTTTGTCTTTTTTCTTAATTGTCAGAGTGTGCTCATATATTCTACGTTTTAAAGCTCTTTTGGTCTTCCCAATATAATAATTTTTACATGTTACACAAGTGGCTAAATAAATCACACATTCACTATTGCAATTAAAGTATTTATTAGCCCAAAAAGTCTGTTCCAAATGTTCCATAATAATAAAGGATGAGTTGCTAATGAACCTGCATTGTTTGCAGTTCATACAAGCAAAATTTCCTTTCTTAATGGAACAAATCTGTGTATTTTCTTTTTCTACTTCTTTTGTTGATTCTAACATCAACTTTATATTAGTAACCTTCTTAAATGTAAATTGTGGTACCAAACCCACAATGGAGGTCAACTCTTTATTTCCAAGAATGATTCTCCAATTATTCTTAATAATCTCTTTTATATACCACATTTCCCTTACAATAGGAAAGGGAAAGGCAGTTTGGAATTCTTTTATATTTTGATCATAATTTTTTCTAATAATATCTGGAGGTCCTATCACCAAATCTCTTGAAGCCAAAATTGGTTTAGCTACCCCATCTCTAAGGTTTATAACCTCATTTTCAATGGTCTGTAACCATCCTACTTCATAACCTCTATTAATAAATAATGATCTTAGAAGAGATAATTCTTCAAAGAATACATTCTCTTCTGAAGTTAATCTACTCAGTCTGATCATTTGCCCCTTGATAACTCCCTTTTTGATATGAACAGGGTACAAACTATCCTTGTGTAGATATTGATTGGCAAAGCATGACTTCCTAAATATTTTGCTTCTAAATTGTTTAGTAATATAATCTATACTTAAAGCCAAATCTAAAAAGTGAATATCTACACCAAACTCACCTATTTTAAAAAATAAAAAATTGGTGGTGTTATTTAGATCTTTAACCAATTCTTCAAACTCTGAATGGTCTCCAGACCACAGAAAAAACAAATCATCAATATATCTGTAATATAGTTCTACCTTACTAAAACTGGGATGTGACTTAAGAAATTTGTTTTCCCAATTTGCCATAACTATATTGGCAAAAGCTGGGGCGACTCTTGCCCCCATAGCTACACCTGACAATTGTTTGTACAATACCTTGTTGAATCTAAAATAATTATTGTCCAATACTAACTCCATTAGAGTACAGATAGTATTCACTTTCTCATCAGAAAAATCTGTATGACCAGTGAGATATTCCCTCATGAATTCAAGACCTTTTTCTTGATTAATAGAAGTATATAAACTTCTGATATCTAGTGTACCAAAAAATATATTCTTATCAGATATCTTATATTCCCTTAAAATTTCAAGTAAATGCCAGGAGTCTCTTAGATAATGATCTGACTTCTGAACAACCGGATTAAGAACACTGTCTAACTAGATCGAAATATTTTCAGTCTTTGAATGTTTGGCTGAGACAATTGGTCTGAATGGCGGATGTTTTTCGTTATTTTGAATTTCCGGAATACCAAAAAATGTAGCCATCTTGGGGTATTCTACCAATAAAAAATCATATGCCCTGTTATCAATTTCCCCTTGACAAAACATATTGAACAATAATGTGTCTAATCTTTTAAAACTACGCCCTATGTAGTCAAGGGAAACGTTCTTGTATGTCTTAGAATCTTCCAACATTGAACTTATGGATTTTTCACAATCTCTGGTATTCATAATAATAATCTTACCCCTTTATCTGCTTTCATAGTTCTAATGTCGGAGTTCTTAGTTCATTTTTTTAGAGCCAACATTTCCTCCTCAGGTAGATTACATTTTACATTATAACATTGTATTCTTCTAAATTCATTCTCACAAATGTTTTGAAAAACCTGCAAAGTGTTAAGCAATGGTGGATTAAAGATACTAGGTTTGTAAGGTGTGAACGTGTTTGCTCCCTACAACTAACATCCTGCATAATATATTTCAGATTAAGTTTACGTAAAAATAATCTGAAATCCACCATTAGTTTGCCTATATTCATCCCACACGTTGGGATGAATGCAAACCCTTTTCTTAACACAAGGCTTAGAATAACAGTTACAATTTAATGAGATACCAGACAGATGACAGTGACATGTCTTTTAATCTATCCACATATATCATGGCGTGGTTAGTAGGCCCTGTGTTGTCTTGATAAGAAAGCCCTGTAGTTTGTCCAGCTGCTGCATGTGTTTGGTGAGGTTCATGCAAAAGAGAGCATTATACTGTATTACATTTCTGATGAGTTTGACTACAGTGCTGTCATACAATCCTGAGCTCTGAATGTGATGTCATGTCTTGTGATGTGCACCATACGTATGTATTGGAAAACATTAAAGAGAAAGGTTATGAAGTAATGACACAAACTGCAGTTCCTGACTTCACATCCCTTACAAAAGAATACACTAGAAAGTACTGACATGATGATGCTATCCACTGTATAATTTGGCAAGGCAAATGTAACTGTCAGGTACAATTATTAGTTCAACAACACAAACGCATATGTAGCTATGCACCCAGTGCATCAGGCACACAACTTTTTTATCCCTGAATCCAAAACAAAGAAAACATGCATCTGGCACAGTTGTGCATTGTAGAGGTGGCAATTCATTGCTGTCACCCCAACCACAAGAGCTGGCTCTGCCAGGAGTTGCACTGGCACCTCTTCACCCAAGGTCAGATGAAGTGCTGCTACCTGAACATGACTAATGTCTGCTCAACATGCTCCCTTCATGGGAATGGCTAGGACCATGAACCCATGGCCTGATATATCTGGGTGTGGACAGCACACTCACCGATGGACTAGTGGAAGTACTGCCACTATGGGAGCATGATTGGGCACAGCCACATTGGCTATCAGCAGATGTTGTGGCTGACCTACACCCACAAGGGAGCAGTTCCCCTCCCAGCACAGACACCCCTCGTTCCATCACAGACACCCCTCGTTCCATCACAGACACCCCTTGGTTCATCATAGACAATGCTTATTCCACCATGACATTCATTCGATCCAGGGAATTGGAAAAATGGTGATGGCAGCCCCTCATGTCAGACTGTGTCACATCCACAACCCTGAAGCACCTTTCTGAATGTGCCTGTGCCTCCATGACAGCCCTAAACATATGTTGTGTGACACAGAATATGGCAAGAGACACATGCACCAGGTAGAGGAGGGACAGCTGGCCCCCTCTGAGCACCCCTATCAACTCTCCTGCTTGGCACCTTGCAAACACTTTGGCTATGGCCAAATTTGACAGGCACTGAAGCAGCAGTAGCCACACTTCCCTGCTGAATATCATCGCCTTCCACCTGTCCTATATCTGTGGCCTCAGTGGATTCAGTAGACATAGTCCTACTGGCTGTGTCTGGGGATAAAGAAGGTGATGACTGAATGTCAAACATTGTGTCAGATTCAACCTCTGCACCCCCCAACTCTGCCTCAGTTTCTCCACCATCATCAGTGTATGATGAAATATTGACATCAAATGGTTTAGGGCCCACTCTCCCAATGTCATGATCACCTGTGATAAAAAGGGAGAAATACAGGCATGCGTTAATACCTACACTACTATAGTGCAATATATGCTAAACAACTAACAGTGCTGCCACTATAACAGACAGTACAGCAATACACACAACAGGCCTAAAATGATACATTATGGTATTTCTAGAACTTGATCTGCAGTACTGCAATAACTTTATTTGGGTTATCATCTGAAGGAGGCATATGTCACTGGATTCCTGATGCTCCTCAAATAAGTTAAACAAGAGGTAAGGCCAACATCATCACATTTAACAATAAGACAGGGGGTACTGCATATACTCCTCTCAATATGCATGAAGTCTTAGTTCAACAAGAATATGGCTGACAACTCCAAACTGTGCTTATCACTGTACCAATCTTAAATACCCCCCAAAAAGACATGTGACACAGAAGTAAGTTTTATTCTGTTTTACTATACAACAGTATTCAACTCGTCATATAACAAAGCTTACCTGGAAGCTCTTCCTGGGACTGAGAAGGAGGTGTGCTAGCATCAATCACATGTTGTGAGCCATTCTGCTGTGAGTTGTCCTGTTATAGAAGATTTGCCAAGAATTCCTCATTGTGGTTGAGAGGTGATTCTGCAACAGGCCCACCCACAGTTGCCGACTGGTCACGGGCAACAGCAGCTGCTTGCCTCCATTCAGATGTTATCATGTCAGTGGCCCTGTAGCACACCTGTTCATAAGTCCAGCCATTGCCATCCACAGCATTTATGTTTGAAATGATCTGCTGCTATAGTTTCCACCTCTCTGGCATATTGTGATGACCCCTTCCCAGAAGAAAAGTGCCATGTTGATGGAGATCATCAACAATTATTGTGTTCTTGGCCTCACTGAAGGGAGGTCTGCACCTCAATAATATTTTTGTTCCTAAAAGACAACAGAATGATAATACGCATTAATATCACATAACTATAAAGTAACTGTTAACCGGATAAAACAGTTAAGGTAGGCAGTCCGATTTTAGACTACTTTTATTCTAATTTTATTATTCTTTACTTTGTACATAATGCTTGTACAGTCTTTCCATAGAAGTTAATTTTTCTTCTTGTATAATTTGTTTTGTAAACCTGTCTGATTTTTATTTCTGTACAACAAAAGTTTTGTTTTGTATTACTTGTCCTCCAAATGTAATTTTAGTATAATTTATGTATAATTTTTTTCATTTTGGAGATTTTCTCCCCGGGTCTCCACTGAAAAAGAGTGCAAGCTCAGATGGACAAACCCAGTCAACAAATGTCAAACAAACAAAAGTCAGTTGTACCCACTGGAAAAACATACTACAGCTGTGAAATACTAACAACAGGCAGGATGCAAAACAAGGAGAGTAGCAAGAGCAACATATCCTTGTATGTGCCATAGCAGTAACTCAACTGTGCTCCCCCAAAAGAACAGTCCATTCTAGTTTGTGACATAACAGGAACTTTTATTTGCTCCCCCACCCCACAAAAGAACATGACCATGAACTATTTTGCTAATAAAACACATTTGAAATGCTAAACATGCATTCAAATAACCTGCCCCTCAAACATTTGTACATATGTATCACACAGCTTACTATTTTCATGTGTTGTCAATCATTTGTACCTCTGAAATGGCTTGATATACATGGCCATGCCATCAGTACACTTCTAACTAATGCATATAGATAGTGTAAAAGGCTTTGCTTCACGTTATTCATTAATATAGTCCAGCATATGCATTATGTAGGTAACAAAATGACAGCATCCCTGCTGGAGTTTAGTACTCCTCTGTAGCTTTGGAAATATTTTGCTTTTCTGAACATGTAGCAAGTATCCTCACAGCAGTTTATCTATCTATGCATTTGCATTTATATAACAGAGTAGATTATTAATAGAGTGCATCTGTCTAGGCTGTGTTTTAGAGGTGCTAATTACAGCATAAGCAGCTAAATTGCATACTAATCAACCAATCTGGTGGAGCTATTCAACAAGTTATAAAGCAACCATATAGACTCCATGGTAGTTTTTACTGTGGCTTTCAAAAGTAGTGGAATACAGGCACAGAAAGTCTACAGAGACAGAATGTTAGGAGCTGCTGCTGCTTGACTCCATTTGTATGTGCTACAGGCTGCAAGCAGTGCTGCTTCTGCTGCTGCCAATAGGCCTAGGCTGAGATAGATAATAGTTTTCAGGCCACATTTAACTTATCACAACATACACAACATGGACATGTAGAGTGCTACAGGGTGGACAGGGACACAATACAGGAAACCTGTGACCTCTGCTGGCCTCATCTTAGAGCTACACCCTTTACCTCCCCATGTATTGGCTGTGTACTGCTTGCATCACAGTTAGCCATGAACTAACACTGTGGCAACTGCTGCATTTACAAGGTAAGTCCTGAACATGCACTATATTGTACAATAATATTATGACATATCCTTGTATTTCATCACTTGGTACAGTAAACAACGACAAGGTGGGAGATTTATACAGAAATTAATGTCACATGTGACAGCAGAGAGTTATTTGACTTGTCTGTGTCCATTAGCAAGTAGTAGGCCTCAGGCCTCAAACATTCACACATGATACCTCCACGAAGTAATGATGATCACTGCATGACCTCAATTTAGCACCATACGTTTGTAATGAGAAATCATAACAGAGAGAAATTCGAAAGTAATGAGAAACATAGCAGTTTCCAGCTTCATCACCCTCACAACATCAAACCGGCCAGATGCAAAACAAGGAGAATAACAAGAGCAACATATCCTTGTTTTTGCCATAACTGTAGCTCAGCCTGGGTACACCCCTCCTCAAAAGAACAATATACCCTTGCATGTGCCATGACAGGAACCCACCTTTGCTCCCCACCCCAAAACAGCAGTCTGTGCTTGTTTGTGCCATCCAACTTTCCATTAATTTGATGTCAACTGCATATCATAGTGTTTCCAGTTAATATCCTTACACATTTTAAGGTAAATGATATAGCATAGATTACACACTGCATGCCTCTGAGTACTGGTCAGATAACTGATGAATGACCAAGAACCACAGAAAGGTAGGCCACAACCATATATTTGCAAGGAATAATCATAGCAGGTTGTGTGATCACTTAGTGCACTACATCCAAATATATTAAATAGAATACATTTACACATAAAATTATATACCTTGTTATCAGTGTACATTCAGTTGCACTTGGTTGTGTGAGGAATTAAGTCATGTATTTGCTGCAAAGCTGTTTGTGGGACAAAGATAGATAAGTTCCCCCTCATGTTTTCTGATGGTGCATTGCAGTGAGAGTTGGGATCCAGACCTATGTAGTCATATCTCATGTGTACTAATATTTTATACTGTGTATGCCATAGACTGATTTCCCACATTTTAACTAGTTCTCCATTTTTATATATATTTTTTTCTTTTTTGGGGGAGGGCACTGTTTGTGCGATGTGATGCTTAGCACAAATGGCTTTGGCTATGTACATCTCATTTGCACATAGAGCTGTAGTGCACAAACCGGACAAATGGGCCACTCAGGTAGCAGATAGGACCCAGACAGCCACAGACATACACCAGATGCATTCAATTAATACTGACTATCATGCAAACACATTTCCCGGCAATGTGCACTCTCACACAATGTGTTTGCGTGATAGTAAGCGATGTGCAACATTTTCATGTGTTGCAAAATCAGAAAGTGCACACTTACAATAAGTGTGATACCTGCAATTGGCAGAAAAACATCATTCTACATTGGTCTTGATCTATGATAGGCATGGCAGGTGTTCATGGAGAGATTTTGAAATTCTGTGCTCAAAGATGGGATGTCCAAGTATCCTAATGAATGAACAGACTTTTGCAGAGAGACTATCATGGCTTGGATTTTGAGGCAGAGGCATGGACTAGTCTGGTCTGGGCTATGTACAGTGCTACCAGTAATCCTCGCACTGGTGAACAATGTAACAATCACTAGAGAGACCTCAGGATGAGGAACAGGGATACCTTTGACAATTGGACTGAGTAATGAAGGACTGGGGGCACCCCACAGATGTGTAAGTATCACTTACAGAGACTACTTGTCAGATTTAAAAGCTGGATATAGTCAGGATTGGTATGCATAATGGTATTCTGTTCTGTTTTCTCCGCAGCCATCACAGACCAAGAACTGAATGTGTGAACCCATGCCGCTAGCTGGATGCGGAACACATATGATATGTATGCATCCCAACAGTAAAGTTAGTTTAGCATTAAAAGTTACAACTCATTTATTGGCAACTATACTGCTGTATCAAACTGAGCATTCATTTCTCAACTGTAATAGGGAAGCATCATATATGCCATACTCTGGAGGCCAAAACAACAGTTCACTTTTACAGAGTAGTCATAGGCTGTGCCTTCAAAACCCATAATTCCCAAATATACAATACAGTTATGTTTTCATTGATATTGCAATGTAACATTAGAGCTCTCAAACAGTGTCACCACTGGCTTGCTGTAAACTTTAATCAGTATAACTGGAACACGCATGTGTGCAATGCTTGCACATATCAAGTATTCCTTACTGCAATCTGTAGTATATTGTGCATTTTTTAGGAGCAGGGTAGTCTTAACCATAAAGAAAGGTATTTGTTAGGAGTTGGTACTGTTAAAAGCAAAGGTAAAAGAATAGAGTCAAATACTTGTATCCATGCTTTGTGTGTCACATATGAAGGTACTAATGTTCTCCTTTTTTCCTTTCACCCCAACCCTTTTCTCTTTTTGTTTTCAGTTTTTATTCCCACAGCACAGCATGGTAGGCCTGTCCCATGGGATCCTCCTGACCCACTCCACTGGCTACAGCACCACTGACCAGCGTATCTGCTGAGTGACCTGGCAGCACCCCTTCTGCTTCCCCTGAACTACCTGCCCCCTCAAGTATCCAGTGGTTTCCTCCGGAAGCAGTGGCAGAGGTGATGAGTTTGTCACCCATGATGAACTGCCGAGGTTGGTGCATAAGATTGTGCACCAAAAGTTGGTTCACACCTCTGCTGGATGGAGACACTGCTCTTCATCACTGTATTAAATAACACAAGGAGATGCAGATGCCCGACACTGCACCCATTGCTGCAGTGAGGCAACAGTGATTCTCACTGTCACCCAACTTGATGTCCATAGGTTTATGATGTCCCCACCCTTACCCCAACCACAGGGTTTACCCACCTCATGTGTCCTTCACTGTCCCTGTCTCTTGGCTTGTTTGTCTTGTCTGTCTGCAAATGATTTCTCATTTGCCCAACTTACTGAACCCAGACATTATTACATTCCTTCTTCAACATTCCTCTCTCTCTCAAAAAAAAAAAAAAATAAAAATAGGCACCTGTCCCACAAAAAAAAAAAAAAAAAAATCACCCCATACATAGGTCTCCATTTCACACACATTTTTTCATGGCACAAATGATTCAGTCCAATTCCCTATACAACAGATTGTGTTGTGGTCACCCCTCTCACTGGAGGTGACCGTCCAAATTCAGAAACATTTGTGCATATATGTTCATGTTTTATTCTTGAAGAAATGGATAGCTATGGTTCTTTCCTGCATCCTTTTTGCATATTCCTACATTCCTTTCACTTTGTTTTTCCCCCTGCTTGGTCCTTATTTCACCACTTCCTGTCTTTCCTGTTTCTTTTCTTTAAAGCATAATTGCATGATAGTGCGCATCACACACTAGTGTGCAGCTATGGCAAAAACAGTTATAAGTATTATATATATTATATAGTTGCATTGGAAACCAGTACTATCTAGTCATATTTTAGAGACTCTACACTTCAGAATTTGGATTTCGATGTAAAATTATTTTAAACTGTTACATACACCTAGATTTGAACCAAGTAACATCTGAACAAAAATATACATGTATCACTGCATTAACAGGCAGTGTGACAGACTCGGTTAATTAGCAGATGTATTTTAGAGACTGTAAAGCAAATGACCAACTTAACTGCTGCTGTATACACCTGCTACTTAACTGAATGTTGGGCTACAAGAATTAATGCACTTAATGTAGGGATAAGTTCCTTTTTGCAGGCAAATGGTATAGCTATAGGTAATACATTAAATTATATTGGAAGCAGTGTTGCTTATCGATGCTGCACAATGCACAGCATTGCTCAACAGCGTGCACTACTGCTGTACAAAAGTAAATGAGTATTGCGCAATAATGCTTTATAAAACATTACAGGGGATTGCGCAATGATGCTTCATGCAAATTTAATGTATAAAATAAGAAATTAGTGATATGGTAAGCAACCATGGGGGAAGTACAAAGGGAAATCTTTCCCAAGCTGTGTCACTTACCATTGAATGTATTAAACACATCTGCTAGCCAACTGACTGTGTGCCTGCAAGTGTCAATGCATTGTTGTTGGAGGCAGAGGGTACTGGGTTTGAACAGAGGTTGAAGTAGTAATTTTACAAGTGTGTATGATACTTTAAATATATCTACTTATATTTCTGCCGTTTACAATTGCTTTGCATTGGTACCAGGTGCACACCATCAAACAATAATTCTTTAAAGAAAAGAAATGGGGAAAACCAGAACAAAGTGAAAGGAGGGAAAGAATGTGCAGGAAGGATGTAGGAAAGAACCACAGCTATCAATTTTTTCAAAACTAAAACATGAACATATATGCACAAATTTTTCTGAATTTAAACTGTCACCTCGAGAGAGGGGTGACCACAACACAATCTGTTGAATGTGTTGTGTAGGGAACTGGACAGAATCATGTGTGATATGAAGATACATGTGTGAAATGTTGAGCTATGTATGAGATGCTGTTTTTTTTTGTGGGATAGGTGCCCATTTTTTTTTCTGAGAGAGAGGGGAATTTGGGGGAAGAACTGTCAGACTGCCTGGGTAAGGTAAGTTGGGCAGGTGAGGAATCAATTGCAGACAGAAAAGTCAAATAAGATAAGAGACAGGGAAGGTGAAGGATACATAAGGTGGTTGAACACCATGATTGGGGAGAGGGTGGGAAATCCAGGTCCCATGTACATCGAGCCCATTGACAGTGAGAATCTAGTCCTCAACCAGTGGACTGTCATCACCTCACTGCACCACAGGCTGCAGTGCCCAATGTCTGCATTTACTATGTGTGCTCTGCATGGGGATGGAGAGCAACCACTCCATCCTGCATAGGCATGCAACCACGGTGCAGCACACAATCATATACACCATTCCTGGCAGATCCTCTTGGGTGATAAACTCACCACCTCTGCCTCTGCTTTCAGAAGGAACCACAGACCTATCCTCCAGAGCAGAACTACCTGGGGGGGCTGTGTAGTGCAGGGGTGATAGAGGGGGTGCTACCAGGTTGTGCACCAGACATGCTAGGCAGTGGTGCTGTAGCCAGTGTTGTGGAGGTAGGTGGATCCTGTGGGACAGAGCTACCATGTAGTGCTCTGGGAAAAACAAAACATAGAAAATTTAAAAAAAAGAAAGAGAGAATAGGGTTGGAGTGAGATAAACAAAGGGAGGACATTAGTAACTTCATATGTGACATGCAAAGCATTGATACAATTATTTGACTTTATAATGCTACCTTTACTTTCAACACTACAATCTTTTAACAAGTTTCTCCTTACTTTTAAGACTACCCAGTTCATAACATAGACACACTATAGTACAGATTGCAGCTACCAAGCCTTATTATATTACACATATGTGTATTCCAAGTATTACTGATCAATTTTTACAGAAGGTCATTTGTGCCACTGGTGTAGAGGCATGAAGGTATATTCCAATAATGATGAAAACCTAACAGTACTGTATATTTGGGAAGTATGGTTTTTGAACCCACGACCAATGACTACTCTCAAATATTACACTGTTCTTTTGTCCTACAGACTACTGCATGCATACTTCCATTTTACAGTTTAGAGATGCATGCTGACTGCTATTTAAGAATATGGCACCATTATTTTGTGCTACAGACTAAGGCATGCATAGTTTCTTTTACAGTAGGGATATGCATGCTTAATTTGATACAACTATATTAAATGCCAGCTAAGTGGTCCTTAGCTTTTAATGATATAAATTTACTATACAAATTATTACTATTAAAATACTATTTAAAAATTACTGTACTAATGCATGCATACTACATGCTTCTTGCATCCTTATAAAATGAGTGGCATGGGACTTCACATTCGAGGCTTGCTCTGCAGCAGCTGTGTAAAAAACGGAACAGAACACCATTAGTCTTGATTATATTCTGATTTTAACTCTTACAATTACTCACAGAAAGTGATACTTACAAATCTGTGGGGTGTTCCCTGCTGTAATTTCCCTAATAAAAAGGTCAACAGTATCCACCTTCCTCCTCTGGAGGTCATCAAAGTGATGTCTGCATTGCTCACCAGTGCAGGGGATACCTGTAGCACTGGTTAAAGCCCTGGCAATACTATTCCAGGCTTCAGACTTGTACTCTGAGCCTGTATAGTGCTGGTGGAGCAGCCGGGCCCAAGCTCCTTAACTTGAAGTCCAACAAGCACTTTGGACTCCTGGACACCCCAACTTTGTGCCAGAAAGCACACACCTTCTCCAGCAACTCCTGTCATGTCTGCCATAGGTCAAGCTCAATGTATAATGAGCATTTCCAGACAATTGCATTTTATATTAGGATGTGGGCAGTACACTGGGTGGCGCAGTGGTGCAGCGGTTAACATTGTTGCCTCACAGCAAGAGGTTATCCGGTTCGATTCTTGGCTGGGGTGCCTTCTGTGTGGACTTTGCATGTTCTCCATGTGTTCGCGTGGGTTTCCTCCCACATTCCAAAGACATACATCTGGAGCATTTCTCCCCAGGCCTCCACTGAAAACAGGCTCTGTGGAACCTAGTCGGACTTTCCCGGTCAACAAATGTTAAATAAAAAAATAAAAATAAATAAAATGTTTTCCCACCTAGCGCACACCTCATGCTTACTGAGAGTGTGCACATTTTGATTTTGCAAGATTTGAAAATGTTTCTCATCACTTACCATTGTGCAAACATGGTAGGTGAGGCTGTAGACTGCTGGGCACCATGTTTGCACAATGGTAAGTTTTGCATGAGAGTGGCAATTTCTAGATTATTAGATATACAGGCACTTGTGTAAATGTGCTAGTCAAACAAACCCTGTGTACAGTACTTCTAAGGAGGTTGATAAAACAGTTCTATATGTTACACTTCATTGCTATAATGTGCAATCTCACAACAGTAAAACAAATTTGTATACCTTGTACTAGAAACCCGGACCACATACCCTCCACACCTCCACTTAACACCTGCTGTCATGGGATTAGTGACAACATATGCCCTATCTTAGTAGTTATTGCAAAGTCCTTGCTTTTAATTGTAGTGCAACACAGCTTACTGTGTTTGTACAATAGCAAATATTATTAATTGAATGCATCCAGTTTATGTCTGTGGCTGTCTGGGACCTGTCTACAACCTGGGTGGTCCATCCCTTCAGTTTGTACACTCCTGCTCTTCCCACAAACTGGGTGAGTACAGCCAAATGTTTATGCCAAGTGATGCATTTCACAATCACTGGCCTAACAAAAAAAAATAAAATAAAACACAAAAGGGAAACTGTCCAGAGTTTTGCAGAATGTCCAGATGTTTGCATCATAATTTTGAGCTGTTGCTTGTAAAATGTGTGATTTTCTGGAATATCACTGAAGTTAATTTATAATGACATACATTTCTGTTTCATACTTCATATCCTTCAGAAAATGTATGCTAACACAAAGTATGTCGGGCCCTAGTTTTGGCCCTTTGTCCCCTCATTAGTTTAGTGTTTGACCACATTTCTTGCACTAAAAGGTTGTGTGGACATTCATTGTACAGGATTTGCAGCCAGCAACACCAGTGCAAGCCACCAAACCTTACTTAGAAATGCCATGCACCATTAATAATCGTGATGCAATGCTGCGAGATACAGCAAGATGAGCAGTATTGCAGATGCAAGAACAAACCATGTAGGATCTGCATGGAACCAACTCGGAGATTATTGAATCCTCCTGATAATGTGCTATGTTCTCAGAAATCACCACTCTGTTTTCCACAACTAAGAAGGGTCTTAGCTGAAAATGTTCCCAGAACTTGACCACTTATCTAGATAACAATCATCTATCGATCAGACAAGTAAGCAAACAATTACAGGCATTTCATTTGTCAGTGGTTTCTGAAAACAAAGAAACAAAAGCAATCATCTTGTTACATTTATATTTGCTATCAGAACAACAGCAGGTCTAATTTTTACAGCTGCAGTATTCCACAAAATAAAATAAAAAAGTAGAAAAAGCTGGCATATATTTTTAACTTACACCATTGTTTAATAGCAATAAACCATGTCTGGATGTGTTGGTATTCTGAGCTTATTCATAGTTTGGTCGTGAAAGTGATTTGTTAGAATTCCCCCCTGTCAACAAAGCATGCACGATCTGAATAAATACAAACTTACACAAACATGGATTTTATATTTTAAATGTTGCCAAATGATGGCATACTTCAATGTGTGTACTTCACACTTCTTAAAACATAACATTATGATTTTCACTGCAGTAAATTGCATTTATAGGATCATAGAAAATAACTAGGTTATCGATTAGAGGGTAATTTCAAACCTATTTGTTTCACCCCAATGTAATATCATAGAAATGTTAGTTAATACCCAAGATTGCATTCGGTAATGAATGCCCATCCACTTGTCTAGGTTCCTATAAATTAGTGCCGGATAACTGTCCTTGTGGGCCATTCCAACCCAACCAATTACTCCATTTGAGAATCAAACCCTGCACCTTGTCTCTATAAGGTGAACACCTTAACCACTATACCAACCTCCCACCTTCTATGCCAGCCTAGTATAGCATTTATAGTGGACATCTTTGTTAGCCTTTCCATCTTTTTTTTTTTCATTACCACCTCCCACCAGTCCATTGTGTAAGCATAGCAACAGCTGATTAAAAAAACTGTGTAGAACCTAAACATCATAGAACATTTTCCTTACACAAACACACACGCACACATGCACATTACTCGGCTTAGTAAACATGGCACCATTAACTATCCGTTCAGTACACTACTGTGTGCTGCACTTGAGGTTTCTGACATAGCTAAGAAAAGACCACTGGGGGGATTCAATAAAGCCTACACTGCCATTTTTCATTGTGTGTGCATTGCGGTGCAAAGTGCATACAACAGCCACCAATGGTTTTTGATTCAGTAAACACTGTAGTAGCGAGCACTCATGTGTAAACAATGTAACTTCTGTGGAATGTTAATTGCAGCATAAGTAGCTGAATTGTATGCTAATAAAGAAAAACAATTTAACAAGCTGTAAAGCAACCATGTAGACTCCATGTTCATGTTGCTCATCTATTGAAAAACTTTCTGAATACAGCTGCAGAAGGGAGTCTACATGGAAACAAGAGTAAGTAAAAGTTCTTAGATTTGTATAGAACTGAGCTTAACATGTAACAGCAGACACATTATGACAGGGTGGTGCTACAAAATTAGAGTAACAATAGCAACGATCCTTTTTATGTGCCATGACATAAATGCAGCTTTACTCCCCTATCCCCAAATGAAGAATATACTCATAAGTAATGTAGACAACTAAAAGAGTAAACCCCATAAAACAGAATATTTGTACTGTCATGTAAGCATATGCTGTATGTAGCTGACGGAATACAGTCAAATTTTATCCAAAACTGTATTCCTCTGCATAGATATATAGCAAAGTAATACCCTCCCTTGCGTTTACAACATTGGACTCCTCTTCAGTTTCCCTGCAAACACGGTTACCAACCATGTAGATTTAGAGCTGTCCACATGGTGAAGATGCAAGTGAGGTCAAAACTCATTAGTACTGCCGAATCAAAAAAATAGCAACCATGTAGGGATGTTCAATTCATGTAAGCACTTCAACAGTGTTTGTTTTCAATTGGCAACAGTAAATTATGACAACAAGGAGGTGTGTCAGGTTACACGTACAGGTGTACATGTAGGTCTGTGAAGGATGAAAGTCCAAGTAAGCAGTCACAATGCACAAGTTCTGTTTCATCCTCTGAATGTTTTGTTAAAATGTATCATCTCTGTCTGCTTTAAGTAAATCTTATTTTTATTTTTCTCATTTGCATGATGCAGCACTAAGCACAATCACGAGAAATGGAAGAATGAATGGCAGGTTTTACTGTGTTGGTCATATTCCTGTGGCAGCACATGTATGTGTAGAGCTACAGTACAGATGATCCTGGGTTCTAGTACACAGTGTTCAACCTTTCCTTCACTTTTTTGAGTCCACATTTGTGTGATATCACAAGAACAGAGGAAAGCAATACCAGTTTTGCCTGTACTTACCTTATTTGCATGAAGGTGAATGGAGTTGTGCAGAGGTGTGCCGAGGTGTGCAAAGTACACTAATGAGCAAGCAGCAGGTGTGTTTAATAGATGTTAATTACAACATAAGCAGATGAATTGCATTTTAATGAACTGCTCTGAGTTACAGCACAAAGGCAGACAAATTACAGAACCAACTGATATTGCCAACATCCTGGCAGATAGATTCAGTGCTAACTTTGCCCCCCACCCCCTAAAGAACCCATATCTAAACAGGAAGAATTCAGACTCCCTGTAATCACAACTACATAGGTAAAAGCTGCACTCTCTAAAGCCAAAAACACAGCATCCATGGGACCAGACAACATCCCAGGCTGCGTTTTACACAAACTTCAGAATGAACTGGCTCCCAACTTAAACACCATGTTCAATAATAGCCTCGCATCAGGCTTTGTGCCTACTGAATGTCACACAGCAACAGTTATCCCACTCCACAAAGGGGGAGCCACCACTGATCCCGGAAACTATCGACCTATTAGCCTAACGAGCCTGGTCTGCAAGGCCATGGAACGTATCATTATGGAACTCATAAGCAAAGACATTGGTAACCTCCAAACTCTGGATCCCACCAAGTTTGGGTTTGTGAAAGGCAGATCATGCCTCCTGAACCTGATCAGCTTCTTTGAGGCAGTCACCAAAGCCGTAGATGAGGGTAAGGTGGTTCACACAGCCTAACTTGACCTCACCAAGGCTTTTGACACCATCCCCCATTCTAGAATTATAGCTAAACTCACTAAACTAGATATAAATCCCTACATCACAAGATGGGTTGCCAACTGGGTCACTGACAGAACCCACACTGTAAAAGTTGCAGACTTCAAATCTGACCTCAAAGCAGTGACAAGTGGAGTACCACAGGGTTCAGTCCTGGGACCTCTCCTGTTTGGTATCTACTTATCTGAAGTACAGGCTAACACAGAAGGCCTCTGGCTAATGAAGTTCACAGATGACTGCAAATTAGGAGCCATAGTTAAGTCCCCAAATGATGTGGACATCTTACAGAAGGGCTTCGCTGAGACAGATGCCTGGTGTCAGAGCCATGGCCTCAAGCTCAATGACAAAAAGTGCAGTGTCATCCCCTTTGGTAAAAACTCTGTACCCATGAACTACCACATAGGCAGCAATCTACTTAACACTGAATGTGTGATAAGAGACCTTGGGACCCATGTGGGCAGTAGTCTCTCCTTTGATAGTCACATCGCCACAGTAGTCAGGAATCCCTTCTACATGTCACACTTCATCATAAAAGGGTTCTCATCCAGGAAAAAAGAGGTCATTGTTCCCCTCTACTCGACACTCATTAGACCCATTATAGAGTACAATGCCCCTTTTGGAATGTACCTCACAAGACATCTGCAGCAGCTGGAAAGGCCACAGAAGTACCTCACAAAGAGGATTACTGGCCTCAAACAAATGCCCTACACTGACCGCCTCAATAAACTCCAGCTTTACTCCATAGCATATTGCCTACTCTGAGGTGGTCTCTGCCTAACATATAAAGCTATGTCAAACCCAGAGCTGTTGGACATGCTACACCTAAAGAAATCCCAATCCCTCCGAGCTACACACTCTAGGGAC
The DNA here is from genome assembly GCF_019279795.1 of Protopterus annectens. Lineage (NCBI taxonomy): Eukaryota > Metazoa > Chordata > Ceratodontiformes > Protopteridae > Protopterus > Protopterus annectens. The sequence continues at coordinate 868,886,343 of NC_056729.1, forward strand.
CTAAACCTTGTCACCACAATAAACAGGACATGCTGGAGGAATAGATTCTTGTCCCAGAGACTTCCCATACTCTGGAACTGTCTACCCATCTATGTCAAGCAAAGTTCTTCATTAGCACTCTTCAAGAAAAATCTTGATGAGTGGATGGGAAATAGGAAATACACCACAGGGATCACTTCTGTGTCTCTGCTCGACAGTGGCACTTGAAAATAACTTTCTTGGGTGATGTAAGCCAGGGAACCTTGTTGGCTAGGCTTATGTAGGCCCTTGGGCTGATAGCCTAGTACCTACCTATGAACCTATAATAGAACATGATGGAGATATTCAACAAGCTATAAAGCATGCATGTAGCCTTCATTCTGTTTTTTCCTGAATACTTCATACCAACACATTCTGGAATTCATTAATTCCAGTGCTCTGGACCAGCTCGTTCTTACCCCCACTAGAGGTAGTGACATCTTTGACCTGGTCAAAACTAACATGGGCGACCGTTGCTTTCCACCAATAGTCAACTCCTCCCTGGTTAGATCTGATCACAAGCTTATCACCTTGGAAATCCACACCCCCCCAACAAAGGTAACCACCATGAAAAACTTCTCCAAAGCTAACTTTGGGCTCCTAAAAACAGAGGTTGCTAACTTCACGGCACTCATGCAAATGAAGACTAGTTGCATGACCACCAAATCATACACAAGTGCACTGTACAAACATGTACACAAATGCATGGATCTCACCTTACCCAATAGAACTAAGACAATCTCCTCAAAAAAAAAGGAAGCCAGTCTGGTGCTCCCTCCCCCCCATAAACAAATTCTACAACAGAAGGAGGAAACTGATGCGGAATAAGGTGAAGTCCCAAGACTGGAAAAACTCCCTTATCAGCCTCAACAAAAGGTTGAGATACCTCATCAAATCCTCTAAAGCTAGCTATGAAAACAGGATTGCAGCAGACAGTAAAGACAACCACAAGGGCTTCTATAGTTATGCAAAGAATCTCCATGGCAATACCCAGATTTGCTCTGAGCTACTGCATAATGGTGCCTCCTAGACCGAGCCAACAGATATTGCAAATATACTAGTGGACAGATTCAGTGCTAACTTTACCCCTTCTCTCCCCTCCAAAGGACCAATCACAATACCAGTAGATTGCCAGGCACCAAGTATTACTGCTGCACAGGTTAAAACAGCACTGTCCAAGGCCAAGAATACAGCTTCTATGGGACTTGACAGTAACTCTGACTATGTTCTACATGAACTACAGAGTGAACTGGCACCTCACCTGTGTGCCCTGTTCAGTCACAGCCTCACCTCAGGCTTTGTCCCTACTGAATGGCACACCGCTACAGTCATCCATCTCTACAAAGGAGGAGCGACTACAGACCCCGGGTACTATCACCCCATTAGCCTGATGAGTCTGATATGCAAAGCTATGGAATGTATCATCATGTATCTAATAAACAAGGATATAGGGAATCTCCAAACTCTGGATCCTACACAGTATGGTTTTGTGAAGGGTAGATCATGCCTGCTCAACTTGGTCGACTTCTTTGAGTCAGTCACCGGAGCGGTGGATGAGGGTAAGGTGGTTCATACAGCCTACCTTGATCTGGCCAAGGACTTTGATACCATTTCCCACTCAAGAATCATAGAAAAACTTACTAAGCTAGGCATCAATCCCTATATCACTAGGTGGGTTGCAAACTGGCTCACAGATAGAGCCCACAGTATGAAAGTAGCTGACTCCAAGTCAGACTGCTGACCAGTCACAAGTGGAGTCCCACAGGGTTCAGTCCTGGGTCTTCTTCTGTTTGGTATCTACTTCTCTGAAGTCCAGGCCAACACGAAAGGACTCTGGCTGACAAAGATCGCAGATGATTGCAAGTTGGGAGCTATTATTAACTCCCCAAGTGATGTTGACATCACATCAGAAAGAGGTCATTGTCTCCCTCTACTCTTCCCTCATTAGGCCAATCATCGAGTACAATGCCCAAGGCCTCAATCAGACCGATTGTTGTCAGAACTATGGCCCGAAGCTCAATGCCAAAAAATGTGTCTTCAGCCCCTTGGTTAAAAACTCAGTTCCCTTGAATTACCACATGGATGGTAGTCCACTGAACACAGAAGGCGTTATAAGAGATCTGGGAACAGGTCGACAGCAACCTCTCTTTTGACCACCACATTGCCACTGTGGTCAGAAAATCCTTCTATGTGGCACATCTCATTACTAAGGATTTTGCATCCAGAAAGAAAGAGGTCATTGTCTCCCTCTACTCTTCCCTCATTAGGCCAATCATCGAGTACAATGCCCAATTTGGCATGTACCTCACTAGACACCTGCAACAACTGGAGAGGCCACAAAAGTACTTCTAAAAGAGGATTCTAGGCCTTAAACACTTGTCCTATATGGACAGACTCAAAAAACTCTGTCTCATGTCATGATCTCTTCTTGACTTACAAAGGCATGTCTAACCCAGCTCTGTTAGCAATGCTGCATCCATCTAAAGAAATCCCAATCCCTCAGCACCACACACTCCAGAGACCTCAACTTCATTACCACAATCAACAGAATATGCTGTAGGGACAGGTTCATAACTCGGAGACTGCCCACACTATGGAATAGACTTCACATACATGTCAAGCAGAGCACCTCACTGGCCCTTTTTAAGAGAAATCTTGATGAGTGGATGGGAAATAGAAACTTCACCCCGGGGATCACTCCAGTGGCTCTATTTGACAGACGCACTAGGAACTAAGGTTGGGTGGCACGATGCTAGGGTAATCCTATGGGATAGGCTTGTAAAGACTCCATGGCAATTAGCCTAGTACACACCTATGAACCTATTAGCGTAGAGACAATGACGTTTTGACTGGACACAATGATAGGTGGTGCTTCAGTTTTGCTCCATATATACACCAATACTACTGGTGCTGGTGACAATAGGCCTAGGCCAAGAAGGAGAAGAGTGTTCTGGCCCAGGGTAACTTATCAGGTGTTGCATAACCTGGAAATTGTAGAGTGCTGCAGGGTGGACAGGGACACATTACAATAAATCTGAGAGTTCTGCCACCGAGAGCCAACCAAGGGGAACCTGCACCAGTGGACACTAAGAGATGTGTAGCCTTTAAAATTTTAGCTACAGGTACTTTTCAAAGACAATCCAAGGACATGATGGGTGTCACAATCATCAGCTTTCAGGATCCTCCACCAATTCCTGGATGCTATGCTCATGCATGCCAGTGAGCACATATGTTTTCTCTATAGTTCTGAGGAGAAGGCCAGCAATATGTGACATAGATTGCACTCGCATACACATTAAGGCACTGCCTGGTGAGTAGGGTAGAATCTGCATTAACCACAAGGGATACCACTCTGTCCACTGCCAAGTCATGTGTAATTCCCAGGGAACTATATTGAATGTGTGTGCTAGCAACCCTGGCAGGTATCATGACTTCTATATCTGGCACACATCACAGCTCTACCACATGTTTGCAATGGGGCATCCCACAGGGCCATTTACTGGGAAGGCTGACTGTGCCCTGAAACCATGGCTGATGACACCCATCAGAAGTGCACACACAGAAACAGAAACATGCCATAATGAGCATACACTTAAACCAGAAACATCATAGAGCATGCCTTTGGGTTAATGAAGTCACAAGTCAGGTGCCTAGATACATATGCTGGAGTCCTGCAGTATAATCTATGCACATGTACACAAGCCTTCAAAGTATGTGCTATGCTCCACAATCTGATCCTGTGGAAATAGCTGCAACAGGATCAGCAAGGGGAAGGGACAGACCCACCCATGAAAAGGACACCACTGCCACAGTCAGAGGAGGACTCAGAGGGGGAAGCACAAAGTTTTGTGCCTGGAGGCAGATGTAGGCATGCTCAGTATGTCCTTTCTTTGGATAATGGACAACACATAGCACATTTTCTGACCATCTAGGTGCCTTATACCTTTTTTCTACTCACATACATATAGTAAAATTGAGGCCAAGCAACTCAGACAACCTTTACCTCCCCATGTATTGGCTGTGAACTGCTTGCATCAGACAGATTCAGCCCTGAAATAAAATCATGTCAATGGTTGCATTTGCAAAGTAAGTCCTGAACCTAGCTGGATTATTAAACAGTATTATGGCAAAACCCCGTATTTTGTAATTTGGTACAGTAATCAAGTAAATAGTGGTAGAGTTCTACAAACAGTACTTTAACATATGACAGTAGAGGCTTATTTGACTTCTAGATGTCCATTAGTAAGTAGTAGGCTTCAGGGATCAAAAATTCACACACTCATACCTCTCAAGAATACTGATGATCACCGAATGGCCTCAGTTTAGAACCTTACTTTTGTACTGTTTAATAATTAAAGAGAGAAGCTAGAAAGTAATGATACACATTGCAGTTTCTGACCTCACAACCCTTCCCAAGATCAAACAGCAGGCAGGATGCAGAATAAGGTTAGCACCAAGAGCATCTTATCCTTGCTTGTGCCATAGCAGTAACAGCTTTGCTTCCTCCCAAAAGAAACAGACTATGGTTGTTTGTGACATAACAGTAACTGAGCTTTGCCCCCTCCCGCAAAAGAAGTGTGTACCCTAGTGTGGGCATTAACAGTAACTGAGCTTTGTTCACTCAAAACAGCAGTGCACCCTTGATCATGCCATACCAGTAACTCTGTAATGCTCCCCCCAAAAGAACAGTATATGCCTTTTTGTGCCATCCAAACTGGCCTTCAGTTGCTGGCAACTGCATATCATGTAACTCCCAAATAATATCCTCACACATTTTAAGGCCGGTGATAAGGGATGGCTTACAAACTGCATGTCTCACATTACTGGTCAGATAACTGATGAAGTGCCAAGAAACACCAACATATAAGACAGAGCTGCATATTTACAAGCATAATCATAACAGGTTGTATAATCACTAAGTACACTACATAAAAATATAGTAAAGAGAATTAAATGCACAAGTCACAGCTGATGGTTTGATAGCAGTGTACATTTTGATGCATTTTGTTGTGTGAAGAATGACTTCAGTTCTTTGCTGCAAAGCTGTTTGCATGGAAAATAGAAATAAGGCATCCATCTTGTTTTCTAAAGCTGCATTGGTGTGAGAGTTCAAATCCTGAACTATGTAGAAAAATCGCATGTGTACTATCATTTTCTACTGTATATGTCATAGATTGCGCTTGCTCATTTCATGTATGGCACCATTGTTTTTTTCTACTATTCTTGTTTTTAATTACACTTTTTTTCACAATAAGCCATGTAGTGCAAACAGTGGAACTGGAGAACAAATAAATTCAGGTTTGGTTTGCTTATGTGGTTTGCACGAAGAGTGGCATTGAGGACAGAGGAGAAGCTGGACCACCTATGAAGCAGACAGACAAAAATAGAAACTGGATACATTAAATTAATGCTCTTGGCAATCAAAAAAAAACTGGCCTGGCGTACAGATGGTACTGGGTTCTAGTACAGAGTGTGCAACAGTTGTTTTACTGCTGTGACATTGCAGTTTACAGCAATGAAATACAACACAGGCAACTGTCTCCTCAATCTTCTTGTGGCAGCAAGTGTAACTGTAGGACTGCCATACATAAGGACCCGGATTCAAAAACAGCAAATTCCATACAGTATTAGTTTCAATAATTTTGTAATCAATATATTATAACATTTATGATCAAATGTATGACTGTGGGTATACTGTGTACTATAGTCCTGTACATGCATTCCTTCTATCTGAACCGGCATGGCCTTGACTTTTGCCAACAACATATACACAGCTGCATGCACATCCAAAAACCCTGAAATTGCATTGCTTGCCACTGTTGTGCTCTGCCTACCATCTCAAAAATGGGGTGCTGATAACTAGCAGGTATATGTTAGATAATACTAACTGTGGATGGTAGCAATGTGGCTCATGTTTGTGCACTGCTTATCTGCATGCAAGCAGGTATAACTCACATGCTTGTACACTTTGCTAACCATCCTGCAAATCCACTAGCTTGGTTTGCTATGGAACTGGATATATGATGCTTTATTATTGGTGTTTACTACCCATTGCCTTAGTATGACATAAAATTACATGTGGATACATTGCAAACCAACGGCCCAATATAACTATACTTCATATATTTACAATATATATATATATATATATATATATATATATATATATATATATATATATACATACAGCTAGGATTCTAAACAGCCCAATGCTGTTAGGCTAGCATCCTCATATGATGCTATGAATCTATGTGTCTATGCAGGCCTCCTAAGCTGCTGTTCCTCACATGGCCTGCTAATGTCATCTACTATAAGTTCACCTGCACTCTTGTATAAAACAGATTTGTGTCTTGGTGCTTTCATTAGGTACTGTGATCTGTAGCCTGTGCACTTAGGTAAGGGATATGTTCTCAGTTCAGTCAACTATGTGTATATGTGTCTCTAGTCAGCAGAGTAGACATGGTATCATGCAGTTACATCTCCAATGGCAAGGATTGCCAGTGTTTTGAAATTTGCTCATACCTACAAATCCATTTCATACAGGTATTCCAAGCTCTTGTCTCCCACATGGTCTGCTGATGTCATCTTCTATAAGTTCACGTGCAGTTGTGTTTAAATCAGGCTGTGGTGCTTGCATTAAATACAGTGTTCTGCAGTCTGTGTACCTTAGATAGGTAAGGGTACTGTTCTCACTACAGTTAACTTTGTGTGTGTGTCAAGACAGCAGAGCAGACGTGTATAACCTACAGTAACTTCTCCACTTCTGATACTTGCTCATGGTTACACATCCATTTCATACAGGTCTCCCAAACTCTTCTCTCCTACATAGTCTGCTGATGTCATCTAACATAAGTTCACCTGCAGTCATGTATAAATCAGACATGAGCTGTGGCACTTGCATTAAGTTCTGTGTCCTGTAACCTATGTACTTCAATATGTATGAGTTCTGTTACTGCAGTGATGTAAATGTGTGTGTGTGTGTGTGTGTGTGTGTGTGTGTGTGTGTGTGTGTGTGTGTGTGTGTGTGTGTGCGTGTGTGCGTGTGTGTGTGTGTGTGTGTGTTTGTGCTCTTGCTTGATATTACACAAAGCATTTTACATCAGCATGTGGGACACTGTTATTACCATATTCTCCTCACCAGACACTGCTGATATAATCAGCTATAGTGTTGTCTGACACACTCCAAGTCAGACTTGAACTGTGGTCGTTGCTCTAAGTACTGTGTTCTGTAGTATGTGTACTTATATAGGCAGGTGTTTTATTCTCATTGCTGTCAACTGTATGTGCATGTGTGAGCTGCTGATTGACATTAGAGAGAGAATTTTACACCAACATATGGAGCACTGTTAATTTGTCCTCAACAGATATTGCCAATGTCATCAGCTATAAAGTGTTGTCTGACACATTCTAAGTGAGACTTGAGCTATGGCATGTGTCTTAAGTACTGTGTTCTGTGGTTCATGTACTTATGAGTAGATAGGTAGAGATTTATTCTCACTGCAGTCCCATGTGTGTTTGTGTGTGTGAGCTGTTTGTGGACATTACAGAGAGCATTTTACACCAGCATGCGGGACACTGTTATCTTGTCCTCAACAGATACTGCTGATGTCATCAGCTGTAAAGTGTCTGACACACTCCAAATCAGACTTGAGCTGTGGTGCTTGTGTCAAGTACTGTGTTCTCCAGTCTATGTATTTAGTTAGGCAGGAGTTCTGTTGTCACTGCAGTCAAGCCTGTGTGTGTGTGTGTGTGTGTGTGTGTGTGTGTGTGTGTGTGTGTGTGTGTGAGTGTGTGAGTGTGTGCGAGCTGCTGCTTGACAGTACAGATAACATTTTACAACATCATGTGGGACACTGGTATCTTGTCATCAACAGACACTGCTGATGTCATCAACTATATGATAGTTATGGATATGCAGTAATCCCACTAGGTCATGGTTAGATAGTGGGCTAAAGGCCAGGTAGACTTGACCTCATCCTATACCAGATAGGTTACAGTGACATGCCTTTTAATGTATGCATAAACATCTTGGCATGTTTTGTAACATCTATGTTATGTTGATGAGAAAGACCTGTGGGCTCTCCAGAGACACTTTCTAGATCTATGCTGACCCATCCAGTGGAAGTAAGGCAGCCTGCAGTGCTGTTGTAAATTCCTTATCCCCAACAGTAATCAACCACAGCTGTAAACCATTATTAATCTACACCATATAAAAAGGCCTGTAGCTAAGAAAACTGATGTTGAGAGAGTTCTACATGTTTATAACAGTGATTGCAAGCTTTTACTATAGGATATCTGTACAGAGGAGTACTGCATCTCAGAAGCTATATTTCCATTTTGTCGCCTACATACTGCATACACTGGAATGTATTTAACTATAATGTGATGCACAGGCTTTTACAGTGTTGTCTGTATGCACTACTTAGATGTACACTGATGGCATGGCCATGCTTGTTAAGCAATTTCAGAGGTACACGTGATTGGCAAGACATGTAAATACATAGAAAGGAATGCTATGTGAGAAATATGTATAAATGTTTCATGGACAGGTCCTTTGACAGCAATTTTTGCATTTCAAAGATGTTTTGTTAGACAAAAGGGCCATTTGCCTGCTTTTTGGTGGTAGTGGCTAAGGTGACCTACTCTTATGGAACTAAAAAAAAAATGTTGCTCTTCTTACTCGTCTTGTTTTGCATCCTGCCTGTTGTTAGTATAGCACATCTGTAGGCAGTTTACCATTTCTCCTCTGGGTAATGGTGAATGGGTACCTTTTATGCTGCATCTGTAAACACTTATTTTGTGGTTATGTGATACTGATATGTGTTATATGTTTGTTTTCTTACAACACACTTACAATAATGGCAAGGAGATGACTCAGTCTACACCAAAGACCATTTACATATGCTAAAACCCAGGTTATCATTTATGGTTTTTGGCAACATGGTGTCTTCCTAATTCACAGGGGAAGGCAAGAAATGGCCCTTAGCCTGTAAAAATGGCAGCAAATTGTTGCACATCTGAACTCTGTAGGTGTCCCCAGACAAAGCTATGGAGAGGTGCACCAGAGGACAACTGATATGTTTACTTCTGCAAGAAGGAGAGCAGCTGCAGTAAGCCATGGCCTTTTGGTTACAGGTGGAGACCTTCCTAGAGATCCACCATTGACCCCCATTGAGCATTTCCTAGCAAACCTAAGGGATATAGATAGCTCCCAGGACACTGCTGAACCACACATGCTGGATGTGGGAGCCAACATTTCAGACATACCAGCCACAACCTAGAAGGAGCTTCTAGGTAGGACTTGTTATCTGAACAGCTGACTATTCTTGTATAGTTAAATAATTTACATGAATAAGTTAAATCTGTGTCACATGTATTTATTTGATTGGTTGGGGATTGAAGATTGCTACAGATATAAGCTTAGCTTGGAGTTGTCAGCCACATTTTTGTTTAAACAATTGTTTATTGCAGCTGCAAAGGGGCAAATGTATTAAAGTCTGTGCTACTGTTGATTGTGATGTTGTTGCCCATACCTCTTGCTTTACATCTTTCAGGACCATCAGGCCTCTAGGAATGCTTGCCTTTTCCAATTGGTAATCCAATTTCTTTACTCCTTATCAATTTAAACAAATATTGTAGAGTGTGATATTGCTGAACTGTCTGTAATAGTGGCAGCAGTTTTACTTTGTTAGCATATATTGCACTATATCAGTGCTGGTATTAATGTGTTCCTGTGTTTCTTGTTTTTTATCACAGGTAAGTCTGAGAGTGGACATGTGGGCCCTGTGCCATCTGATGTCAGTGTCTCAGCAGACTCTGGTGATGACAGTGGCCATCCTGAGGCATAGTCTGGGGGTGCAGAGGTTGAATCTGACACAGAGGTTGAGATACTGCCATCCCCTGCATTTAAGTGCACACAGCCAATTGGCCTATACCTACCCAGTCCACTGAGCCCACAGATACTGGACGGATGGAGGGTGAGGACTTTGATCAGGAAAGTGTGGCTGCTGTGGCTTCAGTACCCATTGACTCTGGCTGTAGTCAAAGTGTGGGTGAGGTGCTATGCATGAGGATTGATAAGGGTGCTCTGAGGCAGCCTGTTGTTCATCCTCCACCTGGTGCAGGTCTTACTTAGTGTGCCCATCTACATATGTTTAGGGCCATCATGGAGGCACAAGCATGTTTCCATAGGTGAAAATGCTTAGAGTTGTGGATGTGGTTTAGTCTGATAGGTGTGATTGCCTCCCCTGTGTTGATGATTACCTGGATTAGATGAATGACTTGTCAATGGGTGTCTGTAATGAACTGAGGGGAGTCTGTCATAGAACATCTGCTGGGAGGGGAACGTCGACCTCATGGGCATAGGTCAACCACAGTATCTTCTGATAGTCAATGTGGCCATGCCCTATCATGCTCCTGTAGTGGCAGTACTTCCACTGCTACTTCCATGTCTGTGCCGTCCACAACCAGACATGGCAGGCCATGGGATCATGGTCCTGGACATTCCCATGAAGGGACCTCATCCAGCAGACACCAGTCACATTCATTTAGCAGTGCTTCATCTGAGCATGGTCCTGGACATCAACGTGCCAGTGCAACTCCTGGCAATGCCAGTTCTCATGGTCAGGGACAGCAACAGTGAACTGCCATCTCTACCATGCATGGCTCACACCTGTCCAACACTCCATGATGTATAGCTAGCACCCACTCACACACCAATTTCACCTGGAGGACCCCTACATACATACACACAACAGTTACATATTTTGTCTCACTGCCCTTTTTTGTTCAAAATGTCTGCCTTCTTCTCTTTTGTACTCACACACACCCACTAACCTCTTGTGTTAGCCTAGGCTTCCTGCCACCCCCACACAACACCCTGTGCAAGTGATAACTGTACCATATCCCTATATCTGATGCTCAAGATGCATGACTAACTTACTGCTTAGTATATCTGCATTTGTAGTGTTTAACTGGTCCTTGTATGTTTAACCTATATTGCCCTTGGAAAGTTCCAAAGTTGATGGAATCAAATTGTCACAATGTAATAGTGTATGCTCTTGTGAGGGCTAGGAAGTAAAAAACTGCAATGTATATCATTACTTTCTGACATGTCTGTGTGCTACTTGCATCAGACAGAGTCAGCCCTGAACTAACAATGTAGCAAGTGCTGTATTTACAAGGTAAGTCCTGGACATGGAGTGTCTTGTTTAATAATATCATAGCATATCCTTGTATTCCATCACTTGGTATAGTAAGCAAGTCAAAGGTGGGAGAGTTGTACAGAAATTACCTTAACATGGGGCAGCAGAGACTTATTTGACTTATAGGTGTCCATTAGCAAGTAGCAGGCCTCATGCATCCAAGATTCACACAGTCATCCCTCATGAAAGTATTGACGATCACTGCATGCCCTCAGTTTAACACCATACATTTGTGATGAACAATCAAGAAAGAGAGACATTAGAAAGTAAAGAGACACATTGCATTTTCTAACTTCACTACCCTCACAACATCAAACAACAAACAAGGAAAGTAACAAGAGCAACATGTCCTTGTTTGTTCCATAGCAATAACTCACTTTTGCTCCCCCCAAGAGAACAGACTATTCTGGCTTGTGCTATAACTGTAACTCACCTTTGCTTGCCCCAAAGGAACATTCTGTGGTTGTTTGTGCCATAACACTAACTCAGCTTTGTTTCCCCCTTGAAAGAACAGTGTACCCTTGCATGTTCCATAACAGGAGCTCAACTTTGCTCACCCAGAAAAGAGCAGTCTATGCTAGTTTGTGCCATCCAACCTGCCCTTCAGTTATTGGCAACTGCATATCATATTATTCCCAGTCAGTATCCTCACACATTTAAGGTCAGTGATATAGACTGGCTTACACACTGCATGTCTCAGAGTACTGGTGAAATAACTAATGAATGACCAAGAAACACAGAAAGGTAAGACAGAGCTGTATATTTGCAAGCAATAATCATAACAGGCCATGAGATCACTAAATGCACTATGTCAAATATACTGAATATAATAAATGTACAAATAGTTTATGCCTTGATATCAGTGTACATTCAGTTGGAATTGGTTATGTGAGGAATGACTTCATGTCTACGCTGCATATTTGCCCAAAGGCATTTATAAGCCTAGCCAGAATTGCGTTGGCTTTCGCTACCCCCTTAGATTAGTTCCATGTGCCTCTGTCCAGCTGAGCCATTGAAGTGATCCCGGGGTAAACTTTCTATTTCCCATCCACTCATCAAGGTTTCTCTTGAAGAGTGTTAATGAGGAGCTCTGCCTAATGTAGATTGGAATCTTGTTCCAGAGCATGGGAAGTCTCTGAGACAAGAATCTATCCCTCCAGCACATCCTATTTATTGCTGTGGTGAGGTTTAGATCCCTAGAGTATGTGGCACGAGGGGATATGGTTTTCTTTAGGTGGAGCATGTCCATCAATTCTGGGTTGGACATGGCCTTCTATGTCAGGCATAGATTACCTCTGAGTAGGCAGTATGCAACCGAATACAGCTGAAGTTTCTTCGGTTGAGCTGCATAGGGAATCTGCTTGAGGCCAGTGATCCTCTTGGTGAGGTACTTCTGTGGTCTTTTCAGCTGTTGCAGATGTCTTGTAAGGTACATCCCAAATGGGGTGCTGTACTCTATGATGGGTCTGAAGAGTGATGTGTAGAGGGGCACAATGACCTCTTTTGATCTGGATGCAAACCCTTTCGTAATTAGGTGGGACACATAGAAAGATTTTCTAACCACTTTGGCAATATGAATATCAAAGGAGAGATTACTATCAACTTGGATCCCCAGATCCCTTATTAAATCTTCTGCATTTATGGGTCTACCACCTATGTGGTAGTTTGTGGGTACTTTGTTTTTTCCAAAGGGGATGACTATGCACTTTTTGGCATTTAGCTTGAGGCCATGGTTTTGACACCATGTATCTGTCTCAGTAAGACCCTTTTGGAAGATGTCTGTGTCAGCCGGAGAGTTACTTATATCCCCTAGTTTTCAGTCATCTGCAAACTTGGTCAGCCATAGACCTCCTTTGCTTGCCTGTACCTCTGAGAATTATATGCTGAACAGGAGGGGTCCTAGGACTGAGCCCTGGGGAATGCCACTTGTTAATGGTTTAGAATTAGACCTAGCTCCCACAACTCTTACCATGTCGGTTCTGTCCATGAGCCAGTTGCCAACCTATCTCGTGACATAGGGATTTATGTTTAGGCTGGTGAGCTTGTCTATAATGCCAGAATGGGGAATGGTGTTGAAGGCCTTTGCGAGGTCTAGGTAGGCTGTTTGGACCACCTTTTCCTCATCTATTGCCTTGGTAACTATTTCAATGAAGTCCACCAGGTTTAGACGGCATGATCTGCCTTTAACAAAGCCGAACTGGGTGGTGTCCAGTGTTTGGAGGTTCCCAATGTCTCTGTTAATGAGATCCATGATGATGCACTCCATAGCCTTGCAGACCAAGCTAGTCAGGCTTATAGGGTGATAGTTCCTGGAGTCTGTTGTGGATCCACCTTTGTGGAGTGGAATAACCATTGCTGTGTGCCACTCTATGGGCATGTAGCCTGTGGAGAGGCTGAATTTGAACAGTGTGTCTAGGTGCGGGGATAGTTCATCTTTGAGCTCATGTAGGGAGCAGCCTGGGACACCGTCCAGTTGCATTGATGCAGTGTTTTTGGCTTTGTTGAGGGCTGTTTTAACCTGAGTGTCTGTGATTTCAGGGGCACTACATTCTTCTGGTATGGTTATGGGCCCTTTTGGGGGTGAGAGGGGGGTGAAGTTTGCACTTAACCTGTCTGCCAGGATGTTGGCGATATCAGTCGGTTCAGTGTATTTTGTGCCATTCTGGACTAACTCCGAGCAGATCTGAGAATTGCCACTTAGATTCTTGACATTGCTAAAAAATGCCTTGCGGTTATCTTTGAAGTCCTTGGCAATTTTTCTTTCAAAGCTAGCCTTGGATGATTTTATGAGGGATCATATTTTCTTGCTGATACTGATCAGGGATGCCTTACCTTCTTGGGATTTTACTCTTTTTTGTACTAGTTTCCTCCTTCTATTGTATAGCTTGTTTATGGCAGGGGTCCACCAGCCTGGTTTCCTTTTCTTGGAGGAGTGAGTCTTGGTTTTGCTTGGGATAGCATGATCCATACATTCTTGTAGGTGCCCATAGAGTGCCTTAGTAAAGGATTTTGCAGCTTGGGCAGCGTTAGCCTTTAGCATGGGGGCTTTGAAACTTTTCACCTTGGTCTTAAGTAACATGAAGTTTGCTTTTGAAAAGTTTTTCATGGTGGTTTCTTTGACCAGGGGTGGGGGCGGAATGTGGATATCCTGAGTGATTAGTTTATGGTCAGATCTAACCAGTGAGGGGTTGACCTCCGGTGTGGAACACCGGTCGCCCATGTTGGTGATGACCAGGTCCAATATGTTGTCACCTCTGGTGGGGGTGTTGACCAGTTAATCCAGGGAGTTTGACTTCATAAATTTGAGGAAATGTTGGGCAAGGGAATTAGTACTTGAGTAGTTCTCCCAGTTAATGTTTTGGTAATTGAAAGCACCCAATATCAGGGTGTTCGGTCGGACCTTTATGTTTCCCAGTGTTTCCAGATATGCCAAATGGGGGTCCTGGGAAAGTTGAGTGATCTGTAGCAAGCTACAATTTGAATTGCAGTTTTGCCCATTGTTAGTTGTACGTGGATGATTTCTGAAGTATCGTGCTGTGCCACTAACCTGGAGGTGTGGGTATTCTTGATGAATATGGATACTTCCCCGCTTTTTGTATTTTGGTCTGGGTTTTTTGGCCGAAATGTATGATATGAGTTGTAGCCTGATAGTGCTGAGGTGCTCTCTGGAACCTTAAACCAGGTTTTTGTTACTTCACATATATAGATTTTCTCCATACTGAGGAGTGCCTCGAGTGCGTGCATTTTGAGGTTTAGACTTCTGGCATTGAGCGGCATCACCCTCAGTTTTTTGTTACTTTTGCTATTTACAGTGGTGTTTGTCTTTTGAACCTTGCCTAAAAAGGCACTATGGGGGTGGCAAGAGCCTTGGCCAGTATTCAAAAGCCTAAGGGTGACAGGTGCAAGCCATTTCTAGTGAAGCATGTCATCCCAGGCTGACAGACACTGGATCCCCTTTGAATAACACCAGAAGCTTAGCCAATTGTTGAAATTTATAATTTTTTCTTTATACCGTGGTATCAAACTTGGTAAGGGCAGGATGCTACTCAAGGTCAGTGTCATACTGGCCTGGCCTATGTGATCAGAGAGCTCTTCCATGTCTCTTTTCATGTAGTCCAGGGAGGTATGCCTCAGGTCATTCACACCAACATGGACAATGACAGAGTCATATTTGTACTTGTTCTGGAGTGACCTGAGTGCTTGTGTTATGTGGTGGATCCTGGCACCTGACAGGCAGCTAACAGGAACCTTCTCCTTATTCAGCCTAGTGAATGGGACGTCAGTGTGCCTGACTATAGGGTCACCTATTACTAGTGTGTTGGGTATGCTATTTTGCCTTAAGGGCTGTGATTGTGCGGCACACTGGTTTTGTGAAGTATGTGTTTCATGGTTTGTGTTGGGGGGTGGAGGTTGCTTGGGTGTCTGCTTTGGAGGTCTCTGTTGCTTTTTCAGATTTTTATTTAGAGCCTGCTATTATGTTTTCATGTATTTATGTGTGTTTTTTGCCAGTGCTGGTTTCATAGGTCTATTTGAGACTGGTGGTGTGATGCAAGTAGTTCCCTTCCCCTCTTGGCTGTCTGGTCCAGTCTTGGGTTGAGAGAGCTTAACCTCCAGTTTGGCTGTATAATTGCATCTCTCGCATATATTAGTGTTTGGTGGTAGGAGGAAAGGGTTGTCTGTGTACTGTACATGAGGCAGTTGTAACACTGCCTCAAAATGCCCAGATTCACCAGTTGGAGTGGAGAGTACACCTAAAACTGCCCTTTAGACATGCCTGGATAGGTACAATGAACTGTTTTACTGATTGCCTGGTAAGGTCAAATAGAGAGCCTTGTTCTTCTCAACAGAAGGGTCGATTAGAGAGTCTTGTCCTTCTCTACAGTATGGGGGGGGGGGGCTAGTGCTAAGGTTTATTAGTGCTTGCTATGAGTTTAGAGCAAGTGCTGGGCTGAGATGTGAATGGTTTGAGTGCTTAAGTTGAATGTTTGTCTAGTTCCAAGGGAAAAATTGAAGAACAGACTTTGTGGAGCCAGGAATAGTTATTCCCTAGTTAACCGGTGCTGCCTGGCATGCAAAACTGCGCAAATGCAGGTATTATAGCAGGGAAATGAAAGAGATAGAAATTAGCCCAAAATGGCCAATAAACTACTAATCTCTGGGCAGAAACCACTCCTCCAGGGACAGATAGGCGGCTCAAAGCTCCCCTCTCTCACAGGTGAACAGAGAAACTTCCTTCTATCCAAGTAAGGCATGGGCAAACACAGAAACTTGTAACAAAGTCCTGAATTCAGCACTAACCTGAAAACTGAACTATACTAGCTTAGAAAGGCAGGACTCTGTTTGTTTGACACCAGTAATGAAGAGGATGTTAAATTCCAAAAGAGATGGATTGTGAGAGCACACAGATACTCCACTGAATGGATTTCCATTTTAGTGGAATGGGACTTGCTAAAACAAAATAAGTTAAAAGAAGAAATAACATCTGTGTGTGATGTACTAGCTTCCTATATTTCTGTTAATAAACTAGAACAGTATTTGTTTGAAATTAATAATAAATTAGCAGAGTTGGAAAAGCAACTTCTAGCTATTAAAAAGAGGAAATTGTTACGCGACCTAGGGGATTACAAAAAAGATACTGCTTTTTTGTGGAAGATCAGAATAGATGCTGTAAAGACATTTGTTTTCAAATCCAGGAAGGAGATAAAATCAACAAGGGGGTGCATGGGCACCTTCTGAATATGCAGGAGAATCCACTGATTTGGACAGTGACTATATGGACTATCCTGAGTTATCAGCAGCTCAAGAGCTGCATTATATGCATCAAATGTTTCGTTCAGAAATGGTTGATGAAAACAGGAGAAAATGATGGAGGAATGTGTAAGAACCTTCTAGAGAAAGCCAATTCCAGCAACGGCAATTTCCACAACATCAAAGGTACAAAAAGTTTAGAAAGAATTGATTATGTGACTCCATGGGACAATAATTATATTATCACTGAGTATGTTCATTGCAACAATTATTCTGCTGTGAGCACATCTTCCACCGTATATAGACCAACTATTGTTTCACTATGACTGTAATTACTTCTTTAAGTGTATATATGTAATAACTTTCTTATCTTTCAGTGTTATATGTTTTATTATAACCTGTATACTTCATTGTAAAATGTACATTCCTACTTAACATACTTTATGGTGAATGTCAAATGCTTTCCCATGGAAATAGTACTGTATTGCTTTGTTAAACTCGGTAGTCACATTCTGTATAATTAAGTTCTTTGAAGAAAATTTTCATGTATAATGTATTTAGATATTTTTGGACTTTTTTCTGTCCTGATTTATTAGTTTAAGGTGGAGCTTATCTCCCCAGGCCTCTACTGAAAATGAACATGTATCCAGTTAGACTAGCCAGGTCAACTAATGTAAAATAAAATAAATAAATAAAAATAAATATTAATTTATCTGGTTATATGTTAAATGGGCATGAGACTGCTGTACTCAATCTAGGTCTCAAGTTTGTTCCTACTGTCATGCCGAGATTATAATTAATCAAGAAAGATGTTTTCTGTTTAATCAGGAAGTTGCATTTATGGAATTTTTTTCAACGCAAAAGTGATAACAATCTTGCTAGAGAACAATATTCTGTTGAATCATATGATACTTATCTTAGTTTTATTCATGTGCCTCTGATGTGGGAAATCTTGATGAATGTAATGCATATTTTAAACTAAATGGTTGCCTTTTAAGTGAATTTATTCCACCATTTAATCATGAAGATGTGCAGCATTTCTCAGTTACGGTTCAGTTTGCAGTGGAAAATGTTTTTAAGGAATTTGTTAGAAGTTGGGACCAGGTAAAATATAATTTAACCAAATTAGAGTGGCAAACCTTACAGGAATTGTGTAATAAGAATTAAATTATTTTTAAGCCAGCTGATAAAGGAAATAAGCTGGTTATAGTACATTATGCACAGTATCTTAAAATGTGCTATGATCATTTGAATGATGCTGATATGTATGATGTAGTTCAGACTGAACAGTATAAGAAGGTGATTCAGAACTATTAGGAGCTACAAGGGCTATAGACTGGGATATTTTTCAGACGATGATGTTAATAAAAGATTTAATATTGATCGATGTGAGATGGCTGTTTTTTACTGCCTTCCTAAAGTGCATAAAAATGTTCATAATCCTCTAGGAAGACCGATTGTTTCAGCATGTCAATTTTTTTTGGATATAATAGGTGTCTTTCTTCATAATTATTTATTAGGTATAGTTAAAAAACAAATTTCATATATCAATGATATGTTTGACTTTTTGAGTAAAATATCTGGTATTTAATGGGGGAAAGATATGTATTATTTTTTTATAGACGTGAGAAGTTTATATACCAGTATTAAACATAGTCATGGAATTGAAGCCTTGGGGTTTGTGTTAGGGAATACCCCTGTGGCTATAAATATTACTGAATTTGTAGAATTTAGTTTGAAAAATAACTTTTTTGATTTCAGTGTCACTATTTACCATCAGAAACAAGGCACTGCCTTTGGGGCTTCTTTTGCCCTATGTATACTAATATTATGATGGGCCTGTTCGATTATGAATAGATATATATATATATATATATATATATATATATATATATATATATATATATATATATATATACACACACACACAGAAACTATTTTTAAAAAAATCATGTCTGCCAATATTACTTCTACATTGATGATCTTATTTTTATATGTAAGGGTGGACAGAAAGAAGTGAGTAAATTTGTGGATAATCTGAACAAAAACAGGTTTGGTCTGCAATTTGATACATCGGCCTGTGGTAGTCAAGTAGTTGGATATGAATTTAAACGGTATTTTTAGTGAAAATTTAGTTACAACAATGCATAGGAAGTTTCATGACAGTAACCATTTTCTTCATGGAACTAGTTTCCATCCACATCATCTTATAAATGATCTCCCATATGGTGAACTTATGAGAGTTAAAAGGTTATGTAATAATGCAGATATTTTAGAAAAAGAGCTTGAGAGGACAATGAAAATGTTCATCCCGAGAGGTTAAGAACTTCACTATATAGGGTTCAAAGGGATAATGTCAGCTATAGTAGGCATAATTTAAGGAATAATGCAGTAAATAATGTAGATTATAAGAAACAAATGTATATGGTATATGGTATGATTTGCTTAATGATCAAGTGACTGCAGTTAGTAAGCAGCACTGGAGCTATCTTCTCAGATTTAAAGAATTTTTTGAGTTGTGTAAATGCCCTATTTTCTCATTTAGGAGAGGAAGAAACATTAGAGACAGGCTTGTGCACAGTAAATGTATTACTCCATGTCAGAATGTGTGAAGGGTCCCTGTTTCTAATGGAACATATCCATGTGGGAAATGCATTTCATGCAAGTATGTGGTCTGTACTTTTGAATATATTAATGGTTATAGATTTACTGTGCTGAATAGGTTTTGTTGTAATACAGAATATATTATTTATGTTTTAAGATGCCTGTGTGGGATGTTTTATATAGGAGAAAGTAAAAGGGCTTTTAAACTTCGCTTACAAGAGCATGTGAGAGATATAAAAAATAAGAAACTTGAAAGCCCTTTAGCTCAACATTTTTGGAGCATCATAATGGTGACCCTGCGGGTTTGTACGGCACTATTTTATAAACAATGGAAAGAAATGAAGGGCTATGGATGTTAAAAAGAAGGTTTTGTGCAACAAATCTCTTTTTATATTGAAATATGGCACTTTAAATCCAGTGGGAATTAATATAACTTGTAACTGGAAAGTTTTAGTATGATTACTGTTCAATTAATTGTGCAATTTGTTTAATTGTTTAATTAAGAATGTTAATGGTGATGTATATAAAATGTGGTTTTGCACTGATTTTTGTACTCCATTGAAGGCTACTTCAGCCGAGGTGCTAGAGACAGAGATTAAACTACTTTCTGTGGTCACTGGTTTGTTGTATTTGCTGCTTTGTTGCCCTTTTTGGCGTTGTATTTGTTGCTGTGCTGCAAAGCTGTTTGCAAAGCGGAATAAGGCACCCATCCCGTTTTCTGAAGGGGCAATGGAGTGAAAGTTGAAATCCAGACCTATGTAGACATATCTCATGTGTACTAACATTTTCTACTGTGTATTTTTATAGATTCATTTTCCACATTACAACTGTTTCTCCCTTTGTTTTTTGTTTTTTTTTTTTGGGGGGGGCACTGCTTTCTGAATGCACTGCTTAGCACAAATGGGTTTGTCTGTGCTCATCTGGTTTGAATGAAGTGCGACAGTGCACAAACTGGATGAATGGATCACCCAAGGAGCAGACAGGACCCATACAGCCACAAATAAAAACATGACACATTCAATTAATACTAAACATGTCGCAAAGCAATGTACAGACATGAGCACTCTGTTTGAGTGATGGTAAGTGATATGCAACATTTCCAAATGTGGCAAAACAAAAAAGTGCACACTCCCAGTAGGCATGATATCTACAATTGGTGGGGAAATATCATTCTGTATCAGTCTTGATCTGTGGTAGGCATGGCAGGCACTCGTGGAGAAGGATTGGGATTCCATGCTCAAAGATGGGGTGTCCAGGAGTCCAAAGTCTTTGCTGGACTCCTAGTGAATGAACATGGGCCCAGGCTATTGAAGAGCAACTACTGTGGCTCTGATTATAAGTCAGAGGATGGAATAGTCTTGCATGGGCTTTGACCAGTGCTACTGGTATCCCCTGCACTGATGAGCAATGTAGACATCACTACAGCGACCTCCGTAGACGAAGACAGATACCCTTGAACATTGGATCGAGGAATGTAGGAATGGGGGCACCCGCCAATGTTTAAGTATTGATTACAGATACTACTTGTAAGAGTTAAAGACTGAATATAGTCAGGACTGGTATTCATAATGATGTTCCATTCTGTTATTTTTCACAGCCATCCCAGACCGAGAACTGAATGTGTAACCCATGCTGCTAGATTGGCACGGATGAGAGAAGCATGTGGTATGTATGCAGCAGAACAGTACTGTTACTGTATCATTAAAACTTAGATATTTTTTGGGTATCTTCTACAGTTGTATCAAAGTGTGCATGCATATCTCAACTGTAACAGCAAGTATGTATGCATTAGTCTGTAAGCCAAACCAACAGTACACTATTAGACAGTAGTCAGTGACTGTTGGTTCACATCCCACACTTCCCAGCTACACAATACTGTTGATTTGTCATACAGGCTTACTACTTATTACTTTTTTAAGCATAGCTTCTGTTCTAGTCTCCATTTTAAACTCTTATCATGTTTTCCTTTTAACATTCCCGTCTCTTTTCTTTGCCTGTACTTTTGATGTCAGTTACTGGTAAGGGTGACATTCTGTTACCTGTAACCCAAACTTCTGATTGGGCTTAGCCCACTATTTCTTGATTTTTTTTCCTCCCAAGTTATTTGCTCCCCTGATTGTTGCTCCTTTGCTAATTTTCTATACTAAACAACTTCAGTGTAGCACGAATACCGATACTAACAAACAAAACATGCTAGCTTTGGACCACACCGGTTTAATGTTAAGTGCAGCACATTTGATCCTTTGTCTCATGGAACTTCCTGAAGTAAATGTAAATATTCTATAATATTATTTATGGTTATTGGGTAAAGGTTTGCATCCAAAATCTTACTTTGTCCATGTTTCATGACACTCCCCTTCATTTCTTTCCACTTTGATTTGTAGTTTTCTGCTTGTGTTGTCTGTATGAGCCTTAACCGTGTAGTCCTTAGTATGCTTCCTTCAAGTTTGACACTCCTAAACCACTTGATTCAGGGGGGGAGGGGGAGTTGGCCCACTTATTTGAAATAAATTCCTTCAGTTGTTCATATTTCACAGCTTCTCCTTTTGACAAAAATGTGCCTGACCTTTATACAATAATAGAGATTAGAAACATTTTCTCTGCTTGTGCCGACCTTTATACAATAATAGAGATTAGAAACATTTTCTCTGCTTGTGCCGTCCTTTATACAATATTAGAGATTAGAAATATTTTCTGTGCTTGTACCGTTCTGTCCATATCTGTAGTTAAAAGTTTCTGACTTTTCAGTGTGTGTGTATCCTCTTGTTTATTCTCATCCCACATATTGGCTGTTAAAATAGGTGTGTGGATTAAAAATGTTTCTAAGTACTTTGTGTTGTAATGTCCCAATAAATGTGGATATTCATGAACCAGTTCATGAGTGGCAACATGGGCTTCTGCTCAAAACTTTGCTTTATCCTTGTTTATTTTTATCCTAAAAAAAAAAAAAAAAACTTGAAACTTCCCCAGAATGTTTCATAACACTGATGTATCCTTTTCTGGATTTATTAAGTGCAAAATAATATAATCTGCAAAACAAAGGTAATTTATTTTGAGTACCATAAGATCATAGGAGGTTACTAGGCTGTTGTCCTTGAGGCCTTTATAAGCTTAGCCAAGAGTTTAGCCCATATTTAGACAAATCAGCACCTGATGCCCTGTCCAGAAGGACACCGGTGGAATCCCAGGGGTATATTTTCTGTTTCCCATCCAGTTATCCAGGTTGCGCTTAAAAAGGGGTAAAGAGGTACTCTGCTTGATGTGGAGAGGGAGTCTATTCCATTGATAGGGGAGTCTCTGGGACACAAATCTGTTCCACCAACAAGTCTTGTTGATATCCAGGTTGAGGCTGCATGTGCAAGTTACTCGAGTGGAGCTTGACTTGTGGATATGCAGCAGTACCAGCAAGGTGGGGTCCATGATCACCTTGTATGCCAGACAGAGGTCACCTCTGAGGAGTCTGTATGAAACTGAGTAGAGGCATAGGGCTTTTAGCCTATCTGTGTAGGGTAGATGTTTGAGGCCCTGGATTCTCCTGTTGAGGAACCTCTGCTGTCCCTCCAGCTGCTGCATATGCTTTGCAAGGTGTATGCTGAATGGGGCATTTTACTCAATAAACCAGGAACCAAAAACCCAAACAGGGAGAATGGATAAAACAGCTTTATTGACCAAGTAGTTAAGTGCTTTCTTCCCATAAGGGACTTCTTCAGAACTACTCCAAAAAATATTCACTTCCATTAAATACATCCTAAAAAAGAAATCACATGAATAAAATTAATTAACTAATTAGCAACTCTCAACATTTAAGGTGGTCTACCAAAAATATATGTATATCACATACTAAAATTCCTGCATATATTTTATAACAAAATATTAACAATAAAATTCAAAATCATAATGACATATATTTCCATATGTTTATAACATTTGCATACTAAAATTACTCAAAACTCTTTAATTTTAAAATAGGGGCAATGGATAGGGCTTCATTTAACTCAGGAACTTTTTGTGCATCTAACACCAATTGCCACATAAATTCCCTTACCAATAAATGCTCATCAATTATTCTTCCCCTTGCATCTCTACAAAGTTGCTCTACAACAAAATATTTAAAAACATGTGTTGGGAAAACCTTTATATTCCTATATAACGCGTTAAATGTGTTTTTGTACGTGTGTCCCTCTCATGTTCGTAAATCCTTGTTTTAACCTTCCTAGTCGTTTTGCCTATATAAAAAGCTAAACAATTTTGACACTTAGCAGCATAAATAACCCAGCTGGGCTCACAATTATATTTACCTTTAACTTTTACTCTATGTCCATTTAAGCAAAAAGACCTCCCCTCTAATGCATATTTACAAGAGGAGCAGCAACCACACTTGTTTATTTTATTCTGTGTACTCAAGCTAAAAGGTACAACCATTTCAAAAAGATCCTTAAAACATGTACCCCTTCTATACACAATTGTTGGCACAGACCCCAACACTTTAAAAAGGTGGATGTTAAAGGAAATAACAAACCAATTCCTCCTAATAAAGGTTGCAATATTTGATGAATGTAAAGAAAAGGTAATAATACATGGTCTAAAAAATATTATTTCTATTATTATTCACAGCCAATTCCCCTTCAATTACCATTCCATAACCTTGATCATTTACATTATTTATTCCTTAATTCTGGTTATCTTCCACATGCATTGTATCCACCTCCACTCCATTACCAAGTAGAGGTTTGTAAAAACCAGAACATCTTTTTTTCACCACCTCATCTTTGATAGGTATCAAAAAATGTTGGGGGTACCCATGTTTCTCAAACATACATATAAGTATATCCACTTCCCTTAACAATGTCACATAATTGGACGCCATTCTGGCTAGCCTAACCAGCTGCCCTTTGACGACAGCCTTCTTCTGAAAAATAGGGTGACAACTTTGAAAATGTAAATAGGCATTTGAAAACGTAGGTTTACGATGTATAGTAGCCTCGAATATACTCCTCTCATAATTTTTTGTGATCTCCACGTCTAAAAAAACAATCCTATCAACATCATAAGTATGTACGAACCTTAAAAACTCAGTGGTACTATTAATGTACTCTAAAAATCCAATAAGTTTATTCTTGTTATCTCCCCACAAAATAAATATATCATCCAAAAAGCGGGTAAAAAACAACAGACTTTCCACGTAAGGTGAATTGAAAACATAATTGATTTCCCAAAAGGGCATAATCAAGTTGGCAAATATGGGGGCACATGCCGCCTGCATAGCTACCCCAGCAGATTTCCTGAAAAGCTGACCTTCAAAATATAAAAAATTATTTTGTAACACAATTTCCTTCAAACTGAGCAATAAATTAATACAGTCCTGGGATAATAATTGCAATTCATTCAAAATGTCTTCAAACCACCCTAAACCAGCCCCATGGGGGATAACTGAGTACAAATTACAAACATCAATAGTAACCAAAAAAACAATCTTTTTCAAAACATGTCGTGGATAGTTTAGTTAAAAAATCCCATGAATCTCGACAAATTTGTGGAATAAATGACAAACATGCTTTGAGATTATGATCTATAAACTTTGAAATAAAATAAGTTTTACTTCCCTTCCCATCGACAATTGGTCTAAGTGGGGGGGGGGGTTAGATAAATCTTTATGAATCTTGGGCATTCCAAATATCCCAGCTACTACTGGATATTTATTATAGAGATAATCATATTCATTCTCATCAATCTGACCTTGCATTAACATATCAAATAATTGTGCATCTATCTTCCCATAAGCAATATGTAGCTCATTTTTTGAAACCTCTTCATATTCATCAGTAAACAACAAAACATTAATTTTGTTTATATAATCCACCAAGTCCATAATGATCACACCCCCGCCCTTATCGGGCTTCATAATTCTCACAGTTTTGTTCGTGACAATATTCCATAATACTTCCCTTTCTTCTTTATTCAAATTATAAACAGGATTTGTAACAGACTCACCCAAAGAGGGGCGTATATCCCTTTCACACAGTGATTCAAACACTGTCATTTCCCTATTACATGGTGGAATAAAGGTACTAGATCTCTTAAGATATGTGTCACAATTAAACTCAGTCCTTACAGTGGTAGTATTTTCAAACCAAAGAGCCAAGTTGCACTTCCTTACAAACAACTTTAAATTAGTCAATGTTTGTCCAATTTTTGCCCTCACTGAGGGAACAAAATTAAAACCTTTTGACAGCAAATTAGCATGCTTATAATTATAATGTTTGTTTGAATAATTATACAAAACAAAATCAGACTCAGTATTCAGTACCTTAAAGCAATTGTCCGTTTCAAACAAATTCATTAGTTGTGTCTCGTTCCCTTCTTTTTGTTGTTGTAGTTTTATTTTTAGTCATGCCCCCTGTTGTTGGTAAAAATCCTCATTATGGATGTTACCACCATGACCATCCAAATTCTGTGCTTGAATTCGTTCTGATCTTCTAAGTCCACCGTTAACATTTGAATCTGAAGGAGTTGATGAAGTTGGCGTATGCGTATCATGTACCAACTGAGCCATTGATCGTTGCCCAGAGACCGAAGTGCTTCCTCCCTTTTTATTGGATAGATCTGGATATGCCAACCCATTACCATACGCCAAACTGTCTCTTTGAAACTTTTTTTGTTTCCGAACTAATATTTCATCACATTCTTTATCAATTCTACCAAAAATATTTGTTAGGAGTTGGTAGTCTTAAAAGAAAGGTAACAGAATAGAGTGAAATAATTGTATCAATGCATTGTATGTTGCATACGACAGTGCTAAAGTTCTCCCTTTTTCCTTCTCACCCCAACCCTTATCTTCTTTTTTTTTATTTACTTGTTTCCACAGCACAGCAGAGTAGGCCTGCCCCACAGGCTCTTCCTGCTTCCACTCCACCAGCTATGGCACCTAAGACCAGCATGTCTGGGTTGCAACCTGGCAGCAGCCCCTCTGCTGGCCCACGACATGGCCCCTCAGGTAGTTCTGCCCTGCAGGATAGGCCAGTGGTTCCCTGCAGGAGCAGTGTCAGAGGTGGTGATTTTATCACCTGTGATGAATTGCCAGGATTGGTGTGTAGGATTATGAGCCACACCATTTGTGCATACTTACACCAGATGGAGACACTGATCTCCATCATTGTGCTAAATAACATGAGAAGGAGACACAGACATTAGACACTGTAGCCATTGGTACAATGAGGTGACAGAGATGACAGTCCAGTGGGTGATGACTTGATTCTCACTGTCACCCAACTTGACGTCCGTGGGTTCATGATGTCCCCTCCCTCACCCCAATGGTGTTCACCAAACTTCTGTGTCCTTCATGATCCCTGTGTCTTGTCTTGTATGTCCTGTGTGTCTATGATTGTTTCATCTCTACCCAATCAACCTGACCCAGACATACCAACGTCCCTTCCCCAACATTCCTCTCTCACTCTCAAAAAAATGGGCATCTGTCCCACAAACAAATATTTGTCCTATACATAACTCTACATTTTGCAAACATGTATTCTTGACAAACTTGATTCGATTCAATTGGATATACAACATGATGGCATTGTTGTCACCCTCTCTTTGGAGGTGACTGGAAATTCAGCTAATATTCTGCACATCTGAACATTTTTTACTGTTGAATAAATGGATAGCCATGGTTCTCTCCTACCACTCTCCTGCACATGCCTGTCATCCTTTCACTTTGTTATTCTCCCTGCTTGCTCCCCATTTCACCACTGTCATATCTTCCATATTTATTTTCTATAAAGACTTCACCAACATGCATCAATGGCAAAAAGCAGTCACAAGTCTTAGATAAAGCTGTATTCAAAACCAGTATAATCTAGCCTAAAAATCTGTGTATTACTGCATTGAGTGCATGAACATATGCTGCCACAGAGTCAGTTAATTAGCAGCTATATTTTAGAGACTCCATACCAACTATCACATTTTAAAAATGAAGCTCGAGTTTGCACATTGCTTACATGGGTCAGCTCAAGTGGGTGGGCAGTCACCTATATTCCTGTAGATAATGTCCATTTTGTTGCCTTCCTTACCCTTACACATAACACGTTAGTCATATGGGATATTAGTGGTATTGCTTATTATATTTCATATTACTTTGTGTAGTAAGATAGGGCCGTTTGTTAATGTTTTCACATGTATTTTATGTCACAAAAAGAAAAAGGACAGTAAACACCAGTAAGACAACATAGATATAAAGATTATGGTAGCACAGCTACCAGCGGGATTGCACATAGTTAAGCAGAGCATAAACTCAAGTTGCATTTCTAAAGTGTGATAGTTGGCATGGAATCTCTAAAATATACTTGCTAATTAACTAAATCTGTAGCAGCACATGTTAATGAATTATTGTTGAACGCAGATATTACTGGGTTCAGTAATGGGTGTAGATAGTACAGTTTCAAGTGTCTATAATACTTTTAAATATATTTACGTATATTGCTGCCATTTCACTTTGCTTCATCTTGGTGCACGATGCGCACCATCATGCAATTGCTACAAAGATAAGAAGTAAAAGAAAGCAATAATGCTGTATACAAAATAAATGAATGTCGCACAATAATGCTGTATATAAAATAAATGAATGTCACACAATAATGCTGTATACAAAATAAATGAATGTCGCACAATAATGCTTAATACAAAATAAATGGATGTCGCACAATAATGCTTTATACAAAATAAATGGATGTCGCACAATAATGCTTTATACAAAATAAATGGATGTCGCACAATAATGCTTTATAAAAAATTAATGGGGAAGATAGGACAATGGTAATATAGATAGGAAAGTGGCAAGAACAGGGGAGTACAAAGGATAATCCTTGCTAAACCCTGACAGTTACTATCGATTGCATAAAATACATGTGCTACTTAAATGACTCTGTGGCAGCATGTGTTAATGCTTTGTTGTTGGAGGCAGATGTTACTAGGTTTGAATACCTGTGTAGGCAGTACTTTTACAAGTGTTTATGATACTCTTAAATACATTCATTTATATTGCTGACATTCGCCATTGGTTTGCATTGGTGCTCAATGTGCACCATCTCACAATTATGCTTTAAAGAAAAGAAATGGGGAAGAAAGGAAAGTGGTAAAATATGGAGCAAGCACGGGGGGAAACAAAGTGAAAGGAGGGCAGGAATGTGCAGGAGGATAGTAGCAACTGTGACAACAACACAATCATGTTGTATTGCCAATTGGACCGAATCAAGTGTGTCAAGAAGAGATATTTGCAAAATGGGAGCTATATATGAAACAAATATTTTTTTTGTAAGATCGGTGCCCATTTTTTTTTTTTTTTGAGAGAGGAATGTTGGTGAAGGGACGTAGGCCTGTCCGATTCAGGTAGGCTGGCTAGGTGAGGAAGCAATCGCAGACAGACAGGACATACAAGACAAGACACAGGGATGGTGAAGAATGCAGGTGGTGGATAAATACCATAGTTAGGATGATGGTGGGGACATCACAGACTCATGGATGTCAAGCTGGGTGACAGTGAGAATCGAGTCATCACCCACTGGGCTGTCATCACTGTCATCTCACTGTGTCACTGGCTGCAATGCCCAATGTCTGCATCTTCTCCTGGTATGTTGTACAAGATGGAGAGCAGGCAATCCATCCAGCATAGGCATGCACCAACAGTGCAGCACACAATCATATGCACTAACACGGGCAGTTCATCACTAGTGATAAATTCAAATCCTGCACCACTGTTCCCAGAGAGAAGCAGTTGTCTACCCTGCACAGAAGAACTGCCTGAAGGCCCAGGTAGTGCAGGGACAGCAGATGGGTTGCTGCCAGGTTGCGTCCCAGACATGCTGGGCAGCAGTGCTGTAGCTGGTGGAATGGGGGCAGGAGTATCCTGTGGGACAGGCCTGAGTTCTCATGCTGTCCTTTGTGGAAAGAAAAAAGAAGATAAGTGATCAGGTGAGAGAAAAAAGGAGGATAACATTAGTTACTTCATATGTGACATACAAAACATTGATACGATTTGACTCTATTTTGTTATGTTTACTTTTAAGACTACAAATTCCTAACAAATTAATTTATTACTTTTAAGACTACACAGTTCACAACAGATGCTGACTGTAGTACATACTGCTGCAAGCAATCCTTGATCTGTGCATATATTACCATATGTGTGTTCACATTACCCTGGTTACAGCTTAGAGTTTACAGCAGGCCATTTGTGCCACTGGTATAGAGGTTTGAAGTTACACTGCAATAATGATGAAAACTTAACAATTATGTATATTTGGTAAGTGTGGTTTTTGAACCCAAAACCTCTAACTGCTCTCTAATACTATACTGTTATTTTGCCCTACAGACTAATGCATGCATGGTTTTCTTTTACTGTTGAGAGATGCATCTCACTGTTATTTGAGAATATGGAAGTGTTGCTTTATGCTACTGACTAAGGCATGCATACTTTTTTTTTACAGTTGTGATATGCATGCTCAGTTTTATACAACCAAATAACCTGTCTTCAACTTTTAATGCCTCAGTAACAGTACTGTTCTGATGCATACATACCACATGCTTCTCGCAGCCTTGCCAATCTCATGCCATGGGTCATCGCATTAAGATCTCTCTCCATGGCAGCTGTGGAAAAAACAGAACAGAATACCATTACAAATTCCAGTCTTGACTTTATTCAGCTTTTAACTCTTACAAGTAGTCACTGTAACTAAATTCCTTGATTCAATGGTTGAGGGTATCCGTCTTCGTCCTCCTGACGTCGTCAAAGTCGTGTCAACATTGTTCATAAGTGCAGGGGATAACTGTAGCACTGCTCAAAGCCCTGGCAACACTATTCCATGCTTCAGATTTGTTTTCTGAGCCTGAATAGTTCCTTTGCAGTAACTGGGGCCCATGATGCTAAACTAGGAGTCCGACAAAGACATTGAACTCCTGGACACCCCACTCTGCACTCAGAAGCAAACTCCCTCACCAGAAACAGCAGACATGGCTAACAGAGACCAAAACCAATGTAGAATGAGGATTTCTTGCCAACTGCCCTTTATATCTCAATGATCTGCCACTAGTTTCAGTTATCACATGCTTACTGGGTGTGCACACAGTGTTTGAAAACATTATGCAATGCTTACCATTGTGCAAACATGGTGCATGGGTTCTCCACTTCCAGTCATTGTGCTATGTGGTGAATCTCGCAACCAGTGGCCAAAAAATATAAATTAAGAAAATTAGAGAAAGAGCAAAGCAAATTCCATGCTGTCATACTATCCTTGGGCAGAATCACTGCTATCTGTCTCATAGCTCTCAACCTTCCATCTTCGATAAGAGGAACAGTAACCCTCATAATGTGAAACAAATGGGCAATATGTGGAAACCATACTAATGACTTACTAACAGAATACCATTATGAATTCCAGTCTTGACTTTATTCAGCTTTTAACTCTTACAAGTAGTCACTGTAACTAAATTCCTTGATTCAATGGTTGAGGGTATCCGTCTTCGTCCTCCTGAGGTCGTCAAAGTCATGTCAACATTGTTCATAAGTGCAGGGGATACTTGTAGCACTGCTCAAAGCCCTGGCAACACTATTCCATGCTTCAGATTTGTATTCTGAGCCTGAATAGTTCCTTTGCAGTAACTAGGGCCCATGATGCTAAACTAGGAGTCCGACAAAGACATTGAACTCCTGGACACCCCACTCTGCACTCAGAAGCAAACTCCCTCACCAGAAACAGCAGACATGGCTAACAGAGACCAAAACCAATGTAGAATGAGGTTTTCTTGCCAACTGCCCTTTATATCTCAATGTTCTGCCACCAGTTTTAGTTATCACATGCTTACTGGGTGTGCACACAGTGTTTGAAAACATTATGCAATGCTTACCATTGTGCAAACATGGTGCATGGGTTCTCCACTTCCAGCCATTATGCTATGTGGTGAATCTCACAACCAGTGCCAAAAAATATAAATTAAGAAAATTAGAGAAACGGCAAAGCAAATTCCATGATGTCATACTATCCTTGGGCAGAATCACTGCTATCTGTCTCATATATCTCAACCTTCCTTCTTCAAAAAGAGGAACAGTAGCCCTCATAATGTGAAACAAATGGGCAATACGTGGAAAACATACTAATGACTTACTAACATCTTAAAGTAATGTGGAAGTTCATGCAACATGAACTGTTTAAGACCCAAAATAAGGTATGTAAGAGGTATGTTAGGTGTAGTCTTGGTAGTCATAGTGGCATTTCATGCAAATTCTAGCAATGGAGCTGCTTCGACTTACGCATATTGCTATCCATGTTCACTTGCAAGCTTTCATGGCCAGCAACTGTATAGAGAAATGATATCCACTCCACATTCATATATGAAGTTTTGCATCCAGCAAGACTGCTGCAAGCCACAAAACCTTATTTATGAGCACTGTGCCTCAATAATATGCATGGCATGATGCTTGATGAGAAATGAGAAACATCATGTTTGTGGTAACACTCTGTGAGGCTCTGCATAAAGCCTGCACAGAGTTTATTGAATCCTGGGGCTTATGGCTGTCTTTTGCCTGGGAAGCTATCTTAGATTCATAGGTTCATAGGTGTGCTCTAGGCTAATGGCCCTGAAGCCTTTACAAGCCTAGCCCATAGGATTACCCTGACATTGTGCTACCCGACCTTAGTTCCCAGTGCCTTTGTCGAGTACAGCCACTGGATTGATCCCCAGGGCGAATTTTCTATTTCCCATCCATTCTTCAAGATGTCTCTTGAAGACGGCCAGTGAGGTGCTCTGTTTGACATGTATGGGAAATCTATTCCATAGCATGGGCAGTCTGTGGGTTATGAACCTGTCCCGCGAGCACATTCTGTTGATTGTGGTAATGAGGTTGAGGTCTCTGGAGTATGTAGTGCAGAGGGATCGGGATTTCTTTAGATGTAGCATTTCTAAGACAGCAGGTTCAGAAATGTCTTTGTAAGTCAAACAGAGATCGCCATTAAGTAGACGATATGAGATAGAGAATAGCTGGAGTTTTTTTTTAATCTGTCCATATAGGACAAGTGTTTAAAGCCCAAGATCCTTTCTGTGAGGTACTTTTGTGGCCTCTCCAGTTGTTGCAATTGACTAGTGAGGTACATTGTATTCAATGATTGGCCTAATGATGGAAGAGTAGAGGGAGACAATGACCTCTTTCTTCCTGGATGCAAAACCCTCAGTAATGAGATGTGCCCCATAGAAGGACTTTCTGACCACAGTGGCAATGTGGTGGTCAAAAGAAAGTTTGCTGTTAACCTGTGTTCCCAGATTTCTCATAACGCCTTCTGTGTTTAGTGGACTACCATCGATGTGGTAATTCATGGGAACCGGGTTTTTACCAAAGGTGATGACGACACATTATTTGGCACTGAGTTTAAGGCCATGGTTCTGTAGGATGTCAACATCACTTGGGAATTTAATAATAGCTCCCAACTCATAATCGTGTGTGAACTTTGTCAGCCAGAGTCCCTTGGTGTTGGCCTGGACTTCAGAGAAGTAGATACCAAATAGGAGAGGACCCAGGACAGAACCCTGAGGGACTCCAATCATGACTGGTCGGCAGTCTGACTTGGAGTCAGCTACTTTCACACTGTGGGTTCTATCTGTGAGGCAGTTTGAAATACACCTGGTGATATAGGAGTTGATGCCTAGCATATTGAGTTTTTCTATGATTCCTGAGTGGGAATGGTATCAAAGGCCTTGGCCAGATCAAGGTAGGCTGTTTGAACCACCTTGCTTTCATCCACAGCTCTGGTGACTGACTCAAAGAAGCCGAACAAGTTGAGCAGGCATGATCTAACCTTCACAAAACCAAATGTGTGGGATCCAGAGTTTGGAGGTTCCCTATATCCTTATTTATTAGGTCCATGATGATGCATTCCATAGCATGGCATATCAGACTTGGGCTAATGGGGTGATATTTCTCGGGGTCTGTAGTTGCTCCTTCTTTGTGGAGAGGGATGACTGTAGAAGTGCACTATTCAGTAGGGACAAAACTTGAGGTGAGGTTGTGATTGAACAGGCACACAGGTAATGTGCCAATTCATTCTGTAGTTCATGTAGAACACAGCCAGGAATATTATCAGGTCCCATAGAAGCTGTATTCTTGGCCTTGGATGGTGCTGTTTTAGCCTGTGCAGCAGTAATACTGGGTGTCTGGCAATTTACTGGTATTGTGATTGGTCCTTTTGGGGGAGGAGAGGAGTAAAGTTGGCACTGAATCTGTCAGCCAGTATATTGGCAATATCTGTTGGCTTGGTATAAGAGGCACCATTGTGCAGTAGCTCAAAGCAAATCTGGGTATTGCCATGGAGATTCTTTACATAGCTATAGAAGGCCTTGTGGTTGTCTTTACTATCTGCTGCAATTCTGTTTTCATAGCTAGCTTTAGAGGATTTGAAGAGGGATCTCAACTTTTTGTTGAGGCTGATAAGGGAGTTTTTCCACTCTTGGGACTTCACCTTATTCTGCATCAGTTTCCTCCTCCTGTTGTAGAGTTTGTTCATGGCAGGGGACCACCAGATTGGCTTCCTTTTTTGGAGGAGTGCATCTTGGTTCTATTGGGTGTGGTGAGATCCATGCATTTGTGTATGGGTTCATACGATGCATTGGTGTATGATTCGGTGGTCATGCAACTATTGCCCATTTGCATGGGTGCCGTGAAGTTAGCCACCTCTGTTTTTAGGAGCACAAAGTTAGCTTTGGAAAAGTTTTTCATGGTGATTACCTTTGTGGGGTGGTGGGTTGGCAGGGATGTAGATTTCTAGGGTGATCTAACCAGGGATGCATTGACTATTGATGTAGAGCAATGGTCACCCATGTTAGTAAAGACCAGGTCAAAAATGTTGCTTCCTCTAGTGGGGGTAACAATGAGCCGGTCCAGGGCATTGGAATTAATGAATTCCAGGAAATGTTGAGCAAGTGTATTGGTACATGAGTAGTTTTCCCATTTAATGGAGGGGTAGTTGAATTTGCCCAATATGAGAATGTTAGGTTGGACCCTAATATTTTCCAAGGTGCTTAGGAATGTGGACTGTGATTCTTGGGACATGGTTGGGGACGTATAACAGGCTGCAACCTGAATCACTGTCTTACCCAATGGTAGCTGCACCTGAAGTATCTCTGATGCATTATGTTGGGCCACCAGTCTGGAGGTGTGTGCATTCTTTATGAATATGGAAACACCACCACCTTTGAAGCTTCAGTCCAAGTTCTGAGGCTGAAAGATATGGAATGAATTATAGCCTGGTAGTGCAAGGGTGCTTTCTGCTGCCTCGAACCAGGTCTCTGTTACAGCACAAATGTCAATTTTCTCCATTTTAAGGAGTGCTTCGAGCAAGTGCATTTTGAGATTTAGACTTCTAGCGTTGAGCAGCATGACCTTCAGATTGCATTTGTTTGTAGCTGTTATGGTGGTAATTTGGTCTTTGGAACACCGACTAGAAAGGCACTATAAGGGTGGCAAGAGCCATGGCCAGTATCTGGAAGCCCAGGGGTGACAGATCCAGGCCATCTCTGACAAAGCATTGAGGTCTGTCAGTTATGTCATCCCAGGCAGACAGATACTGGATCCCCTTGAAATGACACCAGAAACTTAGTCAAATGTTGAAATCAATAATTTTCTGCTTGTACTGTGGTATCACTCTGGGTGATGGTAGGATGCTGCTCAGGGCTAGGATCATACTCACCTGGGCTACATAATCCAATAGCTCCTCCATGTCTCTTTTCATGTAGTCCAGGGAGGTACATATCAGGTCATTCACACCCACTTGTATAATGACAGAGTCATATTTGTATCTGTTGAGGGACCTGAGTGCGAGCATTATGTGCTGAATCTTGGCACCTGACAGGCAACTGACTGTTACTTTCTCCTTATTCAACCTTGGAAGTGGGACATCAGTGTGCCTCACTACTGAGTCACCTATAACTTAGTGTGCTGGGCATGCTGTTTTGCCTTAGGGACTTTGGTTGAGTGGCACACTGTTTAGGAGAGTTATGAGTCTCATGATTAGTGTTGTGTTGTGGTGGTAGAGTTTGTTTCTGCCTTGGAGGCCTCTGCTGTTTGGGTAGATTTTTATTGAGAGCCTCCATGAAGGTGTGTGTGTGGTTTGTGTTTTTATGTGAAGGCAGTGCTGGTGTGTGTTCTGGTGGGCTACTGAATTTTTTTGAACTTCTGGAAAGCTGATAGATTTGCTGTGCAGAGCTGGACTCTATTTCAAACTGATAAGTGCACTTTCTGCAACTTAACTTGCACTGTGTTGTATTTATACACTTGTCTATTATTTATAGTGGTGCTGTATTGTTTCTGTTTCTCCCACCCACACTCCCTGTTCTTGCCTTGGTGTTAACTTGGTGGCTTTGAAACTGCCTGCCCCTCTTGTAAGTTTGTATCTGGATACTCCTTCTGGACCTATCTCATTTGCTCACATATCTGAGTGCAGTGAGATCATATTCTGATTTCAGGCACTCCTACTGTGCACAAAGAGAGCATTTGAGAAGGACAACCCATGTAGCCTCTTAATCCTGCTGTGTTCCCTCCCTCAAAAAAAAAAAAAAAATATATATATATATATATATATATATATATATATATATATATTTTTTTTTTTTTTTCAGCTGCTCTTACAGTAACTGTCTTAGTTGCTGTTTTGCATGCTGTTAACTGTTCAGTTGTTCTTACTCTGCACTTATTACTGCTTGTTAGTAGCCTTCTAATTTAATGTCTTCTGCACTTGTTTTTTAGTCATTTGTTAATTTAATTGCATTTAATTAAACTGTATTTGCAGTAATATTGATACACATGTGCTAGTATGCACTGCATTTGAATTGTATTTACTGCTGTTTTAGCTGCTTTTCTGTAAAAAAAAAAAAAAAAAAAAAAAAAAAAAAAAAAAAATTCCTAGCTTGTTTCTTGCCTTTCCTGTAACTTATCTAGTCCAGATACAGACTTGCTGTATCCAGGACTGTTGGTAAGCTTCTGAGCCCCGCAAGTCTTTCTGTGTTGGAGGGAAGCCTTCTAACTTATCAGTGGGAGTGGTAAGCACTAGGTAGCCTATCTACCACAAGAGGAGTGGTTCCTGGCCCAGAAATTGTAGCTACTGGCCATTTGGGCAGTTTATTTCCCATCTCTTTCAACTTTCTGGTTTAAAAGCCGCACTTGTGCTTGTTTCCCACCTTTCCTGGTACTAGCCTAGTCCAGATACAGAGTTGCTTTATCCAGGACTGTTGGTAAGCTTCTGAGCCCCACAAGCCTTTCTGTGTTGGAGGGAAGCCTTCTAGCTTATCAGTGGGAGTGATAAGCACTAGTTAGCCTATCTACCACAAGAGGATTGGTTCTGGCCCAGAAATTGTAGTTTATTGGCCATTTGGGCAGTTTTTTCCATCTCTCTCAACTTTCTGGTTTTAAAGCCCGTGTTTGCACTTGATCCCCACCTTTCTTGTAACTAGTCTAGTCCAGGTACAGATTTGTTGTTTCCAGGTCTGTTTGTAAGCTTCTGAGCCCCCCAAGCCTTTGTGTTGGAGTGCAGCCTTTTAGCTTATCAGTGGGAGTGGTAAGTACTAGGTAGCCTGTCTACCACAAGAGGAGTGGTTCTTGGCCCAGGAATTGTAGTTTATTGACCATTCAGGAAGTTGTCCATCTCTTTCAACTTTCTGGTTTAAAAGACCACATCTGCGCTTGTTTCCCCTCTTTCCTGTAACTAACCTACTGGAAAGCACTAGAAAGCCTTAAACTGATACAAGCCTTCTAGCTTCAAAGAGAGACTTTGGAGTGATTGAGTATCAGTTTTCTGTATTTTCTTGCTGTACTTAACTGTTTTCCATCTAAACGCTGATTTTCCAGCACTTATTGTGATTTAAAAGCTTGTTTTTTTTCACATTTTGTACTTATTTGACTGCCTGCACTTGTAAAAAGTTGTTTTTTGTTTAAATAAATTCTTTAACTGTTGTAGGCTACACACTAAAGTGCGATAGCCTTTTCTGATCGCTTGTAGTCATTTAAAGCTGTTTTTAGTGTACTTTTTACTGTTTTTACCTTATCTTTTCAAAAAACAAATTATTGTTTCCCACCTTTCTAAGCTAGTATAGTCCAGTTTTCAGGCTAGTGCTGAATTCAGAGCTGTGTTACAAGTTTCTGAGTTGCCCATACCTTACTTGGATAGAGGGAAGTTTCTCTGTTCACCTGTGAGAGATGGGAACTTTGAGCAGCCCTCTGTCCCTGGAGGAGTGGTTCCAGCCCAGAAATTAGTAGTTTAAAAAATGCGTTGCACGGTTTTGTGCACCGGGCAGCACCAGTTAGCTAGGGTTGGATTATTCCCGGCTCCACTAAGTCTCCTCTTCAGTTTTTCACTTGAAACTAGTCTAACTCTCAACCTAAGCACTCAAAAAGCATCCTACAGTCCAGCACTTGCTCAGTCCTAATAGCAAGCACTAATATACCCAGACACTTGACTGCCCAGCAGTGCAAGGCTCTTTATCCACCCCTCACCAACCAAGCGACTAGTAGTTCACCCTACTATTCAGGCATGACCAAAGGGCAGCTTTAGGTGTACTCTCCAGTCCAGTTGGTGAATCTGGGTATCCTGAGGCAATGTTACAACTGCCTCATGTACACAGACAACCCTCTACTCCTACCACAAAACACTAACATATGTGAGAGATGCAATTATACAGCCAAATTGGAGGCTAAGGTATCTCCACCCAAGACCGGAACAGACAGTCTTGAGGAGAAGGTTAGCACTTGCACCACACCTCCAGCCTCACATAGACCTACTAAACCAGCACTGGCAAAACAATACACACAAATACACAAAATCATACTCGGAGGCTCTAAATAAAAACCTGCAAAAGCATCAGATAGCACCAAAGCAGACACCCACAAAACCTGCACCTCCCGTCACAAACCAGACAACACATAAAACACAAAATCAATGTGCCGCACAATCACAGCCCTTAAGGCGAAATAACAAACCTAACACACTAGTAATAGGTGACTCAATAGTCAGGCACACTGACGCCCCATTCACTAGGCTGGACAAGGAGAAGGTTACTGTTAGCTGCCTGTCGGGAGCCAGAATCTGCCACATAACACAAGCACTCAGGTCACTCCAGAACAAGTACAGATATGACTCTGTCATTGTTCACATTGATGTGAATGACCTGAGACGTACCTCCCTAGACTACATGAAAAGAGACATGGGAGAACTCTCTAATCATGTAGCCGAGGAGGGTATGACCCTGACCCTGAGTAGCATCCTGCCCTCACCAAGAATGATACCTCAGTATAAAGAAAGAATTATCAATTTCAACAATTGGCTAAGCTTCTGGTGTCACTCAAAGGGGATCCAGTGTCTTTCAGTCTGGGACGACATGCTCGACAAGCCACGTTGCTTCGCAAGAGACAGCTTGCACCTGTCACCCCTTGGCTTTTGAATACTGGCCAAGGCTCTTGCTGCCCCCATAGTGCCTTTTTTAGGCAAGGCTCAAAATTCAAACCCACCTTCGTAAACAGCACAAGTAAAAAAAATGAGGGTTATGCTACTCAATGCCATGAATTTAAATCTCAAAATGCATGCACTCGAAGCACTCCTAAGTATGGAGAATGTCGACATCTGTACAGTAACTGAAACCTGGTTCAACGCTCCAGAGAGCACTCCAGCACTACTGGGCTACAACTCATACCACACATTTTGGTCACAGAATACGGACCGAAACACAAAAGGAGGGGGTGTATCCATATTCATCAAGGATACCCACACCTCCAGGTTAGTGGCACAGCATGATACCTCTGAGATCATCCATGTGCAACTAACATCAGGCAAATCTGCAATACAAATTGTTCCCTGCTACAGATCACCCTCCATGACCCAGGACCACCACTCCACCTTTCTGGAGACACTGGAAAACATGAAGGTCCTACCGAATACCCTGATCTTGGGAGATTTCAATTACCCTACCATTAACTGAGAAACTACTTGAGTACAAACTCCCAGGCTCAGCGCTTCCTAGAATTTATCAACTCAAATGCCCTGGATCAGCTGGTAAACTCCCCTACCAGAGGCCACAACATATTGGACCTGGTTATCACCAACATGGGCGATAGGTGCTCCGTAGCGGAGGTCAACCCGTCACTGGTTAGATCAGACCATAAACTAATCACCCTGGATGTCCACACCCCACCACCACCCCCAACCAAGGAAACCACAGTGAAAAAATTTTCTAAAGCAAACTTCACCTTACTTAAGGCAGAGGTGGTAAGTTTCACAGCCCCCCACGCTAAAGGATAACACTGCCCAAGATGCAGAATCCTTTACAATTGCACTCTATGAGCACCTACAAGGATGCATGCATCGTGCCATCTCTAGCAAAACCAAGACTCACTCCACTAAGAGAAGGAAACCAGTCTGGTGGACCCCTGCCATAAACAGGTTATACAACAAAAGGAGGAAACAAGTTCAGAAAATAAGCAAATCCCAAGAAGGAAAGCCATCCCTGATCAGTATCAGTAAGAAACTAAGGTCCCTCATAAAATCATCCAAGGCTAACTTTGAAAGAAAAATAGCCAAGGATTCGAAAGATAACCACAAAGCCTTCTTTAGCTATGTCAAGTATCTAAGTGGCAACTCACAGATATGCTCTGAAATAGTGCAAAATAGCACAAAATATACTGAACCTACTGATATTGCCAACATATTGGCAGATAGATTCAGTTGAAACTTCACCTCCCTCTCACCTTCAAAAGGGCCCACAACAATACTGGAAAAGTGTAGTGTCCTGGAAATCACAGAAGCACAGGTGAAAATAGCCCTTTCAAAAGCCAAAAACACAGCATCAATGGGGCCAGATGGTGTCCTAGGCTGCGTCTTGCATGAACTACAGAACGAACTAACCCCCCATCTAAACACGCTGTTCAACCTCAGCCTCTCCACAGGCTACATGCCCATAGAATGGTGCACAGCAATGGTTATTCCTCTCCACAAAGGAGGGGCCACAACTGACCCTGGTAACTATTGCCCCATAAGCCTGACTAGCCTGGTCTCTCAAGACTATGGAGCGTATCATCATGGAACTCATTAACAAAGATATTGGGAACCTCCAAACACTTGACCCAACCCAGTTCGGCTTTGTTAAGGGCAGATCATGCCTACTAAACCTGGCTGACTTCTTCGGGACCATCACCAAGGCCATAGATGAGGAAAGGTGGTTCACACAGCCTACCTTGACCTCGCCAAGGCTTTCGACCCCATTCCCCACTCGGGTATTGCAGAAAAACTCACCAGCCTGAACATAAACCCCTATGTCACTAGATGGGTTGCCAACTGGCTTACAGACAGAACTTACACGGTAAGAATAGCGGGCTCCAGGTCTGACTCTAAACCAGTCACAAGTGGTGTCCTGCAAGGCTTGGTTCTGGGAACCCTACTGTTTGGCATGTATTTCTCAGAAGTACAGGCAAACACAGGAAGAGTATGGCTAACCAAGTTCGCCGATGACTGCAAACTGGGAGCCATAATTGACTCTCCAGCTGACATGGACATCCTCCAAAAGGGCCTTACTGAGACGGACACCTGGTGTCAAAGTCATGGCCTCAAGCTAAATGCCAAAAAATGTATAGTCATCCGGTTTGGGAAAAACAAAACACCCATGAATTACCACATAGGCAGCAGCCCTCTTAATGTAGAAGAGGCAATAAGAGATCTGGGGACCCAGGTAGATAGTAATCTCTTCTTTGACAATTATATTGCCAAAGTAGTTAGGAAATCCTTCTATGTGGCCCATCTAATTACTAAGGGGTTCGCATCTAGAAATAAAGAGGTTATAGTGCCCATCTACTCATCACTCATCAGACCCATCATAGAGTACAATACCTCATTTGGGATGTACCTCACAAGACACTTCCAACAGCTTGAAAGACTACAAAAGCAATTCACCAAGAGGATTACTGGCCTCAAACGTATGTCCTATGCAGCCTGACTGGAAAAACTCTGGCTGTACTCAGTGGCATATCGCTTACTCAGAGGTGATCTCTGCCTGACTTACAAAGCCATGTCCAACTCAGAATTGATAGACATGTTCCACCTAAAGAAATCCAAGTCACTGTGAGCTACGTGCTCTAGTGAGCTAAACCTCACCACAACAATAAATAGAACATGCTGGAGGGATAGATTCCTGTTACAGAGACTCCCCATGCTTTGGAACAAAATTCCTAACTACATTAGGCAGAGCCCCTCACTAACACTCTTCAAAAGAAGCCTTGACGAGTGGATGGGTAACAGAAAATACACCCCTGGGATCATTTCATTGGCTCTGCTTGACAGAGGCTCAGTTAATTAATCAATGGAGCGGCGAAAGCTGACACACTCTGGCTAGGCTTGTAATTGCCCTTGGGCAGATAGCCTAGTACCTACCTATGAACCTATGAATCTATGTGGTGTGGTGTAAGTGTTGACCGTCTCCTCTTGACCAGCTATTCCAGTCTTGGTTGGAGAGTGCGTGGCTTCCAGTTTGGATATATATAAGTGCATCACTTACAAGTCTGAGTGTTGGGAGGTAAGAGGAGAGGGTTTTCGCTGTACATGGGGCAGTTGCTACATTGCCTCAGGATGCCCACATTCACCAGGTTAATACGAGAAAGCACAGGGAGCTAACCTTTAGATATGGCTGGAGCGGTGGGCATTAATAATAAGTAATGGAGCTGTTTTCTTGTAGAACATTTAGTGCTAGTAGCACTTTTGTGTGCTACAATAATTGCTACAAGAAGTCTGGTAAACTGCTAGACTAGTAAGCAAGTAAAAGTGCAGGTGAGGAGAGAAGTAGCAGATCTAAGGGCAAAATTGAAGAGCAGACTTTGGCATTGCTCATAAGCTTACAAACAGTCCTGGATACCGCATATCTGTATCTGGACTAGACTAGTTACAAGAAATGTGGGAAACAAGCGCAAAAGTGGGTTTTTAAACCAGAAAGTTGAAAGAGATGGGAAAGCTGTCCAAACGGCCAATAAACTACAATTTCTGGGCCAGAAACCATTCTTCTTGTGATAGATAGGCTACCTAGAGCTTACCATTCCCACTGATAAGCTAGAAGGCTTCCGTCCAAAACAGAAAGGCTTATGGGTGCTCAAAGATTACAAACAGTCCTAGATACAGCAAATCTGTATCTGG
This sequence comes from Protopterus annectens, assembly GCF_019279795.1. Taxonomy (NCBI): domain Eukaryota; kingdom Metazoa; phylum Chordata; order Ceratodontiformes; family Protopteridae; genus Protopterus; species Protopterus annectens. The sequence goes on from NC_056729.1 coordinate 868,929,112, forward strand.
ACTAGACTACTTACAGGAAAAGTGGGAAACAAGCGCAAATGCAGACTTTTAAACCAGAAAGTTGAAAGAGACGGAAAAAACTGCCCAAATGGCCAATAAACTACAACTTCTGAGCCAGAAGCTACTCCTCTTGTGGTAGATAGGCTATCTAGTGCTTACCACTCATACTGATAAGCTAGAAGGCTTCCCTCCAACACAGGAAGGCTTGGGGGGCTGAAAAGCTTACAAACAGTCCTGGATACAAGAAGTCTCTATCTGGACTAGACTAGTTACAAGAAAGGTGGGAAACAGGTGTAAATGCGGGCCTTTAAACCAGCAAGTTGAAAGAGATGGAAAAACTGCCTAAATGGTCAATAAACTACAATTTCTGGGCCAGAAACCACTCTTGTGGTAGATAGGCTACCTGGCGCTTACCAGTCCCACTGATAAGCTAGATGGCTTCCCTCCAACACAGAAAGGCTTGGGGGGCTCAGGAGCTTACATACAGCCCTGGATACAGCAAATCTGTATCTGGACTAGACTAGTTATAGGAAAGGCAGGAAAAGCGCAAACGTGGGCTTTTAGACCAGAAAGTTGAAAGAGATGGAAAAACTGCCCAAACAGCCAATAAACTAAAATTTCTGGGCCAGAAACCACTCTTGTGGTAGATAGGCTACCTAGTGCTTCCCACTACCACTGATAAGCTAGAAGGCTTCCCTCCAACAAAGAAAGTCTTGGGGGGCTCAGTAACTTACAAACATTCCTGGATACAGCAAATCTGTATCTTAACATTGAAGCTGGCTTTATTCAAAGTAATTAGCCCTCTTAGCTGCCTGTTTACTTTAACGAGAGAGTTCTTATTGTTATGTTTGATATACTTTCTGATTTTTGCCATGATTTTTGTTTCTATTTATTGTATGTCTTGTTTAATCTGGGATGCAACCAAGACAGTTTCTTTTTGGAGTTAGTCATGGGCTTACTTCTGGTACATACAGCTGCCTCTTAGCAGTGACTGATATGGTTGTACAGGGTTTTTGTGAACAACTCGGTATAGGCAGCTGAGTTATCTGAGTTTTGCGGGGCACTGAATTTTAACAAACCATCTCTTAATAAAAGGTAATTTTTCTTGGAAGAATTCCTGACTCTTACTAGGTTTACTGGGGTTACAATGTTGATTTTGATTTTGAATGAGACAGCTTTATGGTCTGACCTTAAGAGGGAGGATGTGACATGGGGGTGGGGGTTGCAGTGTTCAACCATACTTATAAGAGCGAGGTCCAGTATGCTGGAGACACTAGTGGGTATATGCACTAACTGGTCAAGGGTGTTTGTAATTATGAAGTCCAGGAATCTCTGTGCCTGCAAATCTGATGGAAGATTCTCAGTCTATAAAAGGATGATTGTCTCCCATGAGTCGGATGTTTGGTTGGATGGTAATTGTCTCCAATAGGTCTAAGCATGCACTGTGAGCTTCTTGGGACATGGAGAGTGACCTACAGCTAGTTAGGATGTGGTAAGGGTTTTTATCTCTGGTGATCTGCACACATTGAAACTCCAGAGCATCATTTAGTTTAACCATCCTAGAGGTATGCTTGCTATTCATATTTATCCACCTTTAACTCCTGTCTGTGCAGCTACTGGTCTAAAACTGGTAAGGACACTGAAACCTTGCACTTTTGTGGCACTCTCTGCAGGTTTAAACCATGTCTTGGTAACTGCATGGATGTCTATATTCTCAAAGGTGATGAGGGCTTGGAGGTAGTATTTTCTTTTGTTGTTTAGGCTCCTAGCATTGAGCAGTAACATTCTGAGGTTCAATCAAGTTGATTTTGATATGTTTGCCATATTTGCTCTGCATGCTAAGTTTATCAATTTGGCAATTACCTAAAAAAGGCACTATGGGGGTAGAAAACATTTTAGCCAGTTTCTGAAACTTAGAGGGGAAAAGTGAAGACCATCCCTGGTAAAAGAAGTAGTCTGTTCATTATGTCCTCCCATGCTAACAAATATTGTATTCCTCAGAATGAAACCAGTAACTCTGTCAATTATTAAAATCAGTCATCTTTTGTATATACTCTGTGATGGTAATATGCTGCTCAGTGCTAGGCTTATACCAGCCTAAGACATGTAGTCCAAGAGCTCCATAAGGCCTCTCTTCATATAGTCCAGAGCGTTATGTCTCAGGTTATTACTCCTAAATAATCTGTGGTGGACTCATACTAGTATCTGTGGTGTAATGGCTTGAGAGCGTGCTGAATTTGGTGTATCCTGGATCCAGATAGGCAACTGTTATCTTCTCTAATTAGAGTGGTATTGGTATGTCTTACAATGGAAATTCCTATTACAGAAGTCCTGGGAAGTGTGTTTGTTTGCCCGAAGGGCTGTATGTGTGGTGTTAGGTTTTGTTTTTGCTGAGTATTTTTGGGGTTGTAGAGGAATAGGTTTGCCAATGGGTGATTTAGGAGATATTTTTTTGTTTAGGAGGATTGCATTTAAGTGCCCGAGCATATGCAGGTCTATGTGTGTGTTGTGCACTACATGTGGTGGGCATGGTTTTGACAATGTACTGT